>NW_026089622.1:31907098-32012202 GCF_024586455.1 Bactrocera neohumeralis
ATTCATAGACAGCATAGATTTTCGGCTTTTAGACAACGCATAATCTCGGAAAGTGTTGAATGGAATCTCTCGATTTGGCCATTCACTGTACTTTTATATGGCGGGGATTTGAAAATTTGAATGTTTAATATGTCTTCCAACATAAAAGTAATAGTCGCTGAATTGAATGCCCTTTCGTTATCAAAAATTACGGTTTTGGGTACTCCAAACTGAAAGAGAAGTTCCCTTAGAGGTTCTTTTATGTCTTGAGTAGCTTTTGATTTTATTGGTTTTACCTGCGCATATTTTGAGAATTTATCGACAGCAGTGAGCACGAGATTTCCTTCCGTTTTGTAAATATCTATATGCACTATATGTCCTGCATATGAGGGGATAGGTGTCTCTTTTAAGATGGACTTATTAGGGTGTCTATCGTACTTACAAATACTACATTGTTTGACTATTTTTTTTATTTTGTTATTCATGCTGGGGAGAAAATATTTCTTTAGTATATGAGATTTATTCTCTCTACCATTACGATGAGCTCTTCTGTGTGTTTCTATGATAATTTCTTCCTGCCTTTGTTCTTCTAATACATCTTCTACCTTTCTTCGTGCAAACCTAATACGATATTTATTGAAGTGGATTGAAAAAAACTTCTTGTATTATTCCCATTATTGGTTCGGGAGCGCTGATCCCATTTATTACTGAAGGGTTTAAATATTTTTTCAATAAAGATATGATTGTCTCCTCGGAAAATTCTATTTCTAGTATAGTGTGACGGCGAATAGTTGAAAAAACAATTTGAAATTTATAGCTTGATTCTGTAGACCAATTGAAAAATATCTGATTTTTGAAGACCTTGATAGGTACATCCACGAATTGAATTAAGTTTTGACCTGAGCTGTCATCGCTATGCGTCATAACCGACATTGAATTTATTTGTTGCTGTGCTGTAATTCTTGATAGTGCATCAGCCACAACGTTAGTTCGACCAGTTTTATGAAATATTTCGTGATTATACTCTTCTAGTTCTGCCTTCCATCGTTTCATTTTACTATTTGTATTTTTGTTGCTTAAAGCAAAAGTTAGGGGCTGATGGTCTGTAAAGATTTTGACCTTAGCGTGCCCGTACAAAAAATTCCGTACAGTGGATAATGCCCAGACAATGGCTAGCATTTCTTTCTCGTTTGCGGCGTAATGTTCCTCCGCCTTACTTAAAGTTCGCGAAATAAAGGAAATAGGTTTTCCACTTTGGGAAAGAACGGCCATCAGTTGTGAGCTCAAAATCGTTATCGTCATTTGGAAAAGATAAAATTACCTCATCCGAAACCAATGTATTTTTAATTTTCTGAAATGCTTCTTTAGCTTGTTCATTGAATTCAATCGGTACTTTTGCGGACTTGTTTTTAGAAATTCGGCCTTCTTCGCCTCTTAGTAAGATTGTTAATGGCTTTGCTAATTTCGCGTAATCGCGAATAAATCTACGATAATAGCCGGATAGGCCTAAAAATGAACGCAATTCTTTAACCCTTAGACGAACAAAACAGAAATAAAAGGGTTCTTGTTTTGGTAATTTTGGTTTTAGGATGACTTTAGTGTGGTGAACTTATATTTGAAAACCATTTTCAAAAATTTTCATTGGTTGGGACGCCAGGTGCAAAAAATTAAAGACCGTCTGTAAACGGTCTTGCCCGACAAAGGGTAAGAAATAACCAAGGCGTATTTTATAGACCAACGATGAAAGAAACTAGTTTTGTTCCAACAAAATGATTCATAAAGGCCGGTAAAAGTATTAAATTGTGTTGTTTTTAATTATTCATTCAAATGATAGTCTTTGAAACAGTTTTTAGTACTTGAAAAACATAAATGTATCTTACATTTTGTACAAAAAGTGTGCGTATCAGATTTCTTACAAAGTTTACACGACTTCTTTGAACCCCACTCTGGAAGATGGTTGAGCTGATCATACCTTGTTTCTTCTACGGGGTGCACTGCTCGTTTACCAATAGTGTTATTGCTAAGAAATGACTGCGATCCGCTTGATGGACGTCCAACCGTTTGTTTGTCGGTAGAAGCACACAGCGATTTTGCTAATTGTAAACGAAACTGGTATAGAGTCAAATCTTTTTCTTTTCTTTCTTCCTCTGCAAGAGATGATTTATTTCGACGGTATAGAATGAAAGCATTGGTAACAGCCATGTCTAGTAGATGATAGAATATGCTAGTCATTGTATCCATGGTTTTAATATACAAGCCGTTTCTGCCCATATATGAATCCATGAGATCTACACCTCCCATGTGAGAGTTGTACTCACGAATGATTTGTGGGCAATCTATTTCAATGTATTCTCTCTTTTTTCTATTATATCTGTGAATTTTCGATGGCTGGATAGCAGCATTCGCTTTTGCAAATGGTTCGACACCTACATAAGTTGAGCATAGCCGAACATTTTTGGTGTCTTTCCAAACTGCGAAACCTCTATCCACTTTTCCCAGCTCAGTATCTGAATCGGATGGTAGCTTACAGTTTGATATTCTGTTGGCTCGAATGGTACCTAAAGCAAATATACCACGAGCTCGTAAATAAACCATTAGGGGCAGTGATGAGTAAAAATTGTCAAAGTATAGAATATGATTCACGAAATCAGGAATTGTTTGCGATAGCCGAATGACGACATTGCTGGTGGCTCCAAGATCTGGTGTGCCTGGTAAAATAGTGTTATCATCAGCACCATTATATACCTCAAACTGGTATGCATATCCATTGCTGTCGCACAACACGAAAAGCTTTATACCCCATTTATTGGGCTTGTTTGGCATATATTGCCGTAAATGGTGCACGGCCTTTGTTTTACACATCTGTTCATCAATACATAAACGAGCTTGTTTAGGAACGGAATCGAAGCGTTCATTGAAAAAATCAATAACTTTCCTTATTCGAAATAATGGATCGTACCCTGGCTCACCTCTTTTGATGCGCTTACTCTTATCAGAAAAAGACAAATGCTTTTTAATTGCAACAAATTTCTTCCAAGGCAAAGCATTTGGTAAATGTCTAAATCCAAATTCACTCCAGTGCGCATCTATATTTGGATAGCGAAAAATAGACATAAACATCAAAACGCCAAGATATTTTCGAATCTGTGAAGAATTAGTTATGAACTGGGTATTTATGTCTATTGACCGCGCTGCTCGGTTGGTTTCTTCAACAATTACGGCTATGAGTTAATCAGTCAAAAAATAATTTAAAAACTCAATCGGGTTCTTAAGCTTTCTGACGGCATAAGGTAACCTAGAATCTCCACGGAACGCAATTTCATTCATATGCATTTTCATAGATCTTTGTCGCCATAAGATATTTGAGAACTCAATCGAACTCTTGTCAATGGCATCCAAGTTTGAGCCTGTAAATCCGCCTGATGATGGTATTACTTGTGGGCCAGTCGATTCAGTTGTTGGTAGCGGCGAATGTGGCCTCCTCCGTGGCTTATTCGCTTTTTTGGTAGTGGTTGCAGCCTCTGCATCTGTACTAGTTATGGATGTATACGGAATCGGTTCTACTGCTTCTGATGAGACACCACTAAGTGTGCTAAAATTCAACGACAACCCAACTTCGTTGCCTACAACGCAGTTGTTCATTTCAAATAAAACGTCGTCTATGATTTGGTCTTCCTCAGGTGATATCTGATCAACAACATACTCCGGGTCAGCTATACTGTTGTCATCGTCTTCGTACTCAGATTCTTCATCAGACAAAAGAGTTGTGTTCATCAATTGCTCGATTTCTTCATCTGTCATTGCAGATAATTTAAGCTTTCTTTTATCTTCCTCTGTGAACTCATGTGGCTTTTTCGCACAAAATTTTCTTTTTTTCTGATGTCTGAACTCTTCCATTTTCTGAAAAAAAATTTGGAATTATATATAAATAACATTTTTCAATTTAAAAAGCAATTAAAAAGTGAACACCCCACATTGGTTATACACTGACCGATTCAGCTACGGTAATATATTTTTTCCCTTACCCGGGCAAGACCGTCCAGAGACGGTTTTCACTATATTCTTAAAATCTTCGGAAATTTATATTTCGAGATTATATGTTAATTAAATTTTAGAAATGAGCAATATGACTACTTACCTGAAAAATTCCCAACTCGATTTGACCACCGGAAACCACTTTTTTTAATTTTTGTAATGGGATAAGTTTTCACGATAATTAAGATGCCACTTTTCACTTTCGGTGTTACTTGAATTCACCAAACTTTTAAACTATAGCGTTGAAATCATTTTTTGCGTAATATTTGTGTGTATTCAGTTAAAAACCAAAGAACTAGAGACCAATATCACACGACACCTATGCTGTTTGAACTTAAATTCAGATAATGTAAAGACCGTCTGCAGACGGTCTTGCCCGGCAAAGGGTTAATATTTTTGGGTTCGGGAAAATTAGTAATTGCTTCTACCTTTTTTGAGTTGGTTCTAATGCCCTCTTGTGATACTATAAATTCTAAAAATTCTACATCCTTTTGAAAAAAGTGACAATTGTCTAGTTGAATCTTCATATTTGCTTCCTCTAAAGTTTCGAAAACTTTTCGAAGGTTCTGTAAGTGTTCTTCTTCAGATTTTCCGAATTTTATGATATCATCTATATACACATAGCAAATCCTGCCTATATGTTCATGGAGGATATCGTCAAGTGTACGCTGGAAAATGGCGGGCGCATTTTTCAGCCCAAATGGTAGCCGAGTAAACTCGAACTTCCCATTATTCACCGAAAATGCCGTTTTTTCTATGTCTGATGGCTTTAGTGGGATCTGATGGAACCCACTTTTGAGGTCTAGCGTGGTAAAAAATGAATTGTTGCCTAAATGCGATAACATACCTTCTATTTCGGGTATCAGATATTTATTCGCTATAGTTAAACTATTTAATTTTCTATAATCGATCACTAACCTATACTGTTTATTTCCACTGGAATCGGGTTTTTTTGCCACGATCCACACAGGGGAATTATAGGGGGATCTGGATGGTCTTATAATGCCATCGTTTAGTAGTTTTTCCACCTGTTTCTCTACTTCGCCTCTAAGCGATGCTGGATATGGATAAAACTTACTATATATTGGAGAATCGGATGACGTTCTGATCTCTCCCACACTTTGGGAGTATAAGTTAACCGTTCATCCGGTTCTGAAAATAAATTAGGATGCTCTGAAACCAATTTCTGTAGAGCTATTTTTTGATGGGGAGTAATGTTGTCATCGTGTATTTTGATAGCATTTACTGCATCTGTTTTTAATTCTTTAATTAATATTTTCAAATTATTTTTAATTGTCAAGGTTCCCTCTCTAATGTTAATTACAGCATCTAGCTGCCGAAAGCTATCATAGCCCGAAATGCAATGAAAAGTTCTTAAAGGGGGTAGTATAAAGAATTTTAAAGTTTCTGTTTGATTAAAAAGCTGTAAAAATGTGTGGTGTTTTATTCCTTTATCACCAGCAATAGTTTTCGCTAAGAATATATCTTTGTTTTCTAGTACTTTTTTTGCTAAATTGGGTTGAATATAATTCTGGCTGGAGCCAGTGTCAACTAAAAATTTGAATACTTCGCCGCTCTTCGTGCGGCATTCAAAGTAAGGCAACGAAGAGCTTTTTAACCTAAAAAACTAATATCGCTATATTCGTAATATTGTCCTTCATCCTGTATATTGTCGTCCACCACACCCAAATAATCATTCAGATTATCTTCTGAGTTAGTGTTCGAGGTAGCGCTTATAGTATTACTTATATGAAAATTGCGTTGTGCCTTTTGTGGCTTGAGATTTCTTTCAGAAGTGGTCTGTGGTGGCCTTTTGCCGAATAATTAATTATTTTGTGGCCGGTTCATATAGTCAATGCGGCGCGAGCGCAAAGTTTCATATATAGGCACCGGCGGTTTTGGGGGGCGCATAGGCGGTTGGTTAAAGTGTGTTTGTGCATTTAAGTTCCGATCAAATCTTTGATTTGCAAAGTTATGTGAAATAAGTTGTGGTTGTGGCTGTGGTAAGTAAGCAATTTCGGGGAAGAAATTTTGTTGGTTTACTTGCCTCCGAAAATTTCTTGAAGGTAAAAGTGGTGCGGTGTTTCGCTGCATCCCTCTACGATCCATATTGGTGTTGTGTGCGTACCGTGTGCGGAATCCCTGATTTTCCAACTTCAAGCACAAGTGTAATGCTTGGGGCAGATCCATTGGCTCCTTCATGCCCAATAGTTTAGGCAAGTCGCCGTTGAGGCCGCGCACAAACGTATCTAGCGCCTTGTTTCTGTATGTGTGAGTAAGAAGATTACGAGCCTCGCTACCCACCTCCATACAGCCTAGCTTATTAAGTATTAAAGATAAATTGGAATAAACGGCCTGGTAAAATTCTTCAATTGACCTATTTCCCTGAACCAAAGAAGTCATTTGGTATTCTAGGGTGGATACATCACGCTTGTCGGCGTAATGTAAAGTTAGACACTTACAAATAGCACCCCAGTCTAAGGGTGTATTGTATGACTCGAGGGCAGCATCCGCGTTGC
The DNA here is from genome assembly GCF_024586455.1 of Bactrocera neohumeralis. Classification (NCBI taxonomy): domain Eukaryota; kingdom Metazoa; phylum Arthropoda; class Insecta; order Diptera; family Tephritidae; genus Bactrocera; species Bactrocera neohumeralis. The sequence continues at coordinate 31,913,632 of NW_026089622.1, forward strand.
CGACGATTTTATTCCTTATCACGTTAAGGATTCCGTAGAATTTAGGTGTGCCCTTACTCGCTTCGTAAATATTTAATATTCGATTTACACTTTTTTCCATGAATTGAATTCGGCGGGATTTCCCGAGAATTCGCGTAAACATTTTACTATATCAGCTATCTTGTCTAAATCTGATAAGTTGCTTGCATGTTCTATATTGATGGTTTGGTCGCAAGTGTCTGCTAAGCCCGCATTCGGGTTAAGGGTTGCCCTAACTATGCTGGGCCCCTCCCTGTTTAACACGTCTAAAGCTACCCTTCCTATTAGGTTTACGAGGTCATCCTCGTTTATTGTAACGTTAGCTGACCCTGAATTTCCTGCAGGATCATTCGCCCTGATTACTGGTGGACGAACCAGATTATTTGGGTTCGACATTGTTTATTTTGTTGTGTCTGTTAAAGAGTTCGTTTTATATGTTTGCTCACTGTCCACTACTCTTTACGTATTGGTTTCTTTTCTACTTCAATAACGTTTCAGTTTTTGCACTTACAAATTAATGCTTAAAGGTTTTATTTCAATTTTAGTTTGGTAAAAAAAAAAATTTCACAATCTGGGTTTCACTTAATGTTCTTAATTAGTAATTATCACTTAACTTACAATACAATAACGACTTTCATTCTTTGCCTCTTGATATTGTTGGTTGTTAATGTTGATAGGTGCTGATGAGTTGGCTTGCGTCCAACCCGTCCTTTTTGCTCTGCTACTAAGGGGCCTGATCTCACACTAGCACAGTTGTTTTTATTATCACTCCACGTTCTCCGAAGAAGGATTCTTAACGCCTTTTGTTTTCCCTCGGGCGCCAGTTATGAATTTACTTCTCAAAAGTAAAAAAATATTTTATTTTTCCGGTCTTACGAGCTCTATTGTTCAACCGCTCGCTTAACTCTGAACTTAACAAATTTTATAATTCTTAACATAACTTAATGTGCCTGCAGTTCTGCTGACATCGATTCCCACGTTCCGCTGGATTTCCAGAGAATCACGCCACACTGCGCTAGACGCATCGTCAGCGCTTTTGCGAGTAGAACGGATGCGCGTGTTTAAATGTTACTGTTGCTAACTTATACACGTATAATCCTATATCTGTCTCGTTTAAATTTATGTGATATGTACAACCATTAGGTGAACAAAACTATAGTACGCTGTAGCAACTGGTTGCAAGAGTATAAAAATAATGATAAAAGAAAGCTTAATTAAATAAAAATCATAATAATATCTGAAAGAAAGGGTTAATATTATCGTAAAAAAGAAATTCATTAAATAAAATAGTAATGCTATCTGAAAGAGAAGATTAATTGCTTAAAAAAAAATGTCACCATAGTCTTGCATCAATTATTATCTATATGTGGGGTTTGAGCAACAAGGAAACCGTTTTTCGCAAGAAGTTTCGAACAACAGACTACGAACCAGAAAATGCCAATGATAGATGACGACTTGACGAGGGAACGCGTAGCCGTACGCATGTGACGTATTGATTTATCATCGGAGTGTATTTTTTCAAAATTAACTGTTAAACTTTTTACTTTTTATAAAAACTATGTGACGCTTGTCACATCATCATCAAAGTATATTTTTCAAAATCAATTGTTAATCGTTTTACTTTTGTAATAATCATTTTTATTAACAAATAAAGTTTGTACGTTTTAAAATGTTCTTAAAATAATATGAAATCGCAGTACTCGAGTTTAATTTAAACAAAAGACGTTAACCTGTAAGTGCGTGAGTACAAATCCTTCATATTTTGGGGTTCAACCAAAAGAAAAGAGGCATAAGTAGGGATTTGGGTATTTACCCAACGCTGGGTATTTACCCATTTATACCCATACCCATTTTCATACCCGGGTATTTATCTAATTTCGAGTAAATACTAATTTGAATAACAAATACTGGTTTTTACGTAAAGTACATAACAGAAATGAGAACATTTTCAAATTTACTTTGAACATAAGTAACAACAATTCTTAATAAGAACCGCTAATCAGCGTGCTTATGTGAATTCAGTGTAATGAGTGGGAGCGACGGCAACAACAACCTGAGTCAAGTGCATAAAAAGAACTTCGTTCATCTTAAATATTTGCTCTCATCGATTAGTAAGTGAAATAAAGTGCGCGTGTTAATAATTATATTTTAAACTAGCTGACCCGGCGAACTTCGCACCGCCTAATTATTGGAGGCATATTTAGTAAGTCACAAACACACGACACAATACTTTTTTAATTTTATTGAAATTTGCTGCTTTTAGATTTTTAGGAATATTAAAGAATTATAGTATAGAGACGTTAACATTTCAAGTGACATTTTACCATAGACAATTTTTTTTGAGTAAATACTGACAAATATTTACACTATAACTATCAAACTACATCTGTCGTTTTTTTTTTTGACGATGGCCATGGTTAGGAAAAGAACTACATCTGTCATCGAGAAAATAAAGAATTCAAACAACTATAATATAGTTATAGTGAAGCTATATATCCCTCAACTCCTTAAAATGCATTGTCCGTTTCGTAAAAAGTGGATGGAACGGCAGAAAAAAAATAAAAAATATTAAATTATTATTAAGATGCGACGAATGCTACAACATAGTCGCTGTTACCTTCAGATTTTGTACCAATTGTGGTAAGAATGTAGAACGAATAATACGCGTGAACAGGGCAAAAGCACAAAAAAATATATTAAAGCAAAAGCTGCTATCTAAACCAAAACACGTTTCTACAATGCCATCTTCATCATCTGAGGAGACATTCTGTGAATTAAATTTATCGGCCGAAGACATACAGGACATTCAAGTTATTGAAGACAGCCAAAAGCCCAACATCAAGAATGTTCTGGTAGATATTGATGTTATTGAAGACAGCCAGCAGCTCAACATTGATAATGTTCTGATCGAATCAGATTTGTCCGAGTCGCCTTGTACTTCCACCATATTATCATGTCTTGGCCAGCCAAGTGGTTCCCAAGTAGATGGAGCCAAGTTGATGGAAATAAAGAGTTACTAATACATATTAAGTCATTTATTTATATTTATACACTTCATATACAAAAATTTAAAATTTTCTTGGATGTGCTCGTTTCTGGACTGTGAACATGATAAACAAATCTTTGCTTAAATTAAATACAACACAGTTATGATCATATACAGTTAATTAATATAGTGCTTTCTGGTAGGCAATATTTTTAGCTTTTTTTGCGGTGCGTAAATAAATAAGGATGTTGGTTTTCCGACATGCGAACACGCAACGTATAATTGTCCATGTGCGAAACAGGAAAACTCTAAGTTTATTCCGCAAACTTGCAACGATTGGCCTTGCGATTTATTTATGGTCATCGAAAACGCCAGACGCACGGGAAATTGCAACCTCTTAAAATCAAATGGCAAATCCGTTGGAATCATAGGTATTCGTGGGATTAAGACATCCTCTCCTTTGTATTTTCCTTTGATTATTTTAGCTTCGATGATGTTATTCATGAGTTTCTTCGCAACCAATCTCGTTCCATTGCAAAGTCGAGGTTGATTAATATTACGCAGCATGATGACAACTGACCCTACTTTTAATTTCAAATTATATGGTGGTAGTCCAGGCAAGTCCAACGAATTTAAAAATTCTATAGGAAAGTTGACTACGTCATCCTGGTTTGTGGCCGTGTCAACTGATTTGTACGTAAACAACTTTCCTGGAAGGAAATTATGAATGGTAGCATTGAGATCATTGACATCTTTGTTTTTTGCTGCCAATATTGCTCGTTCACTTAGCCAATCGTGGTTATTATATTGTTGTTTAATGTCCGGAAAAACACGCTGAATAAGCTACTTTTTCGATTCTGTGAAGTGAAAGAAATCTGTGGGAAAAGTCATTAATCCGGTCGAGCTGTCAACTGCGACCTTACCATTGCCAATATCCAGCAACTGCTTCGAAAACACAGTCACAGTTTGATCTTGTTGCAAAAACACTCGCATGTTAGTAATTAATTGTAGCGTCTTTACGTGCCGCCACAAATTTGATGATTTTAGACATGCGTTTATTTCGTCAGCAACAGTCGATCGAGGAATTACTGGAAGAGTCTGACGAAAATCACCTGACAACAGTATCATAGCTCCACTAAAAATGTTTTGGTTATCACGTAAATCTTTTAACGTCCTATCTAGTGCCTCCAGCGACCTCTTGTGGGCCATTGTGCATTCGTCCCAAATTATCAATTTGCATACTTGGAGAGTCTTCGCCATAGCGCTATTTTTGGCAATGTTGCAAACTGGCGTTTCGTTGATATACATGTTTAATGGTAATTTTAAGGCTGAATGTGCAGTTCGTCCGCCTTTTAATAAAGTTGCTGCTATTCCAGATGAAGCCAACGCTAGGGCTACTCATTTTGCGATCGGATCTTTGCTAATAGCAATGAAATTAGGAACGTTTTCCCAGTACTCCCAGGAGAATCAAGAAAGTAAATCCCCCAGACCCACTGTTTACAGCTTGTGTTAAACGATCGTACGCAATCCTTTGTTCTTCGTTCAATTGCGGAACAGTTGTGCGAACTGCTTCGGTCATAGCTTGAGTATCGTACTGGAGTTCTCTTTGCAACTCATGGTTTAATGCATCTTGCATAGCACGATTGGGTGCTGTCAGGCCCAACCACGACAATACTTTATTTGCCATCAACAAACACATATCTTCTATTATGATCAATGTGTCATTGTAAATCTCTGCCGTAATTTCCAATGTAGGATTCAAAGTTTCACAACGCACGCGATGCAACACATCCTCAGACATGTCATCCCTATATTTCATCCACAAATCATTCAGATTTGAGGGGAAATCACGGAATCCTTGAGCGTATCATCCCAATGCGAATCGTTTTCAAGCAGCCGTAATAATTGACACGCCTCACGGTAAGTCGCACACAGATGTCCATCAACTGTTCGCAATTGTTGAAAAGATGTCGGACCAGGAATATTCACCAATAACAATCTAAGATAATAACATTCATCGTTATTAGGATGTACTGTATATATACGGCCTATGGCATCTGTGGCAAATACATTTTCATATCCTTCAAGTGGTGTTCCTTGTTTACGACGTTGAAAAGACTTTGATGATGCGTTCCATGTGTAGTAGCGCGGCATATCAGCATACAGCAAAGTACGAGCGAATTGATCAGTTGCACAAATTGAGAAGAAACCTGTCAATGTGGTCACAGGTGGACGTGCCGCTCTATCCACAGCGTTGTTTGGGTTGAAATACACTCGTTGTCCATTTTCTAAATGAACTGCCAAATACAATACAGTGGGATGTCTTTCATGAATTGCAAACGAAAATATGCGCCAAATAGCCTCATTGCTGCTTACATAGCGACCCATCTGATAGTGAGACACTTCATCATTTGCGTTTGTTACTGCGAACATGGCCATATCGCTACCTTTGTTAACATATTTACATATGTACTTTATGGATTTCACAGAGTTACACGTTGATGTGAGCTTAAAAAGTTTTGGACAATATGGGCGAGAACGGCACAATCCAACGAATGTCTACATGAAAATCTTGTCCTTTTATCTTGACATCTACAAATCGTCCACCGTCCTCAACTGATCGCCGACGATACAATGGGTAACCATCGATTCCCGAGATGGTTTCAGCAAGCAAGTTTCTCGGGTACCGTTTGGAGCACTTGCCGTCGATCATACAGGGTGAGCTGTTGTTGAAAACTCCGCAAGGTCCATGTATCATGTGTTTAGTTACTATCGTATGCAATTTTGGGTCAACCGTTTCATCAGGAATTTCGGCTGAAATAATGGAATCAATTTTTTCTGGCCTTATTTTGTCAACCAACCAGACTAATATATGAGCATGTGGCAAACCACGCTTTTGCCACTCAACAGAGTACATCCAACAACGTACTTGGCCATACACACGATGCTTTGTAATGAAATTCATTAAAGATTTTAATTTTTGCTTGTAAACTCTGGCTGTGATGTCATGCCTATCAAGTGGTGTTTGGTTGTGTAGCAGTTCTTTTTTTATTTCAATCCATTGTGGGTTACAGGTGAATGTAATAAATAGGTATGGACGGCCATACTTTCGAACATAAGACATCGCATCTTGAGCGTACTCGTGCATGTGGCGCGGGCTTCCGATGTAAATGGCCGGTAAAATAGTCATTCTTCCTACATTATTTACATTGCCGTCAGCATTGATTGCATCGCGAAGATGAATGTACTCTTCAGATCGAAGCTGCTGTTGGTTAAGACGGATGTATGTCAATCTTTCAGTCTCAATTTTGACGTACATGTCCACTGCATACTGATGAAAGAGCCGTTGACACATCAAAATGTGATTTACTTCACCTTCACGGAACATGAGTCTGTATGCATAATAATTCATGGCACTGACTTTTTTGTGTGTATCAGCACCTGGAAGTACATATGATAAAAAAATACATTTATATATTGAACATATAAAATATTTTATTTTGTATAATCTAATTACCTGTTGTTGGATTAACCATTTTGATTTTAAAATGGTACCCATCTTCTCCGTGCCAGAAAATTAATGGGTATTGTAAAGCATCATAAGCTCTATGCGTTTCATATACACGTTCCAATTCATTGTTCCGGCGATGAAGTACAATATCTCTTGATTGAAAATTCTCTCCAACAACGACAATAGCCACTTCATCTATTGTCGGTGAATTAAACCTCCTTGCATGCTCTCCAGCAGGTGTTTTGTCGGCTCTTATTACAATATTATGGCTGTCTGATGGCATCCGATCCAGTGCCATTTTGAACATCTTCACTAATTCATTATTCTCGTGAAGAAATGTTTGCAGTTGTTGGACAATGATTCGCTTGACGGTTGGATTATGGAAGGAATTTGTCCTTGTATCTGTAATTGCTTAAGAACTGGTTAAATTAATTGTGATACAAATACTAATTAGAATTTCACTAAAACAATTATGGTATACTACCTTGAAAGTAGGCACGAACCCGTCTTGTACTATATGCGTTGCACCAAACAATGTCATTTGGAAGCAATTATTATATTTTTGGATGTTAGCCAGGAAGTGTTTAGACTCACTTTCCATCCCATTAACTAATGAGTGTAAAGGTTCAGGTGGTGGAACCAATTGAGGCAATTGTACATTGCCACCAGCACAACATAATCCTGCAGGTTCACTACTGTACTTTAATGCTTTACAATGTTGACAAATGATTGACATTTCTCCAATCGTCACAGATTTGTCGGCACTATAATCAAATTCCGGATTGTAGGAAAATGCTCCTCGTTCGAGGTTTACAGGAGTATTGCGTTTGCGGAATCGATTAAATTCGTTATCCCGAGCTCGCTGCTGTTGTGATCGATGTGCACGAACTCGTTCCATTCTCCCCCTATCCACTTGATAGTTATTTACTCTTGAACGTAATTCTCCCATACTTGTACGACTGTTATCATTATCAGCATCTCGCTGGTCATTGGTGCGGTTGGAGCGTAAAGTAGCTCGTTGCACATTTACACGACTTCGGCGACCTATGTCAGGTCGTTTTCTTTTCCTCGGCATTGTAAGCAGCGAGAAGAAAATCACTTTTAGCAGTGTTTCAATATTTCTCCAATTAAATGTTTCTTTTTTTAACATGAGATGACAAAATCAAGGATGTTAAAGTAGGAGCGCAGCAAAAAGTCTCTACATTTATGGACAAAACAATGCAACGTTCGGATACACGTGCTTTCTACATGAGATGACAAAACAATGGAACGTTCGGATACACTTATTACTTTCTTATTTCTCCAATTAAATGTTTCTTTTTTTTAACATGAGATGACAAAACCAAGGATGTTAAAGTAGGAGCGGAGCAAAAAGTCTCTAAATGTATGGACAAAACAATGTAACGTTCGGATACACGTGCTTTTTACATGAGATGACAAAACAATGGAACGTTCGGATACACTTATTACTTTCTTATTTCTCCAATTAAATGTTTCTTTTTTTTTAACATGAGATGACAAAACCAAGGATGTTAAAGTAGGAGCGCAGCAAAATGTCTCTAAATTTATGGACAAAACAATGTATCGTTCGGATACACGTGCTTTTTACATGAGATGACAAAACAATGGAACGTTCGGATACACTTATTACAGGGCATCTCGACAGGATAGAATTTATAGAATACTAACTGTTATTGCCATTGCCAAATCTGTATGTGGGCATTTGCTATCATGATATAATCATTTGCGCAAAAGCGTAGGGTAGGTAGGTTCGAGATGATGAAGCGTATGCTTTGAGCTCTTGAAAAATTTATTTTATCATTTGGGAAATGCCGTCGGGTAGGTAGCTGATGCAGGGCACGTTTTGAGCTCTTGAACTCCTTAAATCTTTTGTGTGGAACAAAAAAACGGATAAATACCCTTTTGTTTACAAATGTATTTTTGGAAAAAATAAGATAATAACAAAGGATAATGATTCTTTTTTTACAAATGTATTTCTGAGAAAAATAAGAACTTATATTTTTGGACTACTATATAATAAATGTGGCATAACTTTTATATACCAATTAAAATAATAAATTTAAAATGAGAAATGATATTTTGATTTACACAAGCAAGCAAGTTTATTAAATTTAAGACTTCCCAACCCAATTTGCATAATATTTCTATAAATTAACAATATTATACTAAATATTAAATGTTATTTTGAAAATGTACTTTATTTTATAATATAACACAACCGTCTTAACACGCTCTTCTAATTTTCATATTACCAAAATTAAAATGCCGCATGTGGAAATGGGATATGTTGCCTCTTCGAAATTTTCATATAAATGAAAACTGCGCTGTTAAATTGCTGAAGAGACAGCTTCTAGCGGAGAACGTCTATCATAGAGAAGGTTCACGTTTCAAATACCGTAACTTTTCGAAGGGGTACTCGGCAGAGATGGAGGAGTCTCACCACAGACCAATTATAAGCGTGTTTCACCACAAAAATAGCAGAACTGAGCATTTTCAGTGTTAAGTGAGAAAAATAATGCTAATTTCAATGTAAACAAATTTACTCCTAGAGCCTTATTACACACGGCAACTTTTGTTGCGGCAACTCTTAGTTTATGGGCAAGGGGGCGACGAGGAGAGGAGAATCGCGCCGAGTTTCCAGTGTTCAGCAACTCGCTTTGTGTTCTTATTCGTAACAGTTCGCTGCGACGATTTCGGCATTCGTGTTCTTTCTTTCGTAGTACATAGTTGCATTTGCGTATATTTTTTTGAAATTAATATTTTGAATATATTTAAAAAATTTAATTTCATCTTTTGGTAAGTAATTTGCAAAAATGTATACAAATATACATAATATAATATAAATATTTTAGAAAATGGAGTATGACGAAAAAATCGAATTAATTAAAGATATTGTGAAATGTATGGAGGAAGCCATACAAATTGATTCAGACGATAGTAAAAAGGGTGATATATCTTTGTTTTAATAAATAAAATGTATTTCTTAATTGACAGAGCTGATTAATATATGTGATAGAGTGGCCCAAATACCTATAAGGAAAAAGGAGAGACAATGGGTTAAAGTAAAGAGTAGACAATGGGTTAAAGTAAAGTGAAAGAGAATGAGAAAAAAACTCGAGCAGAGTTGCGCAACACAAGTTGCTCGTGTGAAGGTAATGGGCGACAGCAAAAGAGAATCGCCCGAGAATTAGCAACTAAAGTTGCCCCATGTAATCGCAAACCTACAGATTCGTTTATTTTCTATGCGCAACCGACCCGGCATATAATTTATATACATACATACGTATGATCCGTATATAAGTATTTGGTATCAAAGCATATACTTAGTACATAAGTACATATGTACATATGTATGTTAAAATTAGCCTATGTATTTCATGATGATTCCATAAAATCATTAAAAATATATACATAATAGAGTAAGGTATGTATTATTACCCAAGTAATTAATATACATAAATAGATTTATGGTGATTAGTTTTAAATTTACACATTTACATTAAAAGTTCTTAAAAGATCAAGCGGTCGCACATGTGCTCATACATATGTACATATATAATGTATGTATATAACAGACCATACGCATAATGTTTGTAAATTTGTCTACATGCAACATATGTACATATGTAAATATGTACACTCAATGCTTCATGCGAAATCTACGTTGACGCGGACAACCAAGTGCCGAAGCTCACGTTTTGTCAACGGACCTACTACCTTTTTTTTTATGGCGAGATGTAAAACAATCATCAAAAGACACTGTTGCTCTTACAACAGTAGTGTGGGACTTTAACCCACTAAAAAAAACATCTCCTAACGACACATAGCTTTGGTGAAATGCCCTGCGGAACCACCGATTAAGTATTACATCGCAGAGCAAGCTAAGCCTATTGACTATAACATCTCAGGGATTTTCGAACTGGTTTTGGCTGTTTGCCTCGCTATATCGCAGTCGTTCTAGCCTTCGCTGCTCTTGAATAACCTTTGCGGCCCAGTGCTTAACATGGTTCCACACCTGCTTCGACCGCAGCATGTGTGGCACTATGTTATCTGGCATTATTCTTTCAGAAATTTCCGTTTCTAAAAAAATGTCCTATCCTCCTCATATTTTGGGCAATGAAAAAAGATATGTTCGGCATTTTCTTTTCCATAACCACAAGATGAGCATATTTCTACCTCATCATGGCCATATTTGTGGAGGTATTCCCTAAAACAGCCATGACCACTTAATAGCTGCGTCAAGTAAAAATCAACGTCGCCATGCTTTCTGCTAACCCAGGTCTCCACATTTGCGATCAACCTGTGCGTCCATCGTCCTTTGGGCGCTGAGTCCCACATAGATTGCCATTCTTTCAGACTCTGCTGTCTTTCTTCCTCGCGCTCTCTAGCTGTTAGGGGCCCCCCGCTACTTTTGCTTTTACTGTACACTCTCTCTAACTCACTAGCCATTATTTCAGGTGGCATTATGCCTGCAATCACTCCTGCGGCTTCGTGAGACACCGTACGGTAGGCGCTGGCAACTCTAAGCGCACTTAACCGAAACAAGGACCTTACAGGTTTCGCATACGTTTTTTGTTTTAGAGCATTAGCCCACACTGGTGCTGCATACATGACTATTGACTGAGTCACTTTTGCCAGTAATAGCCTTCGGCTCTGACTTGGCCCGCCTGTATTAGCCATTATTCGACTTAAAGCCGCGTTAACTCGCGCCGCTTTTTCACAAGCCTTCTCTATGTTTGTTTTATAGTTCATCCTCGTATCAATTATTACGCCTACGATTCCATCATAGAGGATGTTCCATAGGAGTGGGCCTAGCACCGATCCTTGTGGTACTCCACCAGTAACTGCATACCGCTTTACCCCTTCATCCGTATCATACAACAATACTCGGTTCGAGAGGTAGCTATTTATGATACGCAGAAGAAACGTTGGCGTTTTAAGAGCCTCTAGTGCTTTCATTATGTGGGCCCAACTAGCGGAGTTGAATGCATTTTTAATGTCCAGCGTGACAACGGCGCAATATTTTTTGGAACCGTACATCCATCTAGTTCCCTCGATGGCTTTGTCTGCAATTTCGGTGACTTTTTTGATTGCGTCAATTGTCGAGCGTCTTCTGCGAAAGCCGTATTGTTTGTCAGATAAGCCCTTTACTTCTTCGAGGTGTTTTTCTAGCCGATCACTTATTATCCGTTCGAGGATTTTACCCATAGTATCGATCATACACAGGGGCCTGTATGAACTTGGGTCACCTGGCGGCTTGTTTGGTTTGGGAAGCAGAACCAAACGCTGCATTTTCCATTTATTCGGGAAAACTCCATCCCTCAGGCACTTATTGAAGAAGTCCGTAAAATATTTGGGTTTGACTTTGATGGCAGTTTTTAAAGCCCTATTTGGAATGCCATACAAACCAGGTGCTTTTGCGTTACCAAAACGTTCCGAAGCTTTTGCGACTTCATTGTCATCCACTGGCAGAAAAACTGGAGGCTCTAACCTATCTAGGTCTACTGTTTACGTTTGTTGTTTTGGAAACAGAGTCTCTACTATCTCCTTAAGTAGTATAGGGCAGGTCGGCATTTGTCCTTTGTCACCTCTAATCTTTGTCATTACCGCTTTGTACGCTCCATCCCATGGATTTTCTTCCGCTTTATCGCAGAGTTCTTTAAAGCACGCAGCCTTGCTTTTCTTGATTGCTGCTCTGAGTTCTTTCCGTCTTGTTTTAAACGTTTCGCGTAGTCGCTCAAATTCCAAGGTTCCTCTACTTCTTTGGTATCTCCGGCGGATTTTGTTGCAGTCACTTCTTAAAACAGCAATTTCACCATTCCACCAGTATACTGGCTTTCGGCTGTAGTTGTATTTTTTCCTTACCATAGCAGCATCGCAAGCTCTGCTAACATGGTCAGTCAATAATTTTGCTTGTTCATTCGCGTCATTTGAACTGCTTAATTTTTCGTCCATCATCATTTTAAATAAGTCTTCATCTATTGATTCGTCTTTCCATCCTCTACTTTGGGCTGTTTTTGGCCACCCAGTTCTCTTTTGGCATTTATTACTATTGCAAGTGTCCATTATTATCGCTTGGTGGTCACTATGTCTGTATATATCACATATTTGCCACTTCGTCTTTCCTGCTAGGGATCTACTCACAAACGCGATGTCGATTATGGAACCATATCCATTTTTTTCAAACGTATTCTTGGTTCCCGTGTTTAACAGCACCACATCAAGTAACGAGAATGCTTTGAGCAAGGCATTCCCACGTTGACTTGTTTTTCTGCTTCCCCATTCCAAGGCCCAAGCGTTGAAATCTTCTGCTATTAGATTCGGAGTTGTTGTTTGGGCATCTCTAACAAGTTCGTCAAGAATTTTTTCGTACGCTTCTAGCGATAAACTTGGTGGCAAGTAACAACTATAGATGTGGGTACCACAAACTTTTGCTCTAGCATAGAACGATCGGCTAGTCAGTGTTCTTTCTTGCACCGCCTTATCGCCGCAGACCCATATTGCCACTTTTCCTGTGCTATCTGAGACCCATGTTCCTGTCTTTAGACTTTTGTATTGCTCGCATATTATTGCAACATCCATTTTCTTTTCGTACACTGTTTGTTTTAGCAGTTCCTGCGCTGCTTCGCAGTGATTTAAGTTTAATTGGAGGATTTTCATTTCCTATTACTGCGTAAATATGTGTGAAGATGTATGAGCGTGCACACATATCGACGCAGATTTTTGCGAGTCACGGAAAAATATTTTAGCTATGTTGCCACTTTTGTCACTTCTTTCTGTGAAGAAGCATCAGAAAGTTGTTCAATTTATGATTTTTAGCTTTTGCCATCGTCGCGAAAAGACGCTTGTGGGCAAAGGCTTGTTCGGGGAGATGTGAAGGTGGTCGCTTTTATGAATGAAGCGAGTTTGCTTATTGAAAGTGCGCTTGCGTTCATGAATGAAATTGTTCTTGCTGTAAGATTTACTACATTTGGCTGCCATATTGACTTGTGACGCAGCTGATGCTATTTCAGACATTTGTTGTTTTTGTAGAACAATATTTGTGATTTTTGCGGATGACATATCTACATGTGAACGCATATAAGTATGTATGTTGTGTATGCATTATTTGTGTGGGAATGTCATACGCACATATTTACATGTGTACGCATATAAGTATGTCTGATGCCATTTCAAACGATTGTTGTTTTTGTAAAGCAATGTTTGTAGTTTTTGGGGGTGACATATTTGCATGTGTACGCATATGTATACAAGTACATATGTAGGTTTGTGTATGCGTTATTTGTGTACCAATGTCATACGCACATATTTATGTACATATGTACATATGAGCAGCGCGCACATCTTATTGATAAGTGATAATATGATAATATGACTTGAATTCTCGAAAGCGGACATAAACACATACATATGTATGTATATACATACATAAGGTCATGACACATGTGAATATACATGCATACATAAGTTTTGAATGATAAAATATACGATTTATTTACATTTATCACTATTATAATATATATAATTTTTTTAATATATTACGGTAGTTTGTTATATATGTACATAAGTATGTAATGAAGTATACACATAAGTATGAATATATCAAATACAAAAAATAATTTAAAAAATAGGCTTTATTTCCACATTAACTAAGAATATTGCTTTGAAAAAGTAATATAATTTAAATGTATTCAATTGCACATGTATTCATTAATATGCACAAAAAGATTTCATACGAATACACATGTTTGCATATAAACGAATAAAAATATAAGCAAAAGAGCGAACAAACGTCTGTTAGAGCAATATATAGTTTTGAGCATACTTTTTATTCCATGCTCAGCTCTGTTCAAGCAAAAATGTTAAAATTTCTCCTGCCGAGCTGGCAGTGGTGAAACACCTCCATCTCGACCGAGTTAGCCAAAAATATTTTTACGTTCTTCGCGCCGTGAACCTTCTCTATGATAGACGTTCTCTGCTTATAGCCTACGATATATGGCAAACTATGTAGTATTCTATATCAAGTAAGCAATGAGCAATGTGGAGTCTGCACAGGCAGAGATGCCCCGTTATTATAATAAAAGTATTTTTGAGAGTTGGTAACACTGTAAGGTTGGCACCATCAAACATGTCAACACATTAATTATATTTATATTTTGAAATTAAAATAATAAATTTAAAATGAGAAATGATATTTTGATTTATGCTTGTATAAGTTTATTAAGTTTAAGACTTCACAACCCAATTTCCATAATATTTCTGTAAATTAACAATATTAAACTAAATATTAAATGTTATTTTGAAAATGTACTTCATTTTTATAATATAACACAACCGTCTTAACTCGCTCTTCTAATTTTCATATTACCGAAATTAAAATGCCGTCGGCATATGTGGAAATGGAATATGTTGCCTCTTCGAAATTTTCATATAAATGAAAACTGCGCTGTTAAACTGCTGAAGAGACAGCTTCTAGCTTACGATATATGGCAAACTATGTAGTATTCTATATATAGTATGCAATGAGCAATGTGGAGTCTGCACAGGCAGAGATGCCCCGTTATTATAATAAAAGAATTTTTGAGAGTTGGTAACACTGTAAGGTTGGCACCATCAAACATGTCAACACATTAATTATATTTATATATTTTGAAATTTGAAATTGAAATTTAAATACACGATGTTATGAGCAAAGTTGATATTATGTTGTCGATTCAAAAGTCTTGTTTTAATGCGTTCTTCAATTCGAGTGGAACTGAGAGTACAAATACCGTCAAATGTTTGACAGCAAGTAAGTGGTCAACTTTTATATGGGAAAATAGAATTGTCGTTTTACTCTATCTTACTAGTAATTTTTCCTTATTTGCTCACCGTTTAGACCTACCCTGGACTACGACAAACATTTTAAAACTAAAGTCAGCTCAATCGGCCCAGCCGTTCTCGAGTTTTAATCAGACTAACGAACAACAATTCATTTTTATTTATATAGAAGATAGATAGATAGATAGATTACTAGATGACCCAGCAAACGTGTTTTTTTTTGCCTTATAAATTATTTCGAGTTTCTAGTGTACACAAAAAGTAACTTACTTATTATAAGCGTGTAAGTATATGGTATACGCGTGAAATAGGCATGGAGCGCTATGAACGATAAAGGAATATAATATTAAAAAAGTCAAACAATATTATTTTTAAGTTATTATAGTTTATTTCTTAAAATTACATATCACATATTAAGACCTAAAGTAACACTAGCACACAATATCAATCTTTTAATGCTATAGCGTGAACAATATTTTTTGTTAGCCCATCTTTAACGAGCACAAACAAACTGGATTGTTTACCCACTCGAGAGACATCGTTTGGCCTTGGGATTTGTTGATTGTCATTGCAAATGACAATATAATCAGAATTTGAATTTGTTTGAATTGAATTGGCACCCAACTCTGTAGGTCAGATAGGAATATGTTTTCACCTTTGAAGTTGCCATTTAAAATGCTGGCTTCGATAACGTTTTTCATCAATTTTCGAATGATTATTAGCGCACCGTTGTACAGCAGGTTTAACATGTTTAGGTGGCATCTGACGTCGTGACCTACCGGTGTGTCATGCTGTCTTTGATTCAGAATTATTTTTTTTTTTAATAAAATATGTAAAAAGCAATTTGGTATCAAAACAAAATTTTTAAATATATTTTTTAATAATTGTGAGTTTTTTAAAACATTTTTAACAAAGTGGTGGTTTATTTTCACATAATTGGCAGAACGTTGTAACTTTTTTAGTTCCCTTATCAGCAAAACTTTTGCCTCGTTGAGCTGATAGTGTTTTATAACATTCACGGCATCGTTTCCGGGACTGTCTTGCGGCTCCAGGATATTTCTGAAGAAAATGTATAGTTCTTCTGGGGGCTTGCGGTTCCGTAGGCATTTCATCCAGGAGGCAATCTATAATAAGTTTTCTAAATTTTAAAACATCGTACTGCTTGGTATCCCACTTCTTATGAATGTACCATACATTCAAAATTGACGTTGCACAATGCCATGATCTCGCGTTGCGCTTTGCGTCTTGCTTCGCATTCTTACATCTGTCTTAGCTATTTACCGTTCTAGTAGCCGCCAGATGAAACTGACTACTAAAAACTGCGCCGTTCTCTTCTTCTTACATGGCGTAGACACCGCTTACGCGATTATAGCCGAGTTAACAACAGAGCTCCAGTCGTTTGTTCTTTTCGCTACGTGGCGCCAATCAGATATTCCAAGCGTAGCCAGGTCCTTCTCCACCTGGTCCTTCCAACGAAGTGGAGGTCTTCCTCTTCTCTGCTTCCCTCGGTGTGTACAGCGTCGAATACTTTCAGAGCTGGAGTTTTTTCGTCCAATCGGACAACATGACCTAGCCAGCGTAGTCGCTGTCTTTTAATTCGGTGAACTATGTCGATGTCATTATATATCTCATACAGCTCATCGTCCCATCAAATGCGATATTAAATACGTAAGGCTCCGCAGAACTTTTCTCTCGAAAACTCGCAACGTCGACTCATCAGTTGATGTCATCGTCCTCTGCACCATATAGCAGGACGGGAATTATGAGTGACTTATAGAGTTTGGGTTTTGTTCGTCGAGAGAGGATTTTAAAATCGACGAAGAGATGGTGTGTTGATTCTCCTTTCACGGGTCTTTTCCAAACTTTAGCGCATGGTGAATATCTGGTCGGTTGTTGATTTTCCAGGTCTAAAGCCACATTGATAATTTTAAATCAGTTTGTTGACGGTGGGCTTTAATCTTTCACACAATACGCTCGATAGAACCTTATACGCGATGTTAAGGAGGCTTATCCCACGGTGGTTGGCACAGATTGTGGGGTCTCCCTTTTTGTGGATTGGGCATAGCACACTTAAATTCCAATCGTTGGGCATGCTTTCGTCCGACCATATTTTGCAAAGAAGCGTATGCATGCTCCTTATCAGTTGTTCGCCGCCGTGTTTGAATAGCTCGGCCGGCAATCCGTCGGCCCCTGCCGCTTTGTTGTTCTTCAGGCGCGCAATTGCTATTCGAACTTCTTCATGATCAGGCAATGGAACATCTGCTCCATCGTAATCGATTGGGGAATCGGGTTCGCCTTCTCCTGGCGTTGTGCATTCACTGCCATTCAGCAGGCTGGAGAAGTGTTCCCTCCATAATTTAAGTATACTCTGGGCATCGGTGACTAGATCACCTTTGGGGGTTCTACAAGAGTTTACTCCGGTCTTGAAACCTTCTGTTAGTGGCCGCATTTGTTCATAGAATTTTCGAGCATTACCCCTGTCGGCCAGCTTATCAAGCTCTTCATACTTACGCATTTCGGCCTCTTTCTTTTTCTGTCTGCAAATGCGTCTCGCTTCTCTCTTCAACTCTCGGTATGTATCCCATCCCGCTCGTGTTGTGGTCGATCGTAACGTTGCGAGGTAGACAGTCTTTGACACGGCACTCCTCGTCGTACCAGCTGTTTTTTTTGCATTCTCCGAAAACCAATGGTTTCGGTTGCAGCTGTACGTAAAGAATTTGAAATGCCGTCCCACAGTTCCCTTATACCGAGTTATTGACGAGTGCTCTCAGAGAGCAGGAGTGTGAGCCGGGTAGAAAATCGTTCTGCCTTCTGTTGTGATTGCAGCTTATCGACGTCGAACCTTCCTTGTGTTTGTTGACGTGCGTTTTTTGCTGCACAGAGGCGGGTGCGAATCTTGGCTGCAACGAGATAGTGGTCCGAGTCGATGTTAGGACCTCGGAGCGTACGCACGTCTAGAACACTGGAGACGTGTCTTGCGTCTATCACAACATGACCGATCTGGTTGGTGGCTTTTCGATCCAGAGACAGCTAGGTAGCTTGATGAATTTTCTTGTGCTGGCATCTAGCACTACAGATAACCATATTTTGGGCCCCGACAAAGTCGATCAGGCTCAACCCATTTAGGGATGTTTCCTTGTGGCAGCTGAATTTATCGACTGTTGTGCCAAAGATGCCTTCTTTGCACACCCTGGCGTTAGAGTCGCCAAGCACGATTTTGACATCGTGGCGGGGGCAGCTTTCATAAGTGCGCTCCAAGCGCTCACAGAACGCATCTTTGGTCACATCGTCCTTCGCTTCCGTCGGGACGTGGGCGCAAATCAACGATATGTTGAAGAACCTCGCTTTGATGCGGATTGTGGCTAGACGTTCATTCACCGGAGTGAATGATAATACTCGGCGACGGAGTCTCTCTCCCACCACGAATCCAACTCCAAACTTGCGCTCCTTTACATGGCCACTGTAGTAAATTCCACAAAGGCCTACTCGTCTCAGTCCTTGTCCAGTCCATCGAATTTCTTGGACGGCGGTGATGTCAGCTCTTATTTTCGCGAGGACATCAACCAGCTTGGCAGCGGCACAGGTGCATGCCCTCAATTCGTAGTCCTTATTTCGTTTGCCATGGTCGTCATCAAAAGGGGGGTCACTCATCCGAGGCTTGTTGCTTCCTTTCATTGGGGGTATTTTTTACGAGGCGGGTCAAACCCAGCACACAACTAAGAACTAAAGTGAGACCGGAAGGCGTGAGCTGCTTAAGCCATATGAAAAAGAATCCTTTCTGGTCACTCCCAAGTGAATGGCGATCAAAGAACTTTCCTCACTTGCGTGAACTTCTACACATGACCCCATCCTGCGCCGTCCTCAACGTGTTAAATTACGAAGCAAGATAATTGGAGATTCAACATTCAATGATATATTTTGCGGTGGCATGCCTGGGAATCCAGTGAGTTCAAAAATTCTCAAGGAAAATTGACAGCTTCTTTGGCATCCCAAACTGTATCAATAGATTTGTATGATACCAAGTTCCCTGGCAACAACTGTTGTATCTTCAAATTTAAATTGTCAACGTCTGCATTTTTTGCTGCTAAAATAGCTCTTTCTACCAGCCACTCATGATTTATGTACTGTGTGTATACATCGGGAAATATTTGTTCAGTGATCAAATCGGTCGGTAATTTTATGTATCCAGTTTAATCTGTAGCAAATTTTCCATCAACGAAATATAAAAATTGTTTTAAGAATGTTTCAGCGGATGGATCTTGAAGCATTTGAACTCGCATATTTACTTTCAGCTGTACTTTTCAACATTACGCTACAATGGAGATGATTTAATGCAAGTGTTGATCTCATCAGCGTAGGTTGAACGTGGAATCACGGGAAGTGTTTGTTTGAAATCACCTGTGAGCTCCAACAGAAGTAGATTTGTAAAAATTTATGTGGTTCGTTTGGCATTGGTAGCAATGAGCTCATTTTATGATAAACTAGGATTCTGATTTTGAATGTAGAATTGTATTGTTGACCATTAAAATTAGTATTTCGAAATATTTCTGTTCGAATTGACTTCATGAATCTTTGTTCTAAACGAATAACAATTGCTACATGCTCACACGTGCATCAGCATTTTGTTGCTGGATTTGTTCTTCGGTTCTTTGGGATCTTTTATCGCTCGTACTTCTTGACTTTCTTGTATTTTCTTGGCTTTGCTCACTGTACAAAACACATATAAATAGAATTAATGAAACTACTAAATGATGGAAATATATATAGCGAAAATATTAGTTTTATTTAAGCAATTGTTATAAAAAATTCAGATAATTATGTAAAAAAGAATACTTGCAACACAAAAGCAGTTGTTGGTTGACATTTCACTCACCAATAAAGGCGCGGCAAATTTTATGAATCTATGATTGGTAACGCTAAGCATTTATCAGGATTAAACTTTAATAATAAAAATAAATGTTTATTTTTTTTTTTAAATTTTAGATTTTTAATCGAAGTACAGTTAAAAACACTATAATTGATCAGTTATCGAGCGGGATGAAAAATGATTACATTACTAAAATGGCTTTAAAAATTAATTGTTGGTGATAAAAAAGTAAAACTTTAGGGTTGTATGTATTTTTTAATGCCACATTATAAAAAAATAAAAACAAAAAATTTCGTAAAAAAATTTAATAATTATCGCTTAGGGCTATGGAATATATGTAGATAGTAGCCGATTTTCCGACATACTGAATACGCATATAAAATTCCGTTTCGGAGGAGTACGGTGACTAACATTGTGAAATGGAAATTTTATATGTTAGATTACATAAAACAAACACTTATATCTAATAATATCGTAGGAAAAAACTTATCCAATTATTTATATTTGCTGCTCTTGATGGCATTATTTAAACCGCTGCTATTTCCAATACTGTTCTGATTTCCCATGCTATAAAACATTTGAATAAAAATTAGGAAAAAGTTGTTAAAAAATCGCATAAAATTCGTCCAATTTACCTTTTCGTTTCACAAGAGGGAATGACTTGCGTCTTTCAATCTTTTTTTTTTTAAGTGAAAACTTCTTATGGCGCGTTGGGCACTTTTATGGCTGAGCATTTTCAGCCATTTTCGCGACAGATGAGATTTTACACAGATATACTCCACGTGTATTCTTATAATATATGTATGTATAGTATACGCGCTAGTTAAGGAATGTATTCTTTATAATAGTAACAAACACCAAAACAACCGTTTGTTTCAGTAAACAGAATGCAGAAACAACCTTGAGTTGGAAAAAGTGAAATACCCTATCACTACAACAAACAATCCTAAACAAACAAGTATCAAAACAACATTGAGTTTGAATACCACAACAACCTTATCTTAAAACAAAGCAATTGTATCTTAGCAAGCAATATATATGTAAACAAACGTAAACAAATAATATAATCTGTATCTTAACAAACTATCAACTAGTAATAAGTAAACATACTAGTTAGTATAAATAGAAGTTAGAAACATGTAATAAGTTAGTCTTAAGAGTATAAATAAATAGTACACATTTCGGTGCAGCTCAAAATATATTCTTTTGACTCATTTTTACTTATGATAAAAATTAACTCGCTTTTTGCATGGGCATTCGTTCGTGCTCTCGCGACAGACGAGATTACTTACTTATATGTATACTCAGACAAAGAACATAAAGACATAGAAAAGGTGCAAATTGAATTCTGTATGATGTTCTATTGGACGGCTAACAGAACTTATAAGATTGCGATGCAGAATTTCACCATTCTCGCTGCTATTTAGCAAAAATGAGCACGTTCTCAGGCAGAAATATATGTAAAACGACTGAATTTATGCGAGAATGAATAAAAAGAAATGCTTTTAAGAAAAATATACAAAGTCACACAAAGAATGTAAAGAATCATTCTCTGAGTCACATATGCGTGATTTATCTTGTATCATATGAACCATTTTTTTCAGACAAATGATAAAAATTTTAATTTTTTTACAAAATCGTGAAAAATTTGGTAAAAAATAATTTAATTATATTTTTTAATTTTTTAATTATTTCAAAAAAGTTATATTTATATATAATTTCTTCAAAGAAAATTGAAAAGCTTCATGAAATATGCATATTCGCTTTATTTTGTTATCATTTCCATATTTGCACCAATAGAATTTCTATGGCATATAAGTATGTACATATATTATTTCTCTGGCACATTTTTCTGTGTGTTTACGAAAGCAAACGCGAGCCACATACATATGTACATACATACATTCATAATAACAAGTGTCGCACGCATCTTTCGCATCTCCGTTGTCGGTCAACCAATGGCCGAAACTGGCGTTTTGTCAAAGCGTCAAGTGCTGAACACATTGAGCACGACAGACTGCAAGCGACATCTGTCAAATAAACAAATGTTAAAATACACACGTTCTTATGGACACAGTTATGTAGTTGTGCAGCTGCCTCAATAACTGTGTCCCTAAGAACGTGTATATTATAATATTTGACAGATGTCATTTGCAGTCTGTCGCGCTCATTGTGTTCAGCACTTGTGTGATGATAGAAAACCCAAGTTGTGCCGAAAAAAATTAACGAGTGGCCGCCGATTCTCAACGCTTCCCTTGTCGCTGTAACAGCTTTGCCTACAAACGTGCGTAAATATGTATACGCAGATTTTTGCGAGTCACGGAAAAATATTTTAGAATAGATAAATATTATAAATCGACAACTGCGTTGTTGCCACTTTTCTCACTTCTTTCTGTGAAGAAACATCAGAAAGTTGTTCAATTTGTGACTTTTAGCATTTGCCATCGTCGCGAAAAGACGTTTGTTGGCAAACGCATGCTCAGGGAGATGTTACGGCGTCTGTTTTTATGAATGCAGCGAGGTCGCTTGTGGAATATACGCCTGCGTTTATGAATGCAATCGTTTTTATTGTAAAATTTACTACATTTGTCCTTCGCCAATTTGGCTGCCATATTGACTGGTGATGCTTCTGTTATTTGAGACAATTGTTTTTGTAGAACAATGTTTCAATTTTTTCTTGGTGACATGTTCACATGTGTACGCATATGTATGTTTGTATGCTTGTGAATTATTTGTTCGGAAGTGTGTACAAATATGTATATGGGCCATTCCATCAATTGGCGACATGGTTTTGTACCCGTGGTTCTCCGACTCTGATCCCATGAACAACTAAAAAAATGCAAAGTTGTCGCTATACGGCGCATATTTTTATGAATGAAGACACTGATTTCTTCATTAATTCAAGTCTAAGAAGACAATTTACATATTCACCTTCTTCACACAACCTTCTAAGTGAACAGACTGCGCCGTATAGCGACAACTTTGCATTTTTTTTGTTCATGGGATCAGAGTCCCATACTTTTGAACACTGATTCTTATGTAAAATTTAACGAGGAATCGAATGAAAAAGTCAATTTTGAAAAAAAATTGGGGGAAAAGCACAAAAAACGGGATTTTAGGAAAAAAAAATGTTTTTTTTTTGGATTTCGAAAATATTTTGGGATTTTGAAAATATTTTTATCAGAAAGCTGAGATTTTTTTACATAAAATTGGATAACTGGCAAATTTTTTCACTCAATTTTGAGGTCGTTAAAAAATAAAAGAAGTAGTCATTTTTTTGTTTGATCTCAATTTGAATTGCGCGCCAAAAAACAATGGAGCAATTTTGACCACTAAAAAGTTTACAGATATTCTTATTTTGGTCTATATTATGATATTCTAAAGTTTCGTCAAAATCGGGGAACCACGGGTACAACACCATTTCGCCAATTGATGGAATGGCCCATATGTACATATAAGTATAAATGAATGTATGTATATGAACATGCAGATCAATCCGCGCACATGTATATATATTGATAAAGGATAAAATCATGATTTGAATTTCTGAATGCGCACATGCGTATACATGCAATCATATGAGCAGATAATAAGATTAATATGATAGACGATATATTTATATATAAAAATATTTATTAGTATAGTATATTATGTAAAAATGAAATAAAATTATTAAATATGCAAGTCCAAATTGGCTATAAATATTACTATTCATGCATTCATACAAAATTGTACTTATATCATAATTATGTTTACATGCCAATATGGAAATGCCGACAGCAAACGCAAAAGTATACGTATTTGCATACATTGCGATTGCCTGGTTCAAAGCAAAAATTGAAGCATGAAATTATCACAATGCTGTGGTTGGAAGTATCATCATGGGCATGCATACATATATTTATGTATTCATATTCTTGGGTATGTGAGACAGAGAACACAATAAAATTATAAGTTCAAGTTTTCACTTCTGCCTGCACTCCCGGAGTGCACCCCCCTCGGTTTTTTTTATTATCCTTTTTTGGGACTTTCTTTTGGCACTAATGACTATTATGTTTTTTCATTCGCACTAGATCATTAAGAACAATAAATGAGATAACTTATTTTGTTCGCATCTATAGAGGTGAAAACAAAATAACCCAAACGTGTGCTAGTGCATAAAATGGTGTTAGGGCATGAATAAAAAATGTGTAATTGTATTGAAATTTCTGAGAAAAGTTGTTAGACGTGGCTAGGGTTGCCAGCTCTCAAACCATGGAATATAGTATTTTTCTTCATTTTATATAGTATTTTCAATAAAAATATAGTATTTTTCATAAAAGTCAACAATTGATTCTTTAATTCTTTATTAAAAAAAAGATATAAAAACATAACAAAACAATTCAAATCCAGTCAGTTTTAAACAAAAAAAATGGTATTCGTATAACCGCAATTAATCGTATACAGTTCAAAGAGCACTTGATTGAATACCAATAATGAAACATTAAATAGTTCAATCCCACTTTAAGTTTTTTGAAAACAAAAGCAATATTTAAAAAAAAAACTTAAAAAATATTACCAATATTACATTCGCCGTAAATTATATTACATTGGCTATAAAATAGTTTTGCGACATATTGATAAATTTTGACTATTTTTCTTTTGTTTGTTAAGAGCATATTTTTATTCTTTAAATATCGCTTTTTATCTAGAAAAACTCAGCAAAATTTCATCTAAATTTAAAACTTTGTTTTAAGGATTTAAAAAAAATGTTGGTTGCTATACAGTTTTATATCTTAATCTATTTAAGTGCCATTAAGTGTTATTGAAAAGCTGCTGAAAATTACGGCTGATTTAAAAATTTTTTTTTTGCTGGCAGTGCACATATTATTAATTATATTTTGTATTGCTTTCAGCTGCTTTTAACCAATTCGAGTCTTTTTAAAAATGTGCTTAAGGCTTCATTACAAGCAAATGTTAAATTACAAGTTATAATCAGTTCATTTTTATTAAGTCTATATGAGATCTATTTCTTTCATACCTCCATTTTATGTTAGCAATTGAAAATATTCTTTCAAAAAATGCGGAGGTTGCTGGAATGGAAAGCAAAAGCGAAACAATTTTGTTTGAATTTGAAAAAATCTCTTCTGAGTCTGAATTTAAAATTTGTTGCCATTTCTCAACTATGTAAAGATTTTAAAATTTTTCACAGTTTTTGATTTTTGAATAAATTTCATTTACACTAATTATTTCCGAATACAGTACATCCATATCTATATTAAGTTTAGTTTTTAAAAATCAAATATCGATAATTTTTTCTACATCTTCAAATTTGAGTTCTTTTACAAAATTCAAATTTTTTATGTGATACAATCAATTTTCGTCGGTAAAATCTAACCACTTTTTAAGATATGCGAGGCATTGCTCTAACAATAACACAAAATTGTTCTCTGTTTCTTTGTAAAAAAGAGGATTTTCGTCTGTAATATAGTTTAATAATTTATTGGTTTCGTAACCAAAAAATTTATCTTGCTTCCTTTGATTGAGCTCAAACTTCAATTTTTCCATTGCTCTATACAAATCAAGCACTGTTGTGTCATTTCTTTCCAGTTTTTTAATTGTTTTGTCGAAAACATTCAAAACGTGGCTGACCATATTTAAAAAAAACTTTAACTTGTATATCTAAAATATCTTCTTCAAGCTTTAAAAGTTGACGAATTTGTGTAGGGCGTTTATCATCCAGTTTGTGAAAGATATTCGTTATGGGAGTCCAATTCATTAATATATGATCGACTGCAGGCAACAAAGAGGGCCATCTTGTTCCTATGTGACGCTTAATCTCATGCCATTGCCCATTCACTTCTGCCACGAATTTTTTAAGCTCCTCTCTTCTAGAGGCAGAAACAGAGAAGTGAGAATATTTTAAGGATGATGTTTTCGACATCGCAATTTAAAAAGTTCATTCCGTATTTGACATTGTTGTGAACAATGTGTGCATGGCAATTGCCTTTTATTAAATGTGGCACTATTTTCTCAATGTTTGTGAAAAGCGAATGGTTTTTTCCAAAATTAGCATTTACATTGTCAGCACTAAGCGCAATTATTTTATCAAGCGATAGATTATTACGCGTTAACGAATCTTTTACTGCTGTGAACATTCCATCTGCTGATTAATTTGGATTTTCATAAAAGTCTAAAAGCTTTTGCTGGATTCCTGCTTTTGTATCGAAGTACTGAATAACAAGAGCGAATAGTTTTACATTTTTTCGATTTGACGCGTCTGTTTAAATGAGTTAAGCATCCATCCACTCTACCCAGGAAAACTGGCGCACCCAAATAAGACAGCTTAATTCACCACAGCTGATGACACCAACACAACTCACCATACCTACACACCCACTCATCAAAAAGGATGGACAAGGAGAAAGCAGACACATTCGTTCGACACAACTCGTCACATATACTGCGAACATCAACTCTCTGCTTACAACACCCGCCCCGCGCGCTACAGTAAGCTTTTCGACAACAACGATCTGGCGCGCTGGAGACATACGCTCATTTAAGTTGGTTACCGAAATAATTCAAATGTATAATTTTAATAAAATACGATTTGTAAAAATATAAAACCTTTTTTAATAAATTAATATTGTATATCATACTACTCCAGCTACCCGGTATTTTTATTTCAAATGTGCGTGACAACTATTTAAACTAGAAAGCAGACACATTCGTTCGACACAACTCGTCACATATACTGCGAACATCAACTCTCTGCTTACAACACCCGTCCCGCGCGCTACAGTAAGCTTT
The DNA here is from genome assembly GCF_024586455.1 of Bactrocera neohumeralis. NCBI lineage: Eukaryota > Metazoa > Arthropoda > Insecta > Diptera > Tephritidae > Bactrocera > Bactrocera neohumeralis. Next base: position 31,940,644 of record NW_026089622.1, read on the forward strand.
TCGACAACAACGATCTGGCGCGCTGGAGACATACGCTCATTTAAGTTGATTACCGAAATAATTCAAATGTATAATTTTAATAAAATACGATTTGTAAAAATATAAAACCTTTTTTAATAAATTAATATTGTATATCATACTACTCCAGCTACCCGGTATTTTTATTTCAAATGTGCGTGACAACTATTTAAACAATTTATACGTACATAGTGATTACCAAGGCAAAAATAGAGATACATATGTATCTACCAGTTACAAATTTATTCAGCGTCTATTTGCAATGCAAAAAATTCACTTTTATCTTTTATATGTGTCAGAGCTTGTTTCAATGCATATGGGCCCAGAACATTTTCGACAATTGCTGCTTGTTTCGTTCGACCTAATTGAATGGTTTTAGCATTTTTAGATTCGGCATAAAGTAATTTATTAAGTTTGGCACCGCAATCTGCACTGTTATATGAAAGGTTGTGCTTTACTGTATGGTAAACTAAGGCTACAGTCGTCGACTGCCACTCGACGCGTTTCATTCGTTTCACGTGTTTTGCAATTTACTTTTTCTTCTTTCTATAGTGATTTTTCTAACTTTTCAATACAGTCAGCTCCAAAGGTAAAATTTTTTCAAAATGTCCCCTGGTGGGACCCAACTGGGAAATAATAGGTTCGCCCTGTTAGATTCTAGTCCCGAACCAAAAAGAAAAAAAACCAAAGCGACAAAACTTGACCTCTTCCCCACTCTACCAACAAAAGCAAAAGACCATCCCAAATATTTGGTGGTAAGTGCGATAGACACGAATAAACCTCTTAACAAATACTCCTGTTTCGCAATCCATAAGGAAACCTACTTCTTCTTGTGAAAAACAACATTATCGCCAAACGTTCACGTCTACAAAACAACTATTAGGAGTTTACAACGTCAAAATTAACTTACACAAAAATCTGAACTCTAGCAAAGGAACCATTTACGCTCCTTGCTTAAATGACGTTCCTGACGAAGAAATAGTTGAAAATCTGAAGGAACAGGGTGTGTCGTCCATCTACAAATTCCCCAAGTATGTAAATGGTCAATCTGCTCCGAGCGGAGTAGTTCTTCTTACATTCGACTTGTACTACTTACCGGAACAAATCGACATCTCGTGATACAAAACAAAAGTAAGACCTTACTATGCTAATCCCATGAGGTGCAAAACCTGCCAAGTTCTTGGTCACACCAAAAAACGTTGTAAGAAGCCCCCTGTATGTGACACATGTGCTTTGCCACACCACCCGCCGCCATGCACCCTTTCCTTTTGCGTACATTGCTCAGGCAATCACTCATCTTCCAGTAAAGAATGCCCGAAATTTGAACAAATAAAAAAAATAATCGCTATCCAAACAGACAACAAATGCTCATATCGCGAAGCAGTAAACATACATAAATTGCAAACTCCACCAACTTTTACTTCTTCATCTCCCTCATTCTCTAACATATTAAACAACTCAACCAACAAAGACAATGACAATAACAAGAAAACAACATTTTTTTGGACGCGGTGGGCGGTAATGTTAGTCTTCACTCCAACAAGAACATCAACCAGATGGGACCGGAGATTCCAGCTGCATGCCCTTAAAACGGTATTCTTAATGAGTTTGCCGTGGTGGTCATCAAAATTGGGGTCTCTCATCAGAGACTATTGGTAATTTTTCATTGTGGGCGTTTTTTACGTGGCGGGTCTCAAACCCAGCGCACAACTCAGTGGAGGGATATTTCGCCTTGTCACTTTAGCTCGCCTTCAAACCGATGTTCTATGGCTACCAAAAAGATATTTGGTCTAGGACCGGAGGCCGTGAGCTGCTTGAGCCATATGTAGAAGAATCGTTTCTGGCCACTTCCAAGTGAATGGCCATCAGATAACTTTCCTCACTTGTTTGAACTTCTACATATGACTCCATCCTCAAAAACTTACACACCATGGCAGAAAATATTCGTTAAGTAAAATAACAGCTTAGGATCTAAACTTTCATCACGGTATAAAAAAGAAATTGTAAAAGAAAACAAACACAGAACAATTATTACAGAAAAGGGGAGAGTTGCTCACAGAAGGAACATCAGAAAGGTCTAATTGATAAGATGAATGTGAAGAGGAAACTGAACGAATCAAGTGGATTTTAAAATGTGCTATATGGGAAGTAGGTGTAGTTGTAGTCCGCCCATTTTTACAATGGGACATAAGAATATCAATAAAATGGTACTAGGTACTAAATTTTGTCGATATCAGTTAGTCGGGTCTCGAGTTATGAGATTTCACCAAAAAGTGGCGGTTGCCACGCCTATCGTCTAACTTTCACACCAGCTCCTATTAAGCTTTCTTATGGCGTATTTAGTTATTGATTTATTGCGCTTTTAGTAATTTATGACAGTACCGTTATATGGGGAGTGAGCGGGGTTTTCCACCGATTTCATCCATTTCCACACTGTAGGTAGAAGTTCTTGTAAGATTTGTACTCAGCAAATTTGATTCTTGTAGCTTAATTGGTTAAAGAGATATGTACATTAAACTTGTTAGAGGGAGAGGCCACGCCCACTTTCTTCAAAAATTTTTCCCCACAGCGGTGGTCCACCCTTGAGGATGGATATTATTGTGCACAAGTGCCCTTGCTACTGCGGTCTTCTGTACCAAATAAAAGTTTTATATCTTAATTTAGTGCTGAGTTATGGCACTTTATATGGTTTCGGTTAATGGCGCTTTTTGGGCGTGGCAGTGGTTCGAGGAACCCGCATACCATATTTCATCAAGATAATTTTTACTCAAGTTACAGCTTGCACGGATGGACGGATGGATAGACAGACAGTCAACCGGATTTCAACTTTTCTCGTCATCCTGATCATTTACATATACCAGGTTGTTCAATTAGTTTTGTCGTTTGTTAAGAAAAACACAATTTTATGATTCAAAATACACTTTATTAATTAGTATAATCTCCCTGAAAATTAACACACTTGTTCCAACGATCCCCCAATCTGTGGATTCCATCCCTGAAGTGAGAATCCGGAAGGTCTGAAAAATACGCTTCAGCAGCCGTTATAACCTCTTCATTTGATGAAAAACGCTTGCCACGCATAAATTTTTTGAGTTCTGGAAACAAATGGAAGTCGCTGGGGGCCGAATCTGATGAATACGATGGAATCTCCAACAATTCGAAATTTAATTCATGGATTTTAGCTATTGTCAAAATGCTCTTGTGACACGGTGCATTGTCCTGATGGAAAAGGATTTTTACTTCTGCGAGCCGGGTCTTTTTTCATGAATTTCTTAAATCAACTGGTCTAAAAGGTTGTCATAATATTCAGAATTAATTGTTTTACCAGTTCGCTAGTAATCAACGAAAAAAATTCCTCGCGCATCCCAAAAAACTGATGTTATAACCTTCTTGTCCGATTTCCGGACACGAACTCGTTTCGAACCCGAACAACCAGGTTCACACCACTCTTTAGCCTCTTATTTTAAATCAGGGTCATGATGATAGACCAAAATCTCATTCATAGTGATGAATCGACGTACAAAATCCACTTTATCCTTTTAAAATTTCACTTAAAATATGGCTCACACTGCCTAATAAGGTGTGGAGCCTTTACTGAATCTCTCTCAGTCAATCGACCATCTTTCAAAACCATGTCTAGTATTTTGGCTATGATTTCTGGTGTTGATGCGCTTTTTGGACGTTCTTTATGTCTTCGTGGCTTGTAATACCATGTTCAGACCGAAAATTTAAAAGATTAGATTATATTTAAGCATTTCACAACCCAACAGTGTTCTCACTGCCGTTAGAAAGATCAAAAAACAGCTGTTATTGTCATTCAAGAATTTACATCGCTTATTATTTATCAAAAGAAAAGATTGTCATAGTATTTTGAAATAAAAAGACGGTTTTTTTTTAATATATTCCATATAATAGAAATAATGGATGCATTTTTTCATTTGTTAAGTCGATTTTCAGATGATATTAGATTCATTGCTTTAAAAAAAATTTGTTTGTTTACATTTTTTTCCCTTTGTAATGTCTAAACCAGCTGTGATAATGTAACAGATTTCCAGTGCTGACAAGTAGGTTGCGCAAAATCAGAATCGCACAGAGAGATTTAGCGTGGATCAGTTTCAAATCATTTCAATGAAGTGATTTGGAACTGTCATTTTTGTATGGCGAAATCTTGATAAATTTTTGAGATTAGTGGGATAATCCATTCAACAGCCGAAATCGTATGATTAAGTGTCGGTCTGAACATGGTATAAGACCACGTTTAAATTCAGGGACCCAGCTTTCTACCAATCATTGTACACTTTCAACATTCGTTCGTGAGTTTCTTTTGGTGTTACACCTAAGAATTTTGTCAACGCACGATATTCATTGTTGTCCATTGTAAAAAAATACTGTGACATGGCGACACTAAATGGCTTGGAAACAAAAAATTAATTGACAGATTGAAAAGAAACTTCATATACGTTCATATGAAGAGTATAGCAACAAAAAAATAAAAATTTTGGCTAGTTGCAACGCCATCTTTTATCGAACGACAAAACTTATTAAACAACCTTTTATAAATATAGCCCCAATAGGTGAACAAAACTATAATACTCTGCAGCAACTGGTTGCAAGAGAATAAAACAAGGTAATAGTTCACTTAGAAAAAGATGAAATATACTTTTCCGAAATTTCTATGTTAAAAGAACCGAAAAGTTGTAAAATATCCAATATTATAAAAATTTGTAAACAAGGTACAACCATTAACGTAGAAAAATGACAATGCGTTTCTTAATTAATTGAGAGCAGGGAATCAATTGTGTGACTTCAGTAATGCAGGCCATATCCCGGAAATCAAAGATCGCAACGTGGCGCCAGTTGGAGATTCCAAGCGAAACCAGATCCTTCTCCACCTGGTCCCTACAACGGAATGGAAGTTTTCCTCCTCCTCTGCTCCCCCGGCGGGAACTGCGTAAAATACTTTCGGAGCTGGAGTGCTTCCGTCCATTCGGACGACATGACCAGTCCAGCAGACGCGCTGTCTCTTAACTCGATGAACTACGTATGTCAATGTCGTCCACGAGTCCGACGACTGTTTGTTTGATGACAGGAGATATTACGTCTTGCCCTTGTTCACTGCCAGACCCATTTATTTACCCCACGGTAATTGACGCAGATTGTAGGGTCTCCCTTTTTGTGGATTTTGCAGAGCACACTTAAATTCCAATCATTGGGCATGCTTTCGTTCGACCACATTTTACAAAGAAGCTGATGCATGCTTCTTATCAGCTCTTGGCCGCCGTGTTTGAATAGCCGGGCCGGCAATCCATCGGCTCCCGCCACTTTGTTGTTCTTCAGACGGGTAATTGCTATTCAAACTTCTTCATATAACGAACGATTTTCTACTCGATTTGCACTCCTCCTCCCTGAGAGCACTCGTCAACACGTCGGTATATGGGAACTGTGGGAACGCATTTCAAAGTCGTACAGCTGCAACCGAAAATTCAAAAGAAAAGCTGGTACGACGAGGAGTGCCATGTCGCAGCGGAGAGAAAACAGACTGCCTACCTCACAACGTGATGGGATAGATATGAGAGTTGAAGAGTGAAGCGAGACGCATTTGCAGACAGAAAAAGAGCGAGGTCGAAATGCGTGAGTATGAAGAGCTTGACAAGCTGTCCCAGAGGGGTAATGAGGCGACTAACAGAAGGTTTCAAGACCGGAGCATACTCTTGTACAACCAAAGAGGTGATCTAGTGATTTATGCCCAGAGCATACTAAAATTATGGAGGGAACACTTCTCCAGCCCACTGAATGGCAGTGAAAGTATAATATCAGGAGAAGGCGAACCCGATTTCCTAATCGATGACGATGGAGTAGACCTTCCATTGTTCGACCATGATGAATTCCTACAGAACCTATAATAAAACTAAAAAGTTGAAAACAATTAGACTAAATAAATACAGTTTCCTCCTCGAACCGTATCGCTATAATTTTTCCATCGACCATTGTTATGGAAATAGTTGTAATACAAAAATTCTGCATAAAACCGAAGGAAAAACTAATCCTAAAAATTGGAAAAATCCCACACAAATTATGAATAAAACAAACAATTTTTCTAGATCCGTACAACCACAATTTAACAACACAACATACTTTTAAAGACTACTTGAGAACAAGTATGAATTTGTGGAGGGAGAGTTAACTTAACAAATATTCATTGCAACAACGTATCAAAACCAATTGCAACATTATTAAAGTTCAACAAACATTCGCTCCAACTCTCGGAATCTATCGATATTTTTGCTGATCATTTAAAATAAACAAAAATCCACTTCAAGTATTATAAATATCATCAATGCATAAATTATAAATTCTGCTGACCATGGAATATCCACTAAACTCTGCCGCTGATAATTCGGACGTCACTGCCGTTGACCCACAGCTAGCTTAGAGTATTTTTAAGGGTTTATTGCCAGTTGCATTTTAAAACTCAATGACGTAAAAGTTAGCTTACAAGATTCAATTATAGAATGCTGTGTCGATATCCCAATAACAACAAATTGTCAAAAGTAATTGCATTGCTTTGTTTTTATGATTCAATAATAACTCTTTCAAAAATTGCAATCAATGGAAACACGTTTTTTGAGTGATAACTTGATATTAGTAAGAAAAACAAAAAACAACTGATTTTGACATTATGCATTTTTCGTAAGAGACGGAGCATGTTTTCTCTTTATCTCTCGACACAACCTTCTATAAAGGAATAATGAAATGGATTTTTAAATATGAGTGAAAAATAACATTTGCGTTTTTAAGGGCAAAGGTAAACCGAAACAATTTTATGTACTTTTATAAATTTGTGTTTGAACGTCCTTTTTCTCTTCTTGAAGAGCTTCAACTTTGGCATCAATTCCCCAGGTTTCTCCATAATATAGGCCTAACAGCGGAGGAAAATACCATGGTATTTTTTGATTACTACCCAATTTCTTTTGCTTGTTTAAAATCTCAGCCTTGGTATTTTTAATCTTAGCTGCACCGGTAGTAGTTCTCTTCTTATATGTATTTATTTATTTATTTACTTAAATTGAGTTATTTCACTTCTCGGTGTTTTAATTCGCGTATGTTTTAAAGCTTTCTGGGACATCATTGACAAATCGGCTGATTGTTTTATTTGTATACGATCGCCTCCTGATAATTTGTTGGCCGCCTCGATAACATCTTCATTTAGTGTTTGTTCGCGCCTATTGTCATCAGCTTTATAAACATATGTTTGAAGCTTTATGGGCACCACTTATATGGTTTCTTCTACAAACTTGCTTCCGCTCTTACATTATTTTCAGTAAAGAAATCCCTAAGGCCGCCTCCTCCTCTAAAGCTAACATGAAACGTATTTAACTCAACTCAACCACAAGTTTTGCGAGCTCGAAGAATTATCCGTCCGCAAATTCTTATCACCTGGAGAATCTATGAGTGAGAAACTTTACGACGATACAACCCAACAAACTTAAACGCATCTTCGCTTATTTGTCTAGTGCCGAAAATCCAGCAGTTTCCCCTGCGCTTGAAATAGCACGGGTAAAAAAGTAAAAGAGAAATTTCTAATTGCAGGGAAAACAAGCCAATACATACATGAAGTAGTAGTATGTAGTCTAGTACGACTAACCTTTTCTAAACTAAAATGGTATCCTACGAGTAGGATACTTGAACATTCTATAACAGTGATGAAAAAATCACTCGTAGATGGTATACATAAGTAGTGATGGGACAAGGGTAAATACCCAAAAGGTAAATTGGGTATTTTAATGTAAATACCATGGTATTTACCCAAGCGCTTGGGTATTTACCCCAAAATGTGGGTATAAATCAGAACAAAGAAAAATTTAAATAAATTAAAGGAATTCAATTTTTTATTATGAATTATTATTATATTTTTTAATAACAAATTAAATATTTTTTAAATTTAATCGTAATCGCTGTCGCTGTCCGTATCCGATAAAAATTCATATCGAGTAGAGTGCGTGATCCCGGCTGAAGTTGAAGGTATATCGTCTTATGTACATTCTAGTGAATAATTCATGGAATTTTCAAATTGAGTGGAGTGCGTGCTTTCTGCTGAAGGTGGTAAACTGTTTTTAAAAAGCAAGTTCCAGTTGCACGATACATATGTTATTTTTCCTGCTCTTTGTGTTTAAACGGTTCCTTTTTTTGGAATGAATGAAGCTGTGGGTGCTAAAGGAACGTTCAGTAGCAGCTGAAGTACAGGGAGCTGTTATAATTCGAACAGCTAATTTGCTTAATTGCGTGCTTCCACAAATTCCTTTCCACCAAGTTACTGGAGAAATTTCATCCAAACAGCTCCAGACAAAAGTTTTTGCCCAGAAATCATTCCTGGCCTTGTAGTTGGCAAAATCTGCCATTACATTTATGTTTAGCGCCTGTGACATTGTGTGAATGAACTCCAATGCATCTACCTCCTCAGACGGATCAAGATCACTTCCTTGTGCCTTAGGATCTAGCAAACTCGCAGCTAAAAATATCAGTTTTACGGTTTTCTTAAATTGTGTATTGAATATGGTTGATAGCTCAGTTTTTTCGGTATCATTCAGTATCATAGTTGAAGCAAACTCTAATTCAAGCTTGCTTTTAATTTCATTAAACGCGAAATATACCATGTGTATATTAAATTCGTTTGATTCTAGCTTACAAATCCATTTTGTAATGCAACCAAATATGTTTTTTGAGCTTAAATTTAATGGCTCCCAAAATATTTCGCTAAGTAACTGTGATTTTATATCGGCTTGTAGATAAATTTCTTCATGAACTGCTAAGGTCTGAAGGGATGCTTTAGTTTTTATTACACTCTGCATTGAAAAGAAGAAACTTCCCCACCTTGTTTTGGCTGGCAGTTTTAACGGGGCATCTCGACAGGATAAAATCTATGTCTTGCGAACTGTCAAATCTATTGCTATTGCCATTGCCAAATCTGTATGTGGGCATTTGTTATCATAAGATAATCATTTGCGCAAAGGCGTAGAGTAGGTAGGTTCGAGCTGATGTAGCGCATGCTTTGAGCCTTTGAAAAATTTATTTTATCATTTGCGAAGGTAGCATTTGGGTAGGTAGCTGATGTAACCCATGTTTTGAGCCCTTTAACTGTTTAAATCTTTTATGTGGAAAATAAAAAAAGGATAAAGATCCTTTTGTTTACAAATGTATTTCTGGGAAAAATGAAATAATAACAAAGGATAAAGATCCTTTTTTTACAAATGTATATTTCTGGGAAAAATTAGAATTCATATTTTTGGACTACTATGTCATAATTGTGGCATACATTTTATATACCAATTAAAATAATACATTTAAAATGAGCAATGATATTTTGATTTTTGCTAGTACAAGCTTATTAAATTTAAGATTTCGCTTATTCCCAAACCAATTTGCATAATTTTTCTAATATTATTTTGAAAATGTACTTTATTTTTATAATATAACACAACCGTCTTAATACTCGCTCTTCTAATTTTCATATTACCGAAATGAAAATGCCGTCGGCATATGTGCAAATGGGTATGTTGCATCTTCGAAATTTTCATAGAAATGAAAACTGCGCTGTCAAACTGCTGAAGTGACAGCTTATAGCTTACGATATATGGCATACGAATTAGTTTGCGATATATTGTAAGATATAAGCAATGTGGAGTCTCCACAGGCAATAGGCACAGCAATACAGTTCGCAAGACATAGATTTTATCCTGTCGAGATGCCCCGTAATTGTTCACCGATTCCTTTTTCTTTCACAATTTTAGCTAAAGTTGCTGTTAGAACTTGGTTGTTTTTAATTGTTTTGATTATATTTACAATATTTGAGTAATTCTTCTGTAAGGTACCGAATTTTAAAAAATCCTGACAAGCTAAATGAAGGCTATGCACTACACAACCCATAGATACAACATTCGGGTAGGCTTCTTTTACTATTTTGAACGCCTTTTGCATATTTGCAGCATTGTCACCAATTAACACAAAAAATTTTTGTTGACCGTATTCCTTCATGATTGTAATAATTTGCTGTGATAAGTACTGAGCTGTATGCCGTTTCTCCTGTGTTGACAGACTTTTCACAAATACAGTTTCTGGCTTCGATATGAGAAAATTTACAACACCTTCATTACGAATGTTACTCCATCCATCACATTGAATATGTAAAAAATTTGCTGCTTTTAGTTGCAGAGTGATGTCCATACTCATCTCGTTATAAATTGTATCCAGATATATGCTGGAAATCGCTTTTCTAGTTGGAGTCTTGAAATGTGGATTAAGGTCCTTAAAAAAGTCCTTCCATAATGGGTGCTCCACCATTGCCAAAGGAGCGCCGGTTACAAATGAAGCCTTAGCTAAGTTGTATTATGCTAAATTTGAAGGCAGATGCTTATGTAAATCAGAAGAAGGCGGAGAATCACTTTCTGTCTGTATCTTGGTTTTTGCCACATTGGATGCAAGCATGTCTTGAACTCGTTGTTTAATTAATAATGGACACTTGATGCACGTTATTAAATGTTTTGCCATTTTATTTACATTTGCAAATTTGTACCACGTTAGGAGATTTCGAGAGAAAGGTCCAGTGGAAGATGTATGGTTCTTTGTGCATTCGATGGAACGATGAGCTGTACGAGTTACACGACGACATTGACATAGTTCAGCGAATTAAAAGACAGCTGCTACGCTGACTAAGCCATGTCGTCCGAATGGACGAAAACACTCCACCCGTGAAAGTATACGACGCAGTATTTCGTTGGAAAGACCAGGTGGAGAAGGACCTGGCTTCTCGAAAAAAAGAAACAACTGGCGCGCTGTTGTTAACTCGGCTATAAACGCGTAAGCGGTGTCTATGCCATTAAGGAAGAATGGGAAGAGTACCCTTGCCGTCTCCTACCCTTTGAAAAATATTTTATAAAACCCAACGATTGGAATTTAAGTGTGCTATGCCCAATCCATAAAAAAGGAGACCCCACAATCTGCGCCAACTACCGTTGGATTAGCCTCCTCAACACCGCATATAAGGTTCTATCGAGCGTATTGTGTGAAAGATTAAAGCCCACCGTCAACAAACTGATTGGATCTTATCAGTGTGGCTTTAGACCTGGAAAATCAACAACCGGCCAGATATTCACCATGCTCCAAATCTTGGAAAAGACCCGTGAAAGGAGAATCGACACACACCATCTCTTCGTCGATTTCAAAGCTGCTTTCGACAGCACGAAAAGGAGCAGCCTTTATGCAAAACTAATACGGCTGTGTAAACTGACGTTGAGCAACACGAAAAGCTCCGTCAGGATCGGGAAGGACCTCTCTGAGCCGTTCTATACCAAACGAGGTTTCAGACAAGGCGTCTCCCTATCGTGCGAGTGTAGAGCTGCTGGCGTATGCCGATGATATTGATATCATCGGTCTCAACACCCGCGCCGTTAGTTCTGCTTTCTCCAGGCTGGACAAAGAAGCACAGAAAATGGGTCTGGCAGTGAACGAGGGCAAGACGAAATATCTCTTGTCATCAAACAAACAGTCGTCGCACTCGCGACTTGGCTCTCACGTCACTGTTGACAGTCATAATTTTGAAGTTGTAGATAATTTCGTCTATTTAGGAACCAGTATTATCACCACCAACAATGTCAGCCTGGAAATCCAACGCAGGATTGATCTTGCCAACAGGTGCTACTTCGGATTGAGTGGGCAATTGAAAAGTAAAGTCCTTTCTCGACAAACAAAAGCCAAACTCTATAAGTCGCTCATAATTCCCGTCCTGCTATATGGTGCAGAGGCTTGGACGATTACAGCAACCGATAAGTTGACGTTACGAGTTTTCGAGAGAAAAGTTCTGCGAAAGATTTATGGTAGTTCTGCGAATTAAAAGACAGCGGCTACGCTGGCTAGGTCATGTTGTCCGGATGGACGAAAACACTCCAGCTCTGAAAGTATTCGACGCAGTACCCGCCGGGTGAAGCAGAGGAAGAGGAAGACCTCCACTCCGTTCGAAGGACCAAGTGGAGAAGGACCTGGCTTCGCTTGGAAAATCCAATTGGCGCCACGTAGCGAAAAGAAGAAACGACTGGCGCGCTGTTGTTAACTCGGCTATAATCGCGTAAGCGGTATCTACGCCAATGAAAAAGAAGAATAAGAGGTTTCTATTATTTCTATGTATGTAGTTATTTTTTGCATTTCTATGTTCTCTATTGAGTGAATGTTAGTATATTCTCTTTTTCTTGTGTATCTGTTATTTCCTGCAATTTGTGTTTCGTAAACGCTTTTGGATAGCATTCAAATGTTGTTTTTAATATTGAGTGTAATTAATACAAGGTTTTTAGGTACACGTTCGATGCTGTCCGTTAGATAGTCAAGTGTCACGAAATTTCCGTCGTGTTTTCATTTAATTTAATAATCTTTAATGTTTTGAATGAGTTAAAGGGTGAGTTGTTTTTATATATCTTACGGTTGATGATTCTGCTGAATGCATTGATACGTCTGAATTTGCATTCATTTGTCTGGACATGCCCTGGTTTAAACTTAAGTTTGGCACCTTCTATTCTTCTTCTATAAGGTTTTTCCATCGTTTTAGCTTCGTGTTTGGGTTTTCCCTGATATTGAGAAGATTAGTGACTGGTGATCAGTGTATATTGTTAAGTCAGCTGTACCGTATAGGTAATTGCGTGATTTTTGTAGTGCCCAAATTATTGTGAACATTTCTGTTTTGTTTGTCGTATATTTCTGTTCGTCATTGTTAGTGTACGTGAAATGAATGCTATTGGGTTTTCCCCTTTACTAAGTACTGCTCCTTGACTACGTACTGCTCCTATTGCATAGTTGCTTGCGTCAAATCCTTTCTTCAAATCAGGTTGGTACAAGTATAGCTCTGTTTGTTTCTTTAACTTGTTTTTTATTGTTTCAATTATAATACCCATACAGGGCTTGTTATTTGATGTTACCATTTTCTCCTCTAAGGTATATACAGTGACCCAAAAATAAATTGGAACACTCACATTTTAAAAGTTAAAACGTGTGTAAAATAGATTATTATTATTATTAATAGGTGTCAGAATTGATTATTTACCATGTAATAAGTTTGTTTTTTGTTATCCTTGTTAACTTCCTTTATTTTAGTAATAAATAAAAATGTTTGATTTATGAAAGCCAATGAAAAAATGGGGCATCCTAATTTTTCAACTATAAATATTTCGTTAACGGCGCTAAGATAAGTAAGCAAGTTTTAAGGGATTTAAATCAACTCATCGTTAAATACCATTCCTAAGGAAAAAGTGTTAGTAAAATCGCGGAAATTGTAAAAAAAGCTTAAGTCTAAAATTTTTTAATTAATAAAAAATTATAAAAAATCAAAACAACTTCAGAAAACAATTGGTACAGAGAAAGCTTCCAAAATGAACTCGGATGTGACCAAGAAGAAAATTTTGCCTATGATAAAGATAAACCCAAAATGATTTCCAATTGATATGGCAAAATCCCAAAAGGAGTCATATAATGTGGGTGTACATCCCCAAACGATTAGAAATTTTCAACACAGCAATGATTACAGAGCGTACCCTCCCAGAAAAAAGTCATTGCTTTCAAACGTCAACGTAAGAAAAATGTATGCAAAATTGTCAATTTATTTGGCTTTGAAGGTCGTTCTTTTATCTGGAGAATCAGGCTAATGTCATTAGCGCTGTGAAACATTATGGTGGCCATGTAATGGTTTGTTGAGTAATGGCTGTAACTGGAGTTAGTTCGTTTACTTTTATTGCAGGTGTTAGAAACAAAATGAATTGCATATTTCGACTTATTAAAGGAAATAATTCCTTAAACAGTTCCCAACAACATTTACCTTCAAGCACAATAACGACCCAAAGCATACGGCGCAGATTGTAAGAGAATGGCTGCTTTATAATGCAAAAAAAAGTCCTGCTCATACTCTCAGATTAGAGCGAGCTTTCAATCTAAACGGACGTGTATTGATGCGTTCCGTAAAAACTTTCTTTAAAAAAAAAAACAAAAATAAAAATAAACAAATACCAAAAAAGTGCATTAAGTGCAAACCTTAGGCAATAACGCCGAAAGTGTTAATAAAAACATAAAAACACAAAAAATTCGACATTTTGTAAACAATAAAAATAAAAAAAAAAACAAATACATAAGTGCGAAATAAACAATAAAAGAAACAAAAAACATGAGCGCAGCGCAGCCCCACCAACAAGGCCGTAGGCATTCCCTGAATGCCTACTTCAGCTTTGTCGAGCCTGCGAATACAGCTCATAACAACAAACAAGGCAACGGTGAGAATGATGACTCATCGAAGCGAACAACTGAGCAGCACCATAAGCAGAGCGTACAAAATACAAAAGCAGCAGAGAACGGCAATCAACAACGGCTATCAACAAAAGTGACCACACCAACAACTAAGCAGGTACCAGCAAGTACACAGGCAGCAAAGAATAACATAACGCAAGGTGAGAATGTACCATTAAAAAAAGGCCAGTCTGTGCAAACTGGCATTGATCGCTACGTTTATATAAAAAGAAAATTAAGTCCTTCAAAGGCAGCGGACAATCCTAGTAAATTTAAAGCCGGCACACCAAATATGATAAGAGTTCAGACGACGTTGCGAAGGGTATCACCACAGTCGTTAATGCCAAACCCCCTCCAATTTATTTGCGTGAGCGTAGCAGTAATGCTCTCGTTGCTGAATTAAGTAAAATTGTGGGTACTAACAATTTCCATACAGTGCCTTTGAAAAAAGGCATTATAGATGAAACAAAAATTCAGTCCTACACTGAAAAAAGTTTTATGGACATAGTTAAATTTTTTCAATTAAAAACAATAATTATTATTCGTATCAACTGGAGAGCTCTAAGGGCCTAGTTGTTGTAATCAAGGGTATAGAGTCCGCCGTAGACTCTAGTGAAGTCAAAGAAGCATTGAAAGAATGTGGTTTTGGAATTAAAACAGTTGTAAATGTATTTAATAGAAACAAAGTACCACAGCCAATGTTTAAAATTGAATTGTTGCCGAATTCGAATCAACTTAAAAAAAATGAGACCCATCAAATATATAATTTGAAATATTTGCTGCATCGTAGAGTAACTGTGGAAGAACCACATAAAAGAAACGGTCCAGTACAATGTACTAACTGCCAAGAATATGGGCATACTAAATCATACTGCACTCTACGCAGTGTTTGTGTGGTATGTGGTGATTTACATCCCACTTCCAAATGCACCCTTAAGAAAGAAGAATTAAATAAAAAATGCAGCAATTGTGGAGGAAATCACACTGCTAACTACAGAGGTTGCCCTGTATATAAAGAAATCGAAGTTGTCACAGGGCATTCAAGCACGTCGTAACCAAATGTTACAAACACCCCGTAATGTAATTATAGCAACCTCAGAAAAAAGTTCAAATCCTATTACTTCTAACAATAATAATATGCAAGGAAGCTATGAAATGTGGTGAAAGGCAACAATGTGCAAATGCAACTGCCGCAAAATCCTCCAAATGGAGGTATAGAAACTATGATTATAAATCCTACACAGTGTATTACACAATTTATGTCTACTATGCAAAACATGATCCAAGATTTAATAAAATCACAAAATCAAATGCTGCAAAATTTAAGTAAAAAATGAGCTTACTAAATATCTGTATATGGAATGCCAACCGTGTTGACCAACATAAATTAGAGATTATCAGATTTCTGTCTGAAAAGAATATAGATGCAATGCTTATTTCAGAAACGCATCTAACAAATAAAAATAATTTCAATATACCGGGATTTAGACTATATGTTACAAATCATCCGGATGATAAAGCGCATGGTGGCACGGCAGTGTTGATTAGAAATCGTTTAAACCACTATGCTCTAGAATCTCATGCTACACCACAGTTACAAGCTCCAACAATATCACTAACAAATCGGGGTTGTGACGTAAACGTTACAGCTATATACTGTCCACCTTGTTTTAAAATTACAGAAATCGAATTTATAGACTTTTTTTGAACACTAGGTCAAAGATTTCTAGCAGGTGGAGATTACAACGCAAAACACACGTACTGGGGCTCACGTCTTATTAATCCGAAAGGACGACAGCTGTATCAAACTGTTATAAATAGGCACAATAACCTTGAAATCCTCTCCTGGTAAGCCGACATATTGGCCTAGTGATCGTAAGAAAATACCAGATTTAATTGATTTTTCTGTAATCAAAAATATAGATAAATCGCACATAACAGCTGATACATGTACTGACCTATCTTCTGATCACTCTCCTGTACTAATAAAGTTATGTGAACTACCCATATTCGTTAATCCAAAGGTGGGTCTAACTTCTTATAATACGAATTGGCTAAAATGTAAAAAATACGTCACATTAATATTGAGTACAAAATAAATACAGGAAGAGATATTGACGAAAGTATAAGAGAAGCCAATGATATAATAACCAGCGCAGCTGTCTTAGCAACACCAAACAAAAGCTAAAAGCCGCTTGGTTTCAGAAAAATCTCTAATAGAGAAATAGAAATGCTTGTAAATGAGAAAGGCGTGCAAGACGTGAATGGCAGATAAATCGTTCCCCTTCCACTCAGCTTCAATTAAAATCTGCTGTACGTAAATTAAAAAAAGCGCTTAAACGTGAGGAAGAATTCAACACCGAAATGTATATAAAGAAGCTGTGTGAACTCAAACAAGCAAAATTCCCTTTGGAAAGCCCAAAAGTCCATGAAGCCACCAACTGACTCCAACATGCCTATACGAGACATGGGTGGAAATTGGGCGCGAAGTGACGAGGAAAAGTCGAATTGCTTTGCAAATCACCTAGAAAAGGTATTTCAACCCAATTTGCTAAAGAACAACTTTAAGCTGTCAATCTTACCCAACACAGCTAAAGAGTCGCTCGAGTCTCTTATGACTTCACCTTCTGAAATCATTGGTATCATCAAAGAACTTAATACAAAAAAGTCGCCGGGACATGACAAAAATTTCCCCAAAAATACTAATTGAGTTACCAATTATTGCTGTAGAGGTGCTCTCTTTGCTCTTCAATGCAATTCTTAGTTTCGGATACTATCCAATTTCATAGAAAAAGTCGCAGATTATCTTGATAGATAAACCAACTTTTGCGGATGACACAACTATAGTGAGCCGTAACAAATGCCACATTTTAGCATCACGAATATTAGCGAAGCATTTAAGTTCTGTCGAAGAGTGGCTAGCGAACTGGCGTATAAATGTGAATGAACAGAAGTGTAAGCATATTACATTTTCGCTAAGACCAAAGATATGCCCGGCAGTAAAAATAAACAATATTTTAGTACCCCAAGCGAACGAAGTAACATATCTTGGTATTCACCTAGATAGAAGGCTCACGTGGAGAAAACACATCTCTAGTAAAATAACATGTATGAAGATTAGAGCTGCAAATTTAAATTGGCTTTTAAATGAAAACTTCAAACTTAGCCTAGACAACAAAGTGCTTTTATATAATGCGGTCATAAAGCCGATTTGGATGTATGGCATTCAACTGTGGGGTACGACCTGTGCAACTAATATTGTTCTAATACAAAGGTTCCAATCAAAAATGCTTAGAACAATCACGTGTTCACCATGGTACATGCGTAACGAAAATATCCATAAAGACCTTGGTATTCCTATGGTAAAAAAAAAGAAGTAGACAGCAGAATTAAATATATATCTAAACTCCGAGATCACCCAAACCCTTTGGCTAATGCTTTGGTACATTCCTGCGATCAAACACGTTTTAAAAGGAGAGATATGCCTGCGTATTAAAAAGCGACGTATCACCAAAACAGCTCAATCACTTGCTTGAGTCTGTCTAGATTTTAAATAGATTTATTATTTTATTACTTATTGTTAGGCTTTAAGAAAAAGCAGATATAATAAATAAAATAATTTTGGAAAAATAAAAATACTCTCAGAGTCCGGATCTTAATCCGAATGAGCACCTGCGGGCGCACATTGAGAAGGAATTGCAAAAACGGAAAATTAACGGTAAAAATGAGCTAAACCCACCATTGGAGAAATCTGGGCAAACATTCCCAAAAAGTCACAAAATACTCCATGCAGCGACGTTTGCAGGCAGTAATAGCAGCAAAGGGATACTCTACAAAATACTAGTTAATATAATTTCTCTTATTTCGTTCATTTAGGTTAGGTGGAACAGATGGAGTTCACTTGCTAAGTCCAAGAGGTATAGTCGTCGTTTAGGATGCCTACGATTGACGCGAATTTTAACTATCTCTGCGGTCTCAGTAGCAGATGCTTGCAGGGAGCCTTTCTAATGTGGGACAAGTCCAGAAGAGATGCCCCATTGTTTCCCTGGTGTCCTGCTCAGGACATTTCCTGCAGGCTTCTCGATCTATCAGCCCCATCTTGCGAGCGTGTGTCGCCACCAGACAGTGACCAGTTGGTATTCCCATCATGCTCCTACATTCTCTTCTATCGAGTGCCAATAGGAATGCTGTGTACTTTCGATCAAATGTTTCGCACTTGGCTTTTGCGGATTTTTATTTTCTTCACCACGCTCTTGTCGAGGTCGTCATATAGACAATGCATTGACAATCTCGTCCACTATTTCATTGTTTTCGATGCCTTAGTGCCCTGACAGTAGAAGTTAAGTGGCTTATTTCTGGCAACACTTGCCAATGCTACCCTGCATTCCAAAACACTTCTGCCTGATATTTTTTTTTTTAATTATTATTTTACATTGTAGCTAGTATATAAAAATAAGATACCAACAACAATTCTAGTCTAATTAATTAGGAGAGATACTTAAAAGCCCGCTATGCGATACGAGGTTAATGCCTTGATTGCTGCTTAGCTGTCTATGTGGATGTTGACTCTGGAATTGCCCGCAGGTGCATTAGAGACCAGCTCTGCTGCTTTCGCAATAGCAGAAACCTCAACCTGAAATATACTTCATTAGCCATTAGTACAGCTGTTTAAGAGTGTTGCGTGTAGCTAACATACCTTTACTCTAGCCATCTTTTTCCATGTTTACTTTGAACATTTTTTTCCAATTGAAAAGTTGGGTCGTGTAGGCGGTGTTTGCCAACTACCATTATCCACCGAGCTATGCCCGAAGGTTCTACAGTAAAATCTCCTGCAGCCAGTAATCGTCCCGCCGATTTTGCTGCGCAGTTTTCATCAGCGAAGTGATGTATAGGTGTCAGGTAGTGCTAGTTCCATTGCTGGCTTTCCTTCCTTGAAAGTCGTGCTTACACAACAGTTTGTTGTCCAAGACTACCCCAAGGTACTTAGTGTGGTCCTTGTGAGGGAGTTGTGTCCCATTTTTAGAAGGAAATTTGATGAGATGATTGCCAATTCTATTTTATTCTCCCTTCGTCCACTTTCCGGTACTTTTGCAAGTTAAACCGGGCGAGGTGAGGCTTTTGGATAGTAGTTTTCTAAGTCTCGACATCTTCTGGGTCTTTTCAAATCCACTATAAAAGTGTTTCTAGGTTTTTCGCTTTGTACAGCGCAGCAACTTCTTGTAGTCCCTTAGAAGATATTTATATTCAGTCCTCGCTTTCTGCTAGCTCGGTCCAGTTGAAGCATTCCCATACTTTGGTCTACAAGACCCAAGCTTCTTGTTCCACCAGGGAGGCTTCGGTTTATGCTTGAGTCGCAGCGTAGGGCATGCGTAGTGAAAAACTGTATTTAGGGCGTTCGGAAGCACAGTCACGCGCTTTTGAGTTATTCATTTGCTTAATAGTATCTGCCAGTAGGGATCCCAGTTTGTATTCCTGAGATTTCCCCTAACCTCGTTTGTGATCTTTGCTTTCGATCTAATGGAGAAGTAGATGTACCTACGGTCAGAGAACGACGACGTGCTTAGCACTCTCTCGTTTTCTACCAGCGCACCTCTACTTGTGTATATAGTTATGTGTAGAACGTTTAGGGAAGAGGGTCCTATGTAGGAAGGTTCCTCACCTCGATTAGCTACCACTAGACTACTGTGCAAAATATAATTGAGTAGGGACGCACCTCGATGATTGAATTGATTGAATTGATGTATAGGCACCAACCACCAACGACTGCTTCCTTCTGCTGGATGTAGCCGCCAGCAGGTAGCAGGATGCAAGGTGTAGAGACTCATCCTTGCCAGTCTTCACCGCCGCAACCGTCAGGTCATCTGTGGAAAGGCTGCAATTAATATGGAAAAATATATTTTTCTTAACCAATGTCACTGATCTTACCTTGTTAATTACGCTTGGCGTGTATGTCGTATAATTTTGTGAGTTCAGCCAAGCGACTCCGTAAACCGATGCAATCCATGGTTTTTGAATTGGAGGTTCACTGGGAGTACCTCAGCTCTTTGTATAGGACTATCAGGCTGTTGGCTGAGTTTTTCCTCTATCTCCACCTCCTGAAGGACATGTGAATTGGCATTGAAGTCTTCTATTCCGAGATCATTTTTCCTTCACCCGTCTCCAGCGTGCTTTTGTTGCCCTCCGCGGGATGCCGCTTCTTGAGGCGAAAGAACACACTGGGCACGCCCCACGCCATCTTCCCGACCCTCGCGTACAGAAGACACTCGGCCGCCTTATTGATCTGGAGGATGTTGCTCTGGCCTCCATCTTCATTGATGGATTTCGCCACGCTTAACACCCTCCAGTCGCTAGTTGGCACGTCCGCAGACCATGTTTTGAGTATTCCACGCGAAATATACTTACCTTCGCCTTGGTCACCGATGGAATACTGCCGCGGTCCACCACCTCCAGCTTTGCTCCCTACCACAGGTTTAGAAGCGTTTTGACGCTTCCCTTACCCATGCTAGCGTCGAAATTTCGTTGCATTTTAAATTTTGACGACGCTAAGCCACCCAGCTCCATCAAATGACGGCATGGGTGCGTCGGTTCGGCATCCATTCTCGAGAAGAGGGCTTCCAATATCCACTATTTTCCACAGCTTCTGTGACATTTGTCTCAGCGGGTAACTGCGGTCTATGAGCGCGTCGGTCAAATGCCATTTCGCAATCTCATTGGCCGCCGCTGCCTTGGACGATGTCGGTTTGTCGTCCGCGTGCTTGACGTCTAACTTTCCGCCTACGTCTTTGCACTTCCTCTTTTTCGAGGGCGCCTTAGGTTCACTCTCTGTTGGACGCTGCCTCTTTCCAGCGATGTGCTCTTCAATGCGATTAGCATATGCCGGGTCCGGGGCATTTGCACCAAAAATAAGTGGCGAAATGTACCCAGCCGTTCTTCACGTCCTTTCTACCGCAAGCCAGCCGTTTCACCTCTTCTTTCTTAAGGCTGGACTTGCCTTTAAGGCGGTTGCATATTCCGACCGCCGCCTTGTATCTCGCGTTTGCCTTCAACTCCTCTTTGCTAGCCTTCTTCAGGGGACCTGTCTTGTTACCAAAGTTGGAAACCTCGGCATGTTCAGTAGAGCGAAGAATTTTTTCTTCCCTTTCCGCGTTTGTGCTCACAGCGCTTTCATGGTCCGAGTCCGCGGGTGGTAGCAGCCTCGCCTCCCACCGAGGCTTGGATCGATATCCCGTTCCGCTTCGTTTCTCTGTTGTCCTCCATTGCGAGTTTTAGATTCGGGGGTCTCTACCGCCAGCGCTTCATACCTACCGCCAGGTACCTTATTAGCAATGGCCGCTGTATTACCCATTCACCTACTTTTGAGGATTCATATAAAACAGTCCAGCATAAGGGGATGATTGGGAGCCTTCGATAGGAGCCGTCTGCCTGCAATGTAATGACTCTGCCAGAAGCCAGGAACACCCACTGGTTAGGTTTAATGACATATTCACATTTACCGATGTATGGTCTCAGTATGTCATCCACATATCTTTGAAAGATTGAAGGTGCATTTTTTAACCCAAATGGTAACCTAAGGAATTCGTACTTAGCTCCATTAACCGAAAAAGCTGTCTTCTCTCTATCTTCTGATTTGATTTGGGTTTGTTGAAATCCCGATTCTAGATCGAGTGTAGTGAAATATCTAGCTTGTCCTAAATCTTGTAGGGTCATTGTGATATCTGGAATAGGATATCTGTCGGGTATTGTTTGTTTATTTAACTTTTGAAAATCGATAACCATTCTTTTCTTTGGTTGACCGTCCGCATCTGTTCCTTTCTTTGACACAGTCCATATGGGTGAGTTATATGTGTTTTTGCTTTCTTTTATAATATTATTTTGAAGTACTTTCTAAATTTCTTTTTTAACAAAACCCTGATCAGTGTAAGGATATGGATTCAACCGAACCCAAATTGGTTACTTAGTTTCAGTCCTAATATTCGCTTTTATTGTTGTAGTGAATGACAACATTTATATTTGGTGATTATTTCTCATTAATTCTTTTATTTCTTGTTTATAATATTTATCTCCTATCGTATAGCTTAACCGCCTAATATTATATCAAAATCAATTAATTCACTAATTTGTAGAAAATCAAGGTCAAATCCTACTAAATTTATTATTTGTTTGTAGAGGATTTATTTGATTTTTAAGCGTAAACTTCTAACATATGGATAAGTTTTTTTAATATAAAATCTATCGTTGTAGCTATCCTCCTCAAAATCAGCTGTACGTAAATTAAAAAAGCGCTTAAACGTGACGAAGATTCAACATTGAAATGTATATAAAGAAGCTGGGTCCAAATTCAACCAAAAGTCCATGAACTAACTCCAACATGCCTATACGAGACATGGATGGAAATTGGGCTCGAAGTGACGAGGAAAATGCTAATTGTTTTGCAAATCACCTAAAAAAGATATTTCAACCTAATTGCCCATAGCTGTCCAGCTTACCCAACACAGTTAACGAGTCACTCGAGTCTTTTAAGACTTCACCTTCTTAAATTATTAGAATAGTAAAGAACTTAACCCAAAAAAGTCACCAGGACATGATAATATTACCACAAAAATGCAAATTGAATTACCAAATATTGCTGTAGAAGTGCTCTTATTGCTCTTCAATGCAATTCTTAATATTGGTACTATTCTAATTCATGGAAAAAGTAGCAGATTATCTTAATAGATAAACCTGGGAGAGACTTAACACAGCCGTCTTTATACAGACCAATCAGTTTTCTACCCTGTCTTTCCAAAATATTTGAAAAAGTGTTACTATCAAAGATGACGACTACATTCCTCCACGAAAATAGTATAATACCAACGCACCAATTCGGGTTTCGTGAAACAAAAAAAATGAGCAGCGTTTAATCTGTAAGCCTAAATGCACGGAATGGACTATTACCAAATGAATATAATAAAAATGGGACTTTTGGTAGACATTTAAAAATAGAAGGTGTCAATTTTCGTTTTATTTTGCTAAAAAATCGAAAATTTTGATTAACAATAGTTCATTCCATTCGCATACAAGTGCTGAGTGGACCCCACAAATTTCAAATCATTCGGCCAAAACGTTTTCGAGATACTAAGGAGGAAAATTTGAAAAACACAGCCGAACAGCACCTTCTTCTAACGACTGTATCTTTAAAACAACTTCGAATTTTTAAAAATGATACTACCGTATTCTAGAAATGTTAAGGAAGAAATTGATGCAAAAAGTCGGTATTTTTGACCGCTCACATGGGAAACTGAATTATTCAACTTTTCATGTTGATCGAATGAAACCTATGGGTTTAATACATAAAAATTGCAAATTATAACATATACATATATCGAATATGCATATCGCGCATGTCAGCTGTGGAAAACGAGTATTTACAAGTTTTAATGCAAATCGGAGCGGGTTATCATTATCCTATCTACACTATACTCAGTTTTTATTTGTTTCAACATGGCTCAAACAAACAAGGAGGGGTTGCCTCCAAAAAGCATTATTTTTTAGGACACCCTAATATACATACATATACCCCCCTGACATGTAGTTAATTTGATGCGAAATATGTTTGTAATCCATTCATAATTACGTCGAATAACCAATGAATTATTTTTGTTCAAATGGGCCTCCCCCCACTCTACCCAGGAAAAACTGCCACACTCTTACATATCTCACCACATTACACCATACTTGGACACAACACATGTCACCATACCTGTAAACCAATCCACTCAACACAAAGGATGGACAACAGGATCGCGGACACATTTCGATCTGGCGCTCTACCTACATACGTTCCTGTTTAAGACTGTTACTTTAATAAATGAAACATTAAAGTTTAAGAAAAAATAACATTTGTAAAATGCTAAAAATTTTCTTAATAAATTATGATGTATACTACACTCTTGAGTGTAGTATTTTTATTTCATATATGCGTGATAACCATTTAAACAATTTCAATTTATACGAACAAATTGATTCCCGTGACGAGGGAATTAAAAAAACCGCCCGGATGAAATAAAAACACGTGCGGTTCTATTGTATTGCCAGATACAATTCAAATCTTTATTTTCAATTTATAGCATATTTCGGCAGAACTTTAAGAGTTCTATTTTGTTTATTTCTACTATGCCTTCTCGTGAGGGCCATCAATATTGTTTTAAGAAGAATAAGAAAAGCATAGCAAATTCTTAAATAACTAAAAACGAAAATGCAAAAATTCAGTTTTATTTACAGTTATAGTAAAGTTGCTATGCGGAGGATGTCGTTAACTTCGATGGTAATTACTAAAGTAAAAAAAGAAATACTTATACAATAGTGGTTACAAAGTTTAAGGCACAATTACGATTTCTTTGGCGACGCGATATGAAGGTATCGTTGGAAAGAGGAAGTCCTCCTGATATATAGTGTTATAGGTACCGCAACCGCTTAGTTTACGAGTTATCCGACTTTAAAGTTCAAAAATTCCAAAAATTTGAACATTTCAACAAGCTATCTCACTACATTTAACACATTTTATGAACACTTTTCTACTTCGAATTCATTTAATTAAACAGTAAACATTTAATCCAATTCACGTTTTACACTCTTTGTAGGTTTTATAAGTAAGAAATCTATGTTTTAACACGTTGGCTGCCAATGTATCACCGGTGATCACAACAAAAAACTACCCCCAGGTGCCAGTGTATCACCGGTGATCACAGCTAAAAACTACTCCCAGTTGCCAAACAAAAAAATACATGTTGTGCTTTGAGTTACAACGGGATTTTTTTACCATGAATAAAAGTCATGCTCCCAACGCGTTCGAGAATGTTTTTTTGCTGTGATCACCGGTGAACACTTGCTGTTTTTTTTTAACTGTTATTTATTTTTTTGCAACGTGTATCACCGGTGATCACATTGCGAAATGGAAATCAGTTTAAAGCTAGAGTTCATAGCAAACAGTTCAAGTATTCAGTGAGAAAGTGAAGTGAAGTTGTGAAGTTATGAATTCCGAGGAAATACAGGAGGTGTTGGAATCAGCAGAAGATTCCAGTGATAGTGGACAAGATTTTAGTCCAGATGAAGAATCGTACATCCCGGATCCCAGCAGTGATACATCGAGTGATGACAGTTTCCTAGAAGACCAAGATGTGAGTTTTAGCAATATCGTAGATGAACATCAGACGGGAACTACGACAGAATGGGATTCGCCTGCCACCGGAGCGACTTTTAAAAATTTTGAGGGATGCATAAGTCTACCCTATGCTTCGCAACATGATGCCGGCTCGCCATTTGAGTATTATAGAAAGTTTTTGACCGATGATATCTTGAATATTATTGTTAAAGAGACAAATACAAATGCTAATTATCAAATATGTGGGATTAGTACTCGCAGCAGCAGCAGGATGAATAAGTGGAAGGATTCGAATCGTAAGGAGATCATGGAGTTTCTTGCCATAGTCATGTATATGGGTATGGTAAAATACCCTTCAATGGAGGACTATTGGAAAGCAACTACCTTGTTCAAAAATCCATTCGTCCCACACGTTATGGCTCGTAACCGGTTCCAGATCTTGATAAAATGTATTCACTTTGAAGATAACGCTCAGTTGTCTGAAACAGTGTCTAAAACTTTTAAAGTTGACAAACTCTTGCAGGAATCAATTGTAACCTTTAAACAAAATAAACCAGCTGGAAAAAACCTTGTTATTGATGAAAATATGATACCTTTCCGTAGTCGTTTACGATTTCGGCAATACCTTCCTGGCAAAGCACATAAGTATGGCATCAAGGTGTTCAAATTGGCAGATACAAAAGGTTACATATATAATTTGAAACTCTATACTGGAAAATCAGATACAACCACGGGGCTTTCTCTTGCAACGAATATTTGCCTTCAACTGATGGAAGGTTATTTTGGAGAGAACCGTACACTTACGGTCGACAATTATTATACTTCTATCGAATTAGGCAATGCTCTCTTAAATAGAAAAACGCATCTACAGGGAACTCTAAGAAAAAATCGGATCGCTGAAAAGAGGGAATAATGTTACTTTCGAAAGATCTGGAATCGTAGCCGGGTACTGGAGGGATAAAAGAGAAGTTCGTTTCTTGTCCACTGTAAACAACGGATCACTTGTACCTTCAGGTAAAAAGAATAGACTCGGCCAAGATGTTTTAAAACCGAATGTAATAATGGAGTACAACAAATGCAAACAAGGTTTGTTGAGAGCTTTAAAAATCTGTTTATTTAAATACGTAAATATTTATTGATTTTTTCCCACTTTAGGAATTGATTTGTCTGATCAAATGGCCAGTTACTTTAGTCCTCTCCGTAAAACTATTCGCTGGTTTCATAAAGTTGCTTTTGATATTCTTTTAAATACGGCGGTTGTAAATGCATATATTTTGTATAACGAAAGTAACTCCAATATGAAAATATCTGACTTTCGGCAAAATATAATTCTAAATTTAAGTGGAAGAGATAGCGCTTCAATTTCGCGAACACCTCCTCAAGGCAAGCACATTTTGACGACATCAGTGGAAGTAACAAAGGACGGAAGGCGAAAGAGATATCGCTGCGGAGGCTGCTATTCTGAACTGAAGACTGCAACCTCTTCGTCAGCTGCAAGGAAGAAGGCCAAACTTGTATCCACATACTGCGGACAATGTCCTCGGTCTCCATTCTTATGCCTCAATCATTTTCAGCAAATACATTGAATTTGTATAATTTTTTTTGTTTACAGGAATGAATTGCAGTTTCCTATTTATAATTGAGTATTATTTTTTTAAGTTGTGTTTTACTATGAAATTAAATATTTTTTCTTTTAAAATTAACTTACGTCTTTCTTAAAACTCCTTCCGTTAAGGCCCCAGCCCCTAAATGCTAGAGGCCTAGGCGTGTATCACCGGTGATACATTGGCACCTGGTAGTAGTTTTTTGCTGTGATCACCGGTGATACACTGGCACCTGGGGGTAGTTTTTTGTTGTGATCACCGGTGATACCTTGGCAGCCAACGTGTTAAAAATTACTTTTAACACTCGTAGTGGACATCATTTATGTACATATGTGCTAACAATTATGAGGAAATTGAGGATCTTGGCTGGATCAGGGTTATTTATTTTAGATTGCGGCCGAATACCTCCAACGTAGAAAGAACGACCACAGTAAAGTACTTCAGTCACGCACGATAATGGTTCGATCAGCGTTATTTTATTAGAGCACGTCCGAAGGCCGCCAACGCAGAAAGGAGTACCTCGCGAAAGTACATACTTCAGTTATAGCTTGAAAAATTACAGAAAGAATAGTTAATAAAGAAAAAAATCACATGAAAGTACAAATAAAGAAAAATCCTTCATACAAGTATTTGGTTTGTAAGATGTGGCAATGCTCAAACGTTTTCAGCCATGAGTGTGCTAACTGATTTTTAAATTAATTAATTTAGCCAAAAATAATAACATAAAAGTAAAATGTGAACTTATTTCAATGTTTAAAGTGTATAATTAAATATACAAAGTGAAAAATGTGAACAGATTTAGTTAAACATTGAGAAATATGTTTCATTAATACAAATTACTGTATTTTTAATCGCGAATATTTTAAATAATATTAGTGTCAGGAGGATGAAGTCATGTGTAGAAGTTCACGCAAGTGAGGAAAGTTCTCTGATCGCCATTCACTTGGGAGTAGCCAGAAACGATTCTTTTACACATGGCTCAAGCAGCTCACTACTTCCGGTCTTTGACCAAGTATCCTCTGGGTAGCCTAAGAACATCCGTTCGAAGGCGAGCTAAATTAAGAAGGCGAAACATCCCCTACATAGGGCTGTGCGCTGGGTTTGGGACCCGCCACGTAAAAAAACACCCCCAGTGAAAAGGAACAACAAGCCTCGGATGAGAGACCCCCCTTTTGATGACGACCATGGCAAACGAAATAAGGACTACGAATTGAGGGCATGCACCTGGAATGTCCGGACCCTTAATTGGGAAGGTGCCGCTGCCCAGCTGGTTGATGTTCTCGCGAAAATAAAAGCTGACATCACCACCGACCAAGAAATGGGATGGACGGGACAAGAACAGAGACGAGTAGGTCCTTGTGACATTTACTACAGTGGCCATATAAAGGAGCGCAAGTTTGGTGTTGGATTCGTGGTGGGAGAGAGACTACGTCGCCGAGTACTATCATTCACTTCGGTGAATGAACGTCTAGCCACAATCCGCATCAAAGCGATGTTCTTCACCATATCGCTGATTTGCGCCCACGCCCCGACGGAAGAGAAGGACGATGTCACCAAAGATGTCTTCTATGAGCGCTTGGAGTGCGCTTATGAGAGCTGCCCCGCCACGATGTCAAAATCGAGCTTGGCGACTTTAACGCCAGGTTGGGCAAAGAAGGTATATTTGGCACTACGGTCGGTAAATTCAGCCTCCACGACGAAACTTCCCCAAATGGGTTGAGGCTGATTGACTTCGCCGTGGCCCGAAATATGGTTATCTGTGGTACTAGATTCCAACACAAGAAGATACATCAAGCTACCTGGCTATCTCCGGATCGAAAAGCCACCAACCAGATCAGTCATGTTGTGATAGACGGAAGATACGTCTCCAATGTTCTAGACGTGCGTCCGCTCCGAGGTCCTAACATCGACTCGCATCCGACTCTGTGCAGCAAAAAACGCACGCCAACAAACACAAGGAAGGTCCGACGTCGAGAAGCTGCAATCACAGCAGACAGCCGAACGATTTTCTACTCGGCTTGCACTCCCGCTCTCTGAGAGCACTCGTCAACAACTCGATATAAGGGAACTGTGGGACAGCATTTCAAAT
This sequence comes from Bactrocera neohumeralis, assembly GCF_024586455.1. Classification (NCBI taxonomy): domain Eukaryota; kingdom Metazoa; phylum Arthropoda; class Insecta; order Diptera; family Tephritidae; genus Bactrocera; species Bactrocera neohumeralis. Next base: position 31,969,808 of record NW_026089622.1, read on the forward strand.
TCCTTACGTACAGCTGCAACCGAAACCATTGGTTTTCGGAAAATACAAAAGAACAGCTGGTACGACAAGGAGTGCCGTGTCGCAGCGGAGAGAAAACAGACTGGTTACCTCGCAACGTTACAATCGACCACAACACGTGCGGGATGGGTTAGATACCGAGAGTTGAAGAGGAAAGTGAGACGCATTTGCAGATAGAAAAAGAAAGAGGCCGAAATGCGTGAGTACGAAGAGCTTGATAAGCTGGCCGACAGGGGTAATGCTCGAAAATTCTACGAAAAAATGCGGCGGCTTACAGAAGGTTTCAAGACCGAAGTATACTCTTGCAGAACCCCCAATGGTGATCTAGTCACCGATGCCAGGAGTATACTTAAATTATGGAGGGAACACTTCTCCAGCCTGCTGAATGGCAGTGAATGCACAACGCCAGGAGAAGGCGAACCCGATTCCCCAATCGATGACGATGGAGCAGACGTTCCATTGCCTGATCATGAAGAAGTTCGAATAGCAATTGCGCGCCTGAAGAACAACAAAGCGGCAGGGGCCGACGGATTGCCGGCCGAGCTATTCAAACACGGCGGCGAACAACTGATAAGGAGCATGCATACGCTTCTTTGTAAAATGTGGTCGGTCGAAAGCATACCCAACGATTAAACTTTAAGTGTGCTCTGCCTAATCCATAAAAAAGGAGACCCCACAATTTGCGCCAACTACCGTGGGATAAGCCTCCTCAACATCGCATATAAGGTCCTATCGAGCGTATTGAGTGAAAGAGTAAAGCCCACCGTCAACAAACTGATTGTACCTTATCAGTGTGGCTTTAGACCTGGCAAATCAACAACCGACCAGATATTCACCATGCGCCAAATCTTGGAAAAGACCTGTGAAAGGAGAATCGACACACACCACCTCTTCGTCGATTTCAAAGCTGCTTTCGACAGCACGAAAAGGAGCTGTCTTTATTCCGCGATGTCTGAATTTGATATCCCCGCAAAACTAATACGGCTGTGTAAACTGACGTTGAGCAACACGAAAAGCTCCGTCAGGATCGGGAAGGACCTCTCCGAGCCGTTCGATACCAAACGAGGTTTCAGACAAGGCGACTCCCTATCGTGCGGCTTCTTCAACCTGCTTCTGGAGAAAATAGTTCGAGCAGCAGAACTAAATAGGGAAGGTACCATCTTCTATAAGAGTGTACAGCTGCTGGCGTATACCGATGATATTGATATCATCGGCCTCAACACCCGCGCCGTTAGTTCGGCTTTCTCCAGGCTGGACAAGGAAGCACAGAAAATGGGTCTGGCAGTGAACGAGGGCAAGACGAAATATCTCCTGTCGTCAAACAATCAATCGTCGCACTCGCGACTTGGCTCTCACGTCACTGTTGACAGTCATAACTTTGAAGTTGTAGATAATTCCGTATATTTAGGAACCAGTATTAACACCTCCAATAATGTCAGCCTGGAAATCCAACGCACTGCTATATGGTGTAGAGGCTTGGACGATGACAGCAACCGATGAGTCGACGTTAAGAGCTTTCGAAAGAAAAATTCTGCGAAAGATTTATGGTCCTTTGCGCATTGGCAACGGCGAATATCGCATTCGATGGAACGATGAGCTGTACGTGATATACGACGACATTGACGTAGTTCAGCGAATTAAAAGACAGCGGCTACGTTGGCTTGGTCATGTTGTCCGGATGGACGAAAACACTCCAGCTCTGAAGGTATTGGACGCATTACCCGCCGGGGGAAGCAGAGGAAGCTGAAGACCTCCACTCCGTTGGAAGGACCAAGTGGAGAAGGACCTGGCTTCGCTTGGAAAATCAAATTGGCGTCACGTAGCGAAAAGAAGAAACGACTGGCGGGCTGTTGTTAACTCGGCTATAATCGCGTAAGCAGTGTCTACGCCAATTAAGAAGAAGATAAGTGTTAGCAACATTACTTTTGCATATTCCTCCTCTAGGGAAGCTCCCTTATCAGTACATACTTCATTTATACCGAAATTCGTTTTCAGTACCCGACCGCCAAAGTAATCGAAATCGTACCAAGTTTAGTTTTCGAGCCTCAAGGAGATGGTCTATAAATTAAAAGCCCCATATGTATTATAGGTATGCATAAAAATGCGCATTATACTACGAAATTTGTTAAAAAAATAATAAAAGCGGAAAGAATGCACTAAAGTTGAAAAGAAAACAGAGCAGTGCCGTGACACCAAAAGGAAACACATACATACATAAATACGTATATACATGTATACCCAGTGATACACAAATTACATACATATATATGACCTGGTCTACGAAAAGGGAGCTAACGTGCGAAAACTAGTTTTCTGGGAAAAGCTGTTAAAAATAATCGTCAGTTTCTCGTTATCTCATTAATTGTTCTCCTTTTTTTTTTGAGAACCACAAAGTGTGGTGAGGAAAAAACAAAAGTAGCCAGCAGAAAATAGTGCAGTGACACATATATTTCCATATATACATGCATATATGTACATATATTAAAATCAAATTCACAAGATGTATGGATAAAATACCAAAAGATACAGTTTTATATATGTATGTACAGCCATGGTCACACAAATAGCGCACTTTGTCATAATAAGTAATAAGCGCAAATACAATTGACAAAGTTCTTTAAAAAGAACGTGGTCTTAAAATCCAATCCTAATCCATTTAAGTAAAAAAAACAAATAGGAATTCACAAATAATCAATATTATTTGAAAAATTTTAACTCCCTCTAAAAAGCCTTGGTTACCCAAATAGCACATTTTACAAAACATGCAAAAATCATGTAAAATTAGTGGAATTTAATCAACGATTTGGTGCCAAATATGCTTACGCTTCTAATACTTGGTTATATATTCCAGATTTTCAATTATAGCATCACATCTGCATACCATACATAGTATTTTCTACAGGCTTCTCGCATATCTTCTTTGGGATGGAGTCCCAAGCTTCCTTAATACCTTCCCATAAATCCTCAAAATTTGTAAAATTTTTAGCAGCAATTATAAGGCGAACATCGTTCCATAAGTTTTCTATTGGATTAAGGTCAGGGCTTAACGCTGGCTAATCCAAAATATTTATTTTATCTTTCTTAAGCCAATCCTTTGTGATTTTCGCTGTGTGCTTAGACTCGTTATCCTGCATAACAGTCCAGCGAAGGGGTATGCAATTGAAAGCATTTCCTTAATATGTGTAACTATTGAATATTGTATGTAGTCATACATATGTAAAACCTGTGATAGAAAATCCGCTTGGTTAATATAACAAATCTGAAACCAAACGATAATACTTTACGTTTTGATTTTCAGAAAATATTAAAATGCCGATATCAAATAAATAATGGGTTGTCAAATGAATTTTTGATGAGTCATGCCCAGCTCTTGACCGATGCTACGGCTGCTACTATGCCCGTCTCTTTCGACCAATTCAGCGATTTTATCGCAATTTTCGACGACAGGCCTTCCGGAGCGTGGCGCATCTTCGACCACCTCTACACCAGAGCGAAAACGTTGAAACCATTGTTGTGCGGTGGAAATGGAAACTGTATCGGGTCCATAAACTGCACACATTTTATTGGCGGCTTGAGATGCATTTTTGCCTTTATCGTAGTAGTACTGTAAAATATGCCGTCTTTTTCTTTTAAAAGAAACGACAATCAATCAAACACATGTTAGCGCGTGAAATGAGCTTTCCAAAAAGGTATAGCATGACCCGATGCGACGAACAAAACTAGAACTACGCGCTTTCAGCGCCAACCAGCGAAAATACCGCAAGACTTCTTTGACAACCTAATATATATGTACATAACAGGGTTAGCCTTATATCCTTAGCTTTGTGTACCCTAACACAACAATTCAACAAACAGAAAAGCTAATTCAAGTATTTAGTTACAAATTTGTGCGGAAATACCCCTTATGTTTATCAAAAACAATAAACAGGATTGCATAAACTAATTAAGCCAAAACGCAAACATAAATTAAAATTATAATATAAAAAACAAAACAAGACAGTCAAAAAATAAAAACATACATATAAGCATTTTTAATTTCTGCATATACCGTATATTATACCTACATATATTCAATTCCGTTTTCGCGCCCTCAAACATATATGTATGTATGTAAATTTATGTATGTACCAAATTTAATTAATTTTGACAAATATTTTAATATATAATATAACAAAAATGGCTAATAGCGACAAAAACCAAAATACACCTGCAAGAGCTACACCCTTAAAACAGGTTGTTAAATTTATTTCACAAAGTGACAGTTTATTAAAATACTGCACTAGATCTTCATCGATTCACGAAAACTCTGAGTCGTTATTTGATATAAAATGGCAAATTCATGCATCTACCTCGAGGTTCCCCCATGTGACACAGAAACATTTTATGGAGGATATGAAAAATGGACGTGCTTCTGGGACATGTTTACAGACGTTTACATCAACCATTCTAAACTATCAAAGGCACAAAAATTTTATCACCTTCGATACAAAAGTCAAAGTCAAGCAGGCGTAGCAATAAAACAGTTCGCTCTTACTGACGACAATTTTTATTTGGCTTGGGAAGCTCTAAAAGAAATATACGAAAACGAAAGAATAGTAGTCGATAAACAATTAAAGACACTAATGAACTTGCCAAAAATTAAAAGAGACACGTTAAGAATTCATCAAACTAGAATCCACTGTTTCACATTGTTTGCCGGTTCTATCGACACAAAATATTCCCATACATAATTGAGACCCTACAATATATGTACCGCAGCATTACCAGCAAAATCGTTACTTTTGTGAAAGCAGGATGGAGTCATGCGTAGAAGTTCACGCAAGTGAGGAAAGTTCTCTGATCGCCATTCACCTGGGAGTGGCCAGAAACGATTCTTTTACACATGGCTCAAGCAGCTCACTACTTCCGGTCTTTGACCAAGTAGCCTCTGGGTAGCCTAAGAACACCCGTTCGAAGACGAGCTAATGTGAGAAGGCGAGGGCACAACATAGGGTTGTGCGCTGGGTTTGGGACCCGCCACGTAAAAAAAGCAACAAGCCTCGGATGAGAGACTCCGTCGCCGAGTACTATCATTCACTCCGGTGAATGAACGTCTAGCCCCAATCGGCATGAAAGCGAGGTTCTTCAACATATCGCTGATTTGCGCCCACGCCCCGACGGAAGAGAAGGACGAGGTGACCAAAGATGCCTTCTATGAGCGCTTGGAGCGCGCTAATGAGAGCTGCCCCCACCACGATGTCAAAATCGTGCTTGGCGACTTTAACGCCAAGGTGGGCAAAGAAGGTATCTTTGGCACTACGGTCGGTAAATTCAGCCTCCACGACGAAACTTCCCCAAATGGGTTGAGGCTGATTGACTTCGCCGGGGCCCGAAATATGGTTATCTGTGGTACTAGATTCCAGCATAACAAGATTCATCAAGCTACCTGGCTGTCTCCGGATCGAAAAACTACCAACCAGATCGATCATGTTGTGATAGACGGAAGACACGTCTCCAGTGTTTTAGATGTGCGTGCGCTCCGAGGTCCTAACATCGACTCGGACCACTATCTTGTTGCAGCCAAGATTCGCACCCGCCTCTGTGCAGCAAAAAACGCACGCAAACACAAGGAAGGTTCGACGCCGAGAAGGTGCAATCACAACGATATTCTGCTCGGCTTGCACTCCTGCTCTCTGAGAGCACTCGTCAACAACTCGGTATAAGGGAACTGTGGGACGGCATTTCAAATTCCTTACGTACAGCTGCAACCGAAGCCATTGGTTTTCGGAAAGTGCAAAAAACTGCTGATACGACGAGGAGTGCCGTGTTGCAGCGGAGAGAAAACAGGCTGCCTACCTCGCAACGTTACGATCGACCACAACACGTGCGGGATGGGATAGATACCGAGAGTTGAAAAGGGAAGCGAGACGCATTTGTAGACAGAAAAAGATAGAGGCTGAAATGTGTGAGTACGAAGAGCTTGATGAGCTGGCCGACAGGGGTAATGTTCGAAAATTCTACGAAAAAATGCGGCGGCTTACAGAAGGTTTCAAGACCGGAGCATACTCTTGTAGAACCCCCAAAGGTGATCTAGAGACCGATGCCCAGAGCATACTTAAATTATGGAGGGAACACTTCTCCAGCCTGCTGAATGGCAGTGAACGCACAACGCCAGGAGAAGGCGAACCCGATTCCCCAATCGATGACGATGGAGCAGACGTTCCATTGCCCGACCATGAAGAAGTTCGAATAGCAATTGCGCGCCTGAAGAACAACAAAGCGGCAGGGGCCGACGGATTGCCGGCCGAGCTATTCAAACACGGCGGCGAACAACTGATAAGGAGCATGCATACGCTTCTTTGTAAAATGTGGTCGGACGAAAGCATGCCCAACGATTGGAATTTAAGTGTGATATGCCCAATCCATAAAAAAGGAGACCCCACAATCTGCGCCAACTACCGTGGGATTAGCCTCCTCAACATCGCAAATAAGGTTCTATCGAGCGTATTGTGTGAAAGATTAAAGCCCACCATCAACAAACTGATTCGACCTTATCAGTGTGGCTTCAGACCTGGAAAATCAACAACCGACCAGATATTCACCGCCAAATCTTGGAAAAGACCCGTGAAAGAAGAATCGGCACACACCACCTCTTCGTCGATTTCAAAGCTGCTTTCGACAGCACGAAAAGGAGCTGTCTTTATTCCGCGATGTCTGAATTTGGTATCCCCGCAAAACTAATACGGCTGTGTAAACTGACGTTGTGTAACACCAAAAGCTCCGTCAGGATCTGGAAGGACCTCTCCGAGCCGTTCGATACCAAACGAGGTTTCAGACAAGGCGACTCCCTATCGTCCGACTTCTTCAACCTGCTTCTGGAGAAAATAGTTCGAGCTGCAGAACTAAATAGAGCAGGTACCATCTTCTATAAGAGTGTACAGCTGCTGGCGTATGCAGATGATATTGATATCATCGGCCTCAACATCCGCGCCTTTAGTTCGGCTTTCTCCAAGCTGGACAAGGAAGCACAGAAAATGAGTCTGGCAGTGAACGAGGGCAAAACGAAATATCTCCTGTCATCAAACAAACAGTCGTCGCACTCGCGACTTGGCTCTCACGTCACTGTTGACAGTCATAACTTTGAAGTTGTAGATAATTCCGTATATTTAGGAACCAGCATTAACACCACCAACAATGTCAGCCTGGAAATCCAACGCAGGATTGCTCTTGCCAACAAGTGCTACTTCGGACTGAGTAGGCAATTGAAAAGTAAAGTCCTCTCTCGACGAACAAAAGCTAAACTCTATAAGTCGCTCATAATTCCCGTCCTGCTATATGGTGCAGAGGTTTGGGCGATGACAACAACCGATGAGTCGACGTTACGAGTTTTCGAGAGAAAAATTCTGCGAAAGATTTATGGTCTTTTGCGCATTGGCCACGCCGAATATCGCATTCGATGGAACGAGATATTCAATTAAAAGACAGCGGCTACGCTGGCTAGGTCATGTTGTCCGGATGGATGAAAACACTCCAGCTCTGAAAGTATTCGACGCAGTACCCGCCGGGGGAAGCAGAGGAAGAGGAAGACCTCCACTCCGTTCGAAGGACCAAGTGGAGAAGGACCTGACTTCGCTTGGAATATCCAATTGGCGCGACGTAGCGAAAAGAAGAAACGACTGGAGGGCTGTTGTTAACTCGGCTATAATCGCGTAAGCGGTGTCTACGCCAATTAAGAAGAAGAGGAAGAATCCCTCTCATCAAGAAAAAAATGCTCAACCTGAAAAAATATGAAGGACTTTCTATCTACCCAATATGAAATAGCGGTAAGGATAGAGGAAAAAACAGTCAGAACTAAGAACATTAAACACGACCAAAATGGAACTTGCAATAACCCCAAGCTGGAAGCAATAACAATATAAACAGAAGAATTTATAAAACACAATCGTTCACGTCCAAACAGAAAAATAAAACGTTATGCTGATTATGTAAAAGAGGGCAAAAATTACTTACATATGTCTTGCGAGAAATTAAAAAAAAATATAATTAATGAAAGAAACAATTACCTGAGATCAAAAAAAATATGTGCAAATTGCTTGTCACATGCGCATATATTTAAAAATTGCAAAAGCTAATGCAATTTTCATTAAAAATATCACTCAATGCTTCATTTCAGCACATTCCCCAGCTCACCTCAAAAGAGCGCATAAACCAGTACAGAAAGTACAACGGTTATAGTTGCAAAAGTAAATCCCGAAAACCAAAATCTCGAAAATTGACCGAAGAACCATGCTGCTCAAAGGCTAAAAACGCAAACTCTATACAGTGAAAATAAAAGTAGGGTATTACTACCTACAGCAGTCGTCGCCATCGCACACCGAAGAGAACTGTTCAAACTCAGAGCCTTAATAGATCAAGGATCACAACGATCATTCATAGCGTCTAAGGCACAAAACAATGTATAATTGCCAACCAAACAATCAAATTGAAATGAGAAAAAAAGAGGATCAGTATTATGAAGACTTCTCCAAAGCCACAACTAGGCGATCAAATAATGGCTGGTACGTCGTACCACTACCACTAGAGTCACAATTGTCCAACACCACACATATTGGCAGAAAAACAAAATCAGAATTCAGTCTGACAATTTCTATGTTAACAAGTAAGTAAGAGATAAGTTCGGGTGCAACCGAACATATTGTACTCTTACAAGAATGGGGTTAAACGTCATCCTGAGGATCGAAGAAATTATTCACATACATATAATATACATATACAAGTATAGGAGTTATATACAGATACTTAAGGTTTGTTAGAAAAACGAAAACCTTTACACTACTGTGATCAAATTGAAAGGTGAATTTTATCCATTTCATCTTATTCAAAGTAATCCCCTCCCGCTGCAATACACTTATGCCAACGAATTTTTCGGTCATCATAGCACTTGGGAAAATTCTCCGTCGTGATGGCCATTAGAGCCTTCTTCGATTCACCTTTTATGCCCTCAATTGAGTCAAAACGGTGTCCTCAGAGTGGTCATGTGAATTTGATGAATAACGAGAATTTACACGAAGGTAAATCAGGCGAATGCGGTGATTACGGCACGATATTAGTTGAAATTGAGGCGAAATGATCACGAATAACCAATGCAGTATGAGATGGTGCATTATCGCTATTCTTTGCTCAATAAATTCAGACATAGTAAAAATCGAAGAATTCACAAATAGAGCCTGACAAAACGACGCGTTTCTCAAATATTAATGAATATTTAGATGTGAAATTTACTGCCCTATTCTCATGCCCTCACAAAAGTCACCAACCTCATTACAGTGATGTTTCTCACTATAGTGAGGGTTACCTTATTCTGGCGAAAATTCAAAAGCTCAAATGCTCACTATTATCACAAATATCTGTGACGTGTGAAAGCAGCCATCATAATACAAAACATCTGTGTTTGTTTTGTTTTACATCAATATTTGACATTTTTTAAAAAATATTTGAGTGTTATAACTAGCATGGAGGTACTGTTCTTTGTGTATGCGGCAATTGTTGAGGAGGAGGAATCGGGGGGTGGGAGGAAAATTTTGAAGGGTTACGAGACAAAAGCGATCTTTTTACCATGCAAGACACAACATTTATAAATACATTTCGATTCCCAAAATCGCAATGTAAAGTACTTATAGGTGAATTGGTGCCGCATGATGTGCAGAAGTCGAGTATATCTTTTGATCTGCGTTTCCTGGCGTGTTTGTATTTTTACGGGCATGGCTCTTACCAAAAATGCGTTGGTAATAGTTATATGCTCTCTATGAGCCAGTCCTCTGTGTCTAGAGCTCTGCACTTTATTTCGAAATTAATTATGGATGTTAAGGGCAGTGAAATTTATTGCCCTTCAAGCGCGCAGGATGTTTCAGATACAAAGAAGGGGTAAGATAAATAAATACAAATAAATATAAATAAATAAATTTTCTCTTAAAGATTTTACACGAAATTTGGGATCAAGGGCACAATCGGCGCAATCGATTGTACCCACATTGGGATTGTTTCACCCTCAAGCACAGACGCATACATATCTTTATTATCCATTTGTGTTTTTGTTTGTTTATTTTTACTAAAACAGCTGTTTGACAGCAAAAAGCTTTTTACCTCACGTGGTGACTTTTTTAAGCTTTTTTATTATGAGGTTTGAGCAAGAATAGCTTCATAAAATATGCCTCACAAGAAATCTCTCAAATTTTTCCTCTCAACTCAATTGGGAGGTTTTTTCAGAATAGGGCTGTTAGCATGGATGTCACTAACAGTACTACCAACTTACAGAAAAAAACTTCGGAACACACGCGAAGTATTAATTAAAAATTCACCTTTCAATTTGATCACAGATCTATCTATTTCATAAACTCGCTATAAAGAGTAAAGTACTTACCTTTCTATAACCCTTAATAAAATTAATAAAAGCAAACAACGCGTAAACCTGTTTACTATAATAACACTGTGGACCATTTTTGGAATTATTGTCTGCGGGGTGAGAAATTCCAAGCCATGGTGATGGTACTAGGTCAGTATAGTAAAACCCTGAAACTGAAAAATCTTCTATCACTTCTTTCGAGCCTGTACCAGTTTCAACTTCTTCAAAAACTTCTTTAGAGCCTGTATCACTTTCAATTTCATTAACACTTTCCACATCATTTCCATTTTGTGTATTATTATTTTGTTTTTTTATACAAATTATTTAATTTTTTATTCACTAGGCGTTTTAAATGCCTTTTAGAGTACATTTAATTATCAATTTAAAATATTTAATACTCAATAGATATAAAACACTTACGTCTGCACGCTTTAAAAAACACAGTTGAAATGAACAATTGCTGAAGACAAAAATTAACAGTTATTATTTCCCGTTAAATTGTAATTTTTGAATCAAAAGTACGATTTTTAAGCTACGAAAAATTAAAAAATCTCCTTTATTGCTCCTATAGGAGGACAAAAGGAGATCAATACTAAAATGAAGTAAAAAAAAATCACAATAGAAGTATAAAATCTCCTTCTTTGCTTCTAAAAGATGACAAAAGGAGGTCAACACTAAAATAAAATATAAAAAAAAAACAGAATATAAGAACAAAATTTAAAAATTTCCCTTACTGCTCCTAAAAGAGGTCAATAGGAGGACTCCTTCATTCCTCCTTTCAGAAGATCTCGCTTTTAAATCTGCTGGGAAGTATCAAAACAACATTGAGTTTGAATACCACAACAACCTTATCTTAAAACAAAGCAATTGTATCTAAGCAAGCAATATAAGTATATGTAAACAAACCTAAACAAATAATATAATCTGTATCTTAACAAACTATCAACTAGTAATAAGTTAGTATAAATAGAAGTAAGAACCATGTAATAAGTTAGTCTTAAGAATATAAATAAAGAGTACACATTTCGGTGCAGCTCAAAATATATTCTTTTGACTCTTTTTTTACTTTATGTAAAAAATAACTCGCGCAATATAAAAGTCAAGGAAATATTCTGAATACCAATTCAAAACTTAAGAAAGGTAAAGGTAAGTAACAGTGATATTTATTGAATTTAATAATATATAGTATATTAATTATTATGTTCACTTGAATATCGAAAAATACATTATCGTGATTTATATTTTCAGTGAAAAGTTAAATTCACCGGTTACAAAACTACTAGTAAGGTCCCGACTTGACCTGGAGGAAAAAGTCTGTCCTATGGGGTAAGGTGCTCGAAAATATGCGTATTATAAATCTGGAAGTGTCGCAAACAAAAGAATTTATACAGAGGAAATTTTTAAATTTTTTTGCGACGTGTAAGAGAATTAAAAAACGCAACGACGCGACAGGTCGAGGTGCCACGACGTGGGAATATTTTATGGATTTTGACAACATTTTTGGAAATAGGCACTCCATTGAGCCTCCCTTAAGCAACCTCCAGAGCTCACTGCAATATTTAGTTGAAAGTGGAGTGAGTGAGGAGGAAAGGTGCGGGGAAGAAACCGATGTAGAAGGTGTCAGTCGAAAAAAACGACCAAAAACTATTGCATATGAAACATTGGATTTTTTTTAAAGAAGAAGCGCGGAAAGAGCAGATTCGGCACGAAGAAACTATGAAGATCGAAAAGAAAAAATTGAAGTTGCAGCAAATTTTGGAGGGATTGTGCCAAAAATAAAAAGTGTTCATTTTATAATAAACTTTATGTTTATATTAATTTAACATATATTATATTATAAGAATGAGTTCCTATTTTCAATAAAATAAATATTTATTAATTAATTAATGTTTTATTAAAAAAGAAACAGAAAATAGTTTAGTATTCTAGGATGGATGATTTTAATTAAATTAACTGATATAACAAGATTTCAATCAATTAATCATTTATTTGATATTTACATATATACATTATTGAAATAATACTTCTATGAAATAAATAGCATTTTCAAGTTATTTCGTCTGATAATTCCTTAATTAGTGTAATTTATATTTTCAGGTAGTTCAATCATATCGTGATCATTTGAATTTTCTAAATGTTCAGGCATACTCGTATGATTGTCTTCAGAATGAACCGGATTGCTTCGCAGTATAAAATTATGTAAAATTGCGCAAGCTAATATCACAGTTGATATGTCTTCTACATAGCGCATATCAATATGATTCAATATTTTGAACCTTAGCCCTGAAAATTCCAAACGTTTGCTCGATAAATACTCGGGTTGAACTCATATAATAGTTGAATTGTTTTTCCTCTCTGGAAAGATGTCCGTTATCTCTAAAAGGAGCAATTAAAAATCTTGAAACAGGATATGCTGAATCGGCTAGAATAATTGCATCTTTCGCAAGTTTTATTTGTCCAGATGTAAAGTGGACATTTTTCCACACATTGGCATCATGACCTGGGTAGCCGATGAACACATCTAAAAAACAGAACTTACTGTCGCATATGGCCTAAATAATTGAATATATAGTATAACACTTATCTTAAAACAGATCTATTAGTCAAGTACATACCTGCATAATAACTGAAAAATTTCCTTTACGGTCATAATAACTAATTGCATCTGTTTGAGGAGTGTTAATTTTGAAATGCGTTCCACCTAAGCATCCAACAACAAAAGGAAATGAATTTACCCGGCTTGTTTGAAAGTTTTCCATTATTTTTTCTGCTGTAAAACTGACGGCCAACATATTTCGTTTTTAAGTTTGCAGATTGTCTTGATTGTTTTGAGGAAAAGTTTGTGGGCAGTTCCTTGCCCAACATTAAATCTATCGGCAGGCTCACGATATGTGACTCTACTATTGCTTAGCTTCCAAAGAGTCATATGCAAGGAATGTTCCAAGGAATAATTCCCGAGGGTGTTGACCAAAATGGTTCTAACGCATTTTTCAAGACCTATGACAAATTAATTTATTTATCAGGTACTTCCACAAAGTAAACAACAATACTTACTGCAAATGTTTCACGAGTCATGCGAAAATGCGTGAAATATGTATCATCATGGTACAATGGAATTGTTTTCCAAACCTTTGTCATCTTCGTCACTGTTCTCTTTTTTGAAATTTCAGCGAGGAACCACTTTCTCTTTCTTAAAAAGTTTTTTTTTTCTATTTTTTCCGTACTTGATCAGGAAGTTATTATCACTGCTTTCAAAAGTATCTATCGCTATATTTATTACAAAATTCATGGTTAAACTTTCACATTCGGTCACAATTCGCGCAAAATATTGCAATTATTTTGCTTAAATATCAGCTAAGCATCTGCAACACTGTTGCAAATTGAGTATCAGGGCTGCAATATTGTCGCAGTTATGGAGTGTCTCGAATAAGCCCTATTACTTCATCATTAAACACCTTTGCAGATACAATGTATTCGGCGCTTCGGCCACTCCAATAAACGAAACAATTAATTTTAAGAAAAAATAAGATTTGTAAAAGGATAAAGATTTTCTTAATAAATTATGTTCTATACTATAGACTTGAGTGACACGGGTGTTTTTGTTTCAAATGTGCGTGATAACCATTTAAAAATTTATACGTATAGTACATGGTTATTACTAACGTAAAAATAGAGATCCTTATATACTGACTACAAAGTTAGATTCCTTTTAATTATATGTAAATATCAGTACATAATTTTTCAAATGTCTTTAATTTTACTTAATTTTAGAAATACGTCATTTATCTCTTATCACCTCTCTACGAAGAGCTCACCAGTGAAGGGGACAATTCAAGCCATTGGAAAATTAAATTAAGAAAATTAGCAAGGGAGTTTCTTTGCAAAGGTGGATATGAGCCGTGTATTGAAGAAGCTCGATATACTTTTCAGAATTTGATGGATCAAAACATTATAGATTTCGGAATACGGTCAATATATCCTTTGAAAATATTTTTATTCAATCTTTAATTAATTACTAAAATTTTATTTGTAGAATTGAAAATCTGCATATTTGTCCAATTTTAAGATGGGGTACAATGAAAGAGTGGATACTCATACTAAATTATGTGATAAATTTCCCCGAAAATGGAATAAAGAGTGAAAGAACATTTCTACTGAAATCATTAGTTGGATGTCCGTTGCAAGAAAATAAAATTCATCACTTACTAAATTTGACGCTATTACAAAATAACTCAGTATTCTCTAGCGGGGATTTATTTATAATTATTAGAACATTAGCCAAGGAACCTGTTGGATATAAAACTCTCTTTGAGGTTCTGTCGAATAATTTTATGGAAATAAAAGTTCGGTAAGTAAACGCAAATAAATATGGTTGACTTAAATAAGAACAATTTTACTTAATTCACAGTTTTCAAAATGAAACCAATCTATGGGACACTATAATAAGTTCGGCTACTGGAATGTTTATAACTCAGCAAGGGTATGACAAGGTTACACAACTATATAGAACATTCAGAGGATTATTTAATAGTGCAGATCATATTATTCAAAGATCTATAAGAAATATCAAGGAAGAAGTTAAATGGAGTAATGAAGCTATTCCAGACCTTGAGAAATGGCTTGATAATTATTTTAACAAAACACTTCAATAAATTTTGCACTTAACAAAAAATAAATGATTAAACATTGAAAATATCTATATCAGTTTTTGAAGAGAAAAGGTACACAATATATCTTCTAGTTTTTTATGTCCGAACTCCATTTTGGATTTTTTGTTAGTGTCACACCAGGACCGCATCCAGGATTTCGGAAACACCTTCCCCTGTTTTTTGAAAAGTGTATGTTCTAACTTGCTCTTACTTTCACTCGGAACTCTAAATGTACCTTGGTCGTTGCTCAATACATATTCAGTGTCGAACTATGTACATTTCTTTTTATATTGTGTTTAGAATTCCTTATATCAACAGCAACCCCTTCTTGATCGTTTTCGACTCTAAGAAGTATAAAAAATAGGCTTAGAAACACAAAAGCGTTTCAATGGTTTTGTTTCTTTAACATTCATAGGAATACGCATAAATTTAAATTAAAGCATTTTTTACATAGGCTCCTAAAATTAAAAAGAAGAATTATTAGATATTTTTTCTTGTGTCTATCCGAAAGGTAAGAAAGAACTCACTCTGTTTACATTGTTTCATGGATAAGTTGTTATAAAGTGATCAGGAAAAGATTCTGCGAATCCTCATTTTTATATTTATATTAGACCCGAGATTCTCTGTTTCCTCCTCGGTTTTAACATTTTAACGTCTTGCCCTTTACTTAGTTATCTCTCTCCCTAGCATATGATCTAAGCTTAATGAAACCTATTGTCATTCTACTTACATGTTTTCAACCGGTGAGCACCATCATTTGAAAATGCACTGCTGGTGCTAGCGACTCCGCCGCCGCTT
This sequence comes from Bactrocera neohumeralis, assembly GCF_024586455.1. Classification (NCBI taxonomy): domain Eukaryota; kingdom Metazoa; phylum Arthropoda; class Insecta; order Diptera; family Tephritidae; genus Bactrocera; species Bactrocera neohumeralis. Next base: position 31,985,654 of record NW_026089622.1, read on the forward strand.
TTTAAAGTTTAAATACACAAAAAACAAACATTTATTTATTTGTATATCAGGCAATATGTTTTAATTTTAAAGATTAAGATTAAGTGTAATATCTAGTCGTAAATTTGTATAATTGAGAAACCCATATCAAATAACAAAGGTAATATAAAATGAAAACGCACGCACATACACTCAGTTGTCGAATTAAAATCAACCCCTTGTCGTCTGACATTATACATACATGCATTTAGATATTTAAGATAGATTTAAAAACTGTATAAAACGACAACGACAACTAACAAAATTTCGAATGAAATAGTTTCTCACTCAATGAAGATCTTTATTTGTACCTTATCAGCGGTAAGATTTTAAAGAATTGCATTGAGTTTACAAATACTAATGTAAATTAATTGAACATTGGTATTCCCTGCTACAGGCGGGGTCCCGCCCACACTGTATTGTCAAGCCATGCTAGAACTGTGAATTCATAAACCTTTACTCTGGGTTCTGTAGTTTATATTTGGGCCTACTGAGTCGCCGTTTAGCACTACTTCTCAAGGCCAAAATGCCTCCTCACTCTTTCCCTGCAGGATTATCCATCTCGTCTTAAGCTTGCTGCTCTTTCATCTTGAATTCTTGAAGCGCTATGGCGACCCGCTCTTTTATTTTACTTCAAACCAATTTTGATTGCAGGATGTTGCTCACACTGTTGTCGGTCATCTTCCCATATACCTCGAGCAGAAGAAAAAAATACATGAAAAGTAATAACTGGGTTTAGTTTTCGTAGGCAAATGGGTCGTTTTCTTTATTTTCTCTTTTTAAATACAATATTTTTCTTAAGCCTAGATACAAATATTAAATTTACATTCTAAGAAGTCTATCTAAAATCCACATAAGATAGACCATATGTTGTAAGTGGAAAGGTTCATCTATGAATTACATCTTAGGACCACTTAAGGCGGACCGTATTAGCAAACTACAATGTTTCATCTTGCATTCTAAAAACTACATATCCAATCCACTTAAGACGGACCATATGGGTCGTAAGTAGGGTTGCCAGACGTACTATATTTATAGTATTGTACTATATTTTTCGCGTGAATACTATATACTGTTCACAATAAATATAGTACGCTAAAATACTATATTTATACTCTAAGCAATTTAATTCATAGTTTTCTAAAAATTTGAATCCCTATTCATGCATAATTTTTTATTTTTTTCGCAACTGCGAAAATCGGCTGATAAAGCTGTGCATAAAAGGTTGTTTGAATTTGCGAATATCTAACATATCGATAAATCGATAAAGCATTTTAGGCACTAGCTCAATCAGCTGTTTTTCGCAGGTAAATTTTAAGAATGTCTTCAAGTGGTTGCAGCATATTATATGAAACACCTAAAAAACAGAGAAAAGTTAAAGTAAAAAGACTGCAAAATTTTAAAATCGAATGGAAAAGTAAATTTCCATGACTTGAAAAAGATGAAGATCAGTTTAAAGCAAAATGATCTATCTGTGCAATAACTTTTTCAATTAATAAAAGTGGCATAGGTCAAGTAAGATTCAAAATTGTTTAATACGTGGTTTTTAGTTTAAAGTTATCATTATTTTAGACAAAACAGCATAGTGAATCTAACACGCACGCAAGTAAATTAAAAATTACGCATCAATCTTAAATAATTTTCTACGATTGGGTACTGCTGAATCAAACGAATCTAAACAAACAACGGCTGCTGAGTCAGCCTTAGTTTACCATACAGTAAAGCACAACCTTTCATATAACAGTTCAGATTGCAGTGCCAAACTTAATAAATTACTTTATGCCGAATCTGAAAATGCTAAAACCATTCAATTGGGTCGAACGAAACAAGCAGCAATTGTCGAAAATGTTCTGGGCCCATATGCATTGAAACAAGCTCTGACACATATAAAAGATAAAAGTGAATTTTTTGCATTGCAAATAGACGCGTCAAACCGAAAAAATGTAAAACTATTCCCTCTTGTTGGGAGGGTGGAGGATGGAGTCATGTGTAGAAGTTCACGCAAGTGAGGAAAGTTCTCTGATCGCCATTCACTTGGGAGTGGCCAGAAACGATTCTTTTACACATGGCTCAAGCAGCTCACTACTTCCGGTCTTTGACCAAGTATCCTCTGGGTAGCCTAAGAACATCCGTTCGAAGGCGAGCTAAAGTGAGAAGGCGAAACATTCCCTACAAGGGTTGTGCGCTGGGTTTGGGACCCGCCACGTAAAAAACACCCCCAGTGAAGAGCTACAAGCAGCCTCGGATGAGAGACCCCCCTTTTGATGACGACCATGGCAAACGAAATAAGGACTACGAATTGAGGGCATGCACCTGGAATGTCCGGTCCCTTAATTGGGAAGGTGCCGCTGCCCAGCTGGTTGATGTCCTCGTAAAGACAAAGGCTGACATCACCGCCGTCCAAGAAATGCGATGGACGGGACAAGGACAGAGACGAGTAGGTCCTTGTGACATTTACTACAGTGGCCATATAAAGGAGCGCAAGCTTGGTGTAGGATTCGTGGTGGGAGAGAGACTCCGTCGCCGAGTACTATCATTCACTGCGGTGAATGAACGTCTAGCCACAATCCGCATCAAAGCGAGGTTCTTCAACATATTGCTGATTTGCGCCCACGCCCCGACGGAAGAGAAGGACGATGTGACCAAAGATGCCTTCTATGAGCGCTTGGAGCGCGCTTATGAGAGCTGCCCCCGCCACGATGTCAAAATCGTGCTTGGCGACTTTAACGCCAGGGTGGGCAAAGAAGGTATATTTGGCACTACGGTCGGTAAATTCAGCCTCCACGACGAAACATCCCCAAATGGGTTGAGGCTGATTGACTTCGCCGGGGCCCGAAATATGGTTATCTGTAGTACTAGATTCCAGCATAAGAAGATTCATCAAGCTACCTGGCTGTCTCCGGATCGAAAAACTACCAACCAGATCGATCATGTTGTGATAGACGGAAGACACGTCTCCAGTGTTTTAGATGTGCGTGCGCTCCGAGGTCCTAACATCGACTCGGACCACTATCTTGTTGCAGCTAAGATTCGCACCCGCCTCTGTGCAGCAAAAAACGCGCGCCACCAAACACAAGGAAGGTTCGACGTCGAGAAGCTGCAATCACAACAGACAGCCGAACGATTTTCTACTCGGCTTGCACTCCTGCTCTCTGAGAGCACTCGTCAACAACTCGGTATAAGGGAACTGTGGGACGGCATTTCAAACTCCTTACGTACAGCTGCAACCGAAACCATTGGTTTTCGGAAAGTGCAAAAGAACAGCTGGTACGACGAGGGAGTGCCGTGTCGCAGTGGAGAGAAAACAGGCTGCCTACCTCGCAACGTTACGATCGACCACTACACGTGCGGGATGGGATAGATACCGAGAGTTGAAGAGGGAAGCGAGACGCATTTGTAGACAGAAGAAGAAAGAGGCTGAAATGCGTGAGTACGAAGAGCTTGATAAGCTGGCCGACAGGGGTAATGCTCGAAAATTCTACGAAAAAATGCGGCGGCTTACGGAAGGTTTCAAGACCGGAGCGTATTCCTGTAGAACCCCCAAAGGTGATCTAGTCACTGATGCCCAGAGCATACTTAAATTATGGAGGGAACACTTCTCCAGCCTGCTGAATGGCAGTGAACGCACAACACCAGGAGAAGGAGAACCCGATTCCCCAATCGATGACGATGGAGTAGACGTTCCATTACCCGACCATGAAGAAGTTCGAATAGCAATTGCCCGCCTGAAGAACAACAAAGCGGCAGGGGCCGACGGATTGCCGGCCGAGCTATTCAAACACGGCGGCGAAGAACTGATAAGGAGCATGCATCAGCTTCTTTGTAAAATATGGTCGGACGAAAGCATGCCCAGCGATTGGAATTTAAGTGTGCTATGCCCAATCCATAAAAAAGGAGACCCCACAATCTGCGCCAACTACCGTGGGATTAGCCTCCTCAACATCGCATATAAGGTTCTATCGAGCGTATTGTGTGAAAGATTAAAGCCCACCGTCAACAAACTGATTGGACCTTATCAGTGTGGCTTTAGACCTGGCAAATCAACAACCGACCAGATATTCATCATGCGCCAAATCTTGGAAAAGACCCGTGAAAGGAGAATCGACACACACCACCTCTTCGTCGATTTCAAAGCTGCTTTCGACAGCACGAAAAGCAGCTGCCTTTATGCCGCGATGTCTGAATTTGGTATCCCCGCAAAACTAATACGGCTGTGTAAACTGACGTTGAGTAACACCAAAAGCTCCGTCAGGATCGGGAAGGACCTCTCCGAGCCGTTCGATACCAAACGAGGTTTCAGACAAGGCGATTCCCTATCGTGCGACTTTTTCAACCTGCTTTTGGAGAAAATAGTTCGAGCCGCAGAACTAAATAGAGAAGGTACCATCTTCTATAAGAGTGTACAGCTGTTGGCGTATGCCGATGATATTGATATCATCGGCCTCAACACCCGCGCCGTTAGTTCTGCTTTCTCCAGGCTGGACAAGGAAGCACAGAAAATGGGTCTGGCAGTGAACGAGGACAAGACGAAATATCTCCTGTCATCAAACAAACACTCGTCGCATTCGCGACTTGGCTCTCACGTCACTGTTGACAGTCATAACTTTGAAGTTGTAGATAATTTCGTCTATCTTGGAACCAGCTTAAACACCACCAACAATGTCAGCCTAGAAATCCAACGCAGGATTGCTCTTGCCAACAGGTGCTACTTCGGACTGAGTAGGCAATTGAGAAGCAAAGTCCTCTCTCGACAAACAAAAACCAAACTCTATAAGTCACTCATAATTCCCGTCCTGCTGTATGGTGCAGAGTCTTGGACGATGTCAACAACGGATGAGTCGACGTTGCGAGTTTTCGAGAGAAAAGTTCTGCGAAAGATTTATGGTCCTTTGCGCGTTAGCCACGGCGAATACCGCATTCGATGGAACGATGAACTGTACGAGATATACGACGACATCGACATAGTTCAGCGAATTAAAAGACAGCGGCTACGCTGGCTAGGTCATGTTGTCCGGATGGACGAAAACACTCCAGCTCTGAAAATATTCGACGCAGTACCCGCCGGGGGAAGCAGAGGAAGAGGAAGACCTCCACTCCGTTGGAAGGACCAAGTGGAGAAGGACCTGGCTTCGCTTGGAATATCCAATTGGCGCCACGTAGCGAAAAGAAGAAACGACTGGCGCGCTGTTGTTAACTCGGCTATAATCGCTTAAGCGGTTTCTACGCCAATTAAGAAGAAGATTCCCTCTTGTTTTCAGTACTTCGATACAAAAGCAGGAATCCAGCAAAAGCTTTTAGACTTTTATGAAAATCCAGATGAATCAGCAGATGGAATGTTCACAGCAGTAAAAGATTCGTTAACGCGTAATAATCTATCGCTTGATAAAATAATTGCGCTTAGTGCCGAGAATGTAAATGCTAATTTTGGAAAACACCATTCGCTTTTGAAAAATTTTTTTTTTGCTGGCAGTGTTAGGCTTTGCATTCCATACAAAGTGTATTTGAAATTGTTTGTATATGGAAGGAAAGCAAAAAAAAAAAATTTTAATCAGCCGTAGTTTTCAGCAGCTTTACAATTACACTTAATGGCACTTAAATTGGATAAGACATAAAACTGTATAGCAACCAACATTTTTTTTTAAATCCTTACAACAAAGTTTCAAATTTAGATGAAATTTTGCTGAGTTTTTCTTTTTTTGCCCAAAGTTTGAAATAAAGATTTTTATGGGTTTTGTTAGATAAAGAGCGATATTTAAAAAATAATAATATGCTCTTAACAAACAAAAGAAAAATAGTCAAAATTTATCAATATGTCGCAAATCTATTTTATAGCCAATATAATATAATTTACGGCGAATGTAATATTGGTAATATTTTTTAAGTTTTTTTTGCTTTTGTTTTCAAAAAACTTAAAGTGGGATTGAACTATTTACTGTTTCATTATTGGTATTCAATCAAATGCTCTTTGAACTGTATACGGTTAATTGCAGTTATACGAATACCATTTTTTTTGTTTAAAACTGACTGGATTTGAATTGTTTTGTTATGTTCTTATATCTTTTTTTTAACAAAGAATTAAAGAATCAATTCTTGACTTTTTATGAAAAATACTATATTTTTATTGAAAATACTATATAAAATGAAGAAAACTACTATATTCCATAGTTTGAGAGCTGGCAACCCTAGTCGTAGTTGTCATGTTACATATTTATGATAAATAATATATAGGTTCATGTAATAATAAGTGGTGGTACTAACTTGGATGTTAAAGGTACTCTCTTCTTATTTTCTACCACGTATATTATGATTTCTCTAGGGACGGCTTTTATTAAAATCCGTTGCCGTAGATCCACATCACAGCTTTGTTTTCTTTTTCTGATATCCAAGTAGCAACGCTAAAGTTTTTAAATTGCTTACAGACTATCGCCACATATTCATTCACATACTCTTCTCTGCTTCAGTAACTATTGAACAGCTTATCACTGTCAAGGTGACTGTTAGGTTAATTTGTACTACCTTTAATTTGATTTTTTGTACACCGCTTATTATTGGAATATTCGGCATCCATCGTTGTGAGATATTGTTTCACCTGCATTTTTGGTTCTCGTATTACCTCATACCACTGCGTGTTAGGGTTTTATATAAAATCTTAAGCTAATCGAGAAACTATAGAGTGATAAAGTGTATATATGTATACATGACTAACAGCCCTAGCCGATCTGCCTGGCTTCGCACGGGTATTAAACAATCATTTCAAAAGTTATAATTTTGAACACACCCTCTAGCACATACTTTCTCGTTTTTGCGTGGGGTCATTAAAAATGAGTTGATGTATGATTAAAAATTAAGGAAATTCGAACATGAAAGTATATTTTTTTGTATTATTACTATTTTTTTAATTTTTGTAAAAACGCCTTTACTATATACATACATATTTCACTTTCCCTGCTCCTGAAAAATAATCTGAAGAGTTACGATCTAAGTTTTGTTTAAAACATCTTATGTATATATTGTTGCTATTCAGTGCGGTTTGTAGTTCGTTAATTAAATTATCTATTATCATTGGAGCTATGTTTTGACCGTAACGATAGCTGATTTGCATCTGAAATGAAATAGATTTCCAAGAATTGTGGACTTTGACCTGATGATGGTAGAAGGCGACCTATTAGATGATACACTTGCCCCTCTACTTTAAAAGTAGGCATTAAATTATCTTCCCTTATTTTTTTTGCGTGGAAAGACGGCATTTGTCGTTTAAGAAATCTACAGAATGTGTGTAATTATTTGCTAATAAATTTTTAATGGCTATGATTAGGAGGGAAGACTGTTTACCATAATCAATCTGTAGATCGTATCTGAAAGCTAATCTGTTACTATTAGCTAAAACTTGATTACGACTTCTAGTCGTTGATGCCCGTTGTCTTTCTCTCTGATTATGAATCTTGTATATTTCTTCAAGCCAAAATCAATGTAGTAAATGATACAAAACAAAATCACTTTATTCAGAATATTTCCTTGAATCTGAATAACCTATTAAGCTATGAGGTTATTACCTTTAGTCAGCATTTAAGTAAATATGATTTATAACTAAATGCATATTTTATTGCAAAACATATGTATGTAATAATTCAAATAAGTAATTATGATTTGTAAGCAATAACTCATTGTACTATTAACTTGAATCATTTTAATGAATAAATTGAAAATTCAGTCTGATTCAAATATCCAAACCAACTGGTATCTCTGGGGTATAATTCGGTATTAATTTTTAAAAACTTTCGAGCAACAGTGAAATGTAAAAATTGCGCAGTGGGTAGGAACCATTTAAAAGGATTCATTGACACTAATTGTGTTTAAAAAAAAAAAAAAAAACATTTTTTTTCCTCGAAAACCGGTATATTTTACTTGTACATAATTCCCTATAATAATTCTGCGATTCTGTAGTCAACTCAGGAGTTCACCAGACCCTCCAGAATATAATTAAAATATGTAAAACAACTCAGATAAACGCAAAAATAGACACAACCGAAGGTGTAGTGAACATTTATTGTGAAATTACTTTGGAAAAAGTGTGCAGTGAACGCTAATAAAGCAAAATAACGTAACATCACTTTCCATAGATTTACAGGAGAAGCAAAAAACAGTATAAAAAAAAACACTTGAGATATTGAAACTGTTTAAATGAGTTAAGCCCCCCCCCCCCCATTCTATCCGGGAAAAAGTGTCGCATCCTAGCACAACTTAACCCCCCTGAGAAGAACACCACACTTAACATCGGAAAACAACACACCTGGGACAAATTGCATTTCACCACAGCAGATGACAACTATCTAACTAACAAAAGGATTGGATCATCGCTGCTTTGAACACATTCACTTATACTTTCGATAACGACAACGCTCCTGCGCGCTACTTAATTCTTCAACCATCCCGAACGTCAATATACTTCGTCCAAGCGATCATACAACAAAATATTATAATATATATATTATTAAATATTATTGTTACTTGTACAAATGAGCATCCTCCCCAAGGCATCCACACACACACCACACGATCACACCACATCAACTTCACCAAAGCTTATATTCCACCCTACACACCAACCAACCACATCACACCAGCTGATTCCACACACAAAAGAAAGAAAAGGGGACCAAAAGGACAACTGCAACTCACTTCGCTTTCGACTTTAACCGTGGGCAAATACCTCGAACGAGCGTTTTCTTCAATATCCAGTTTTTCGCAAGTTAAATCGCCAGTTTTTTTGGCAATCCATATCCAGTTTCTTCGGCAGTTAAATCTACAGTTCTTCATCCAGTTTCTTCGGCAGCTAAATCTACAGTTTTCCGGCAATTAATATCCAGTTTCTTCGGCCGTTAAATCTACAGTTTTTTCGGCAATCAATATCAAGTTCTTCGGCAGTTAAATCTCCAGTTCTTCATCCAGTTTCTTCGGCAGTTAAATCTACAGTTTTCCGACAATTAATATCCAGTTTTTTCGGCCGTTAAATCTACAGTTTTTTCGGCAATCAATATCAAGTTCTTCGGCAGTTAAATCTCCAGTTCTTCATCCAGTTTCTTCGGCAGTTAAATCTACAGTTTTCCGGCAATTAATATCCAGTTTCTTCGGCAGTTAAATCTACAGTTTTCCGGCAATTAATATCCAGTTTCTCGGCAGTTAAATCGCCAGGTTTTTCGGTAATCAATATCAAGTTCTTCGGCAGTTAAATCTCCAGTTCTTCATCCAGTTTCTTCGGCAGTTAATCTCCAGTTTTTCGGCAGTGCATAGTGTTATAAGCATTTTTCTTACTCATTACCTTTTATAACGTTAACATTCAAATTGTGAAGATCCTGATAAAATACCTACAATATACCTATACACGCGTATACCCATTTTAAAACCAATTCGTCAATTCGCCAATTTCATTTTGTTTTTTTTTACAAAACAAATTTGGTAGTGATCGTGAAGGTGAGTGAGAAAATAGAAAAGCATTTGCAGTGCACAGTAAAAACGGTGAGTTAGTGAAAAATACATGTATAGTGACACATTCACTTATACTTTCGATAACGACAACGCTCCAATATACTTCGTCTAAGCGATCATACAACAAAATATTATAATATATATATTATTAAATATTATTGTTACTTATATTAAGTATAATAACGAAATGATAAACCATACATATATTAGGGTGTCCGTTTTTTCCCAAATTTATTTTTGAGTCTGCAGCGCTCTCAAAATTTTTAGTAATTGCCCTAAAAAAAATTATGAAATCATATGAGCTCTTAATATTGATATTAACCCGTGCCGCCACGACGATTTACTTCCCATTTAAATAACATGGGGTTTTCGTACTTTTTGTAATTATTTTTTTCTACATTGCTGCGGCACCGAATTATTTTTGTAGGAAATTGAACGTTCTCAAACGTTCGTCAAAGTTATCCAAGGTCAAAGTTGAAAGTTTTTGATGTGAAATTTGACACAGATATCACTGACTGATCAAAAAAAAACATTTCGATTTTTTTTTTTAAATTTCAGAGAAATTTTTGTAGAACCTTCAATTTCCTACAAAAATAATTCGGTGCCGCAGCAATGTATCAATTGGTTTAGCAATAAAAAAAAAAATTTGCAAAAAGTACGAAAACCCCATGTTATTTAAACGTTTCATAATTTTTTTAGGATATTTACTAAAAATGTTGAGGGCGCTGCAGACTCAAAAATAAATTTGGGAAATAACGGACACCCTAACATATATGCGTATACGAAACTTATCGGATTTCATTTTAGTTATTGGTGAGGTTTTGAGTGTAGTGACTTTTCAAAGATATTCGATGGCATTCTTCAAAATAAAACATACATTTTAATCATGGTCCTTGAGCCTTACTGACAGGCACCTTCGGATTTTAACAAAACAAAAATTTATTAAAGAACAAAAACTAAACGGAGTGCGAATAAAAGTGAAATATAAACTTTAAAGTGCCGTGGAGAAAAACAAAAGTGCAATGAGGTGACGAAAAAAATATATACATATATTTATACATTTTTGTAAATATATATATGTACATATATAACAACGAAGTGAAGTTCTGTTTACAAATAATAAAACAAAGCGCTGTGATACCAAAAAAACATACATACATACATATATATAACAGAGAATTATATGTACATATGTACATACACTTGTGTATCTCACTACCAAAAATAAACAAAGTGCAGTGACACAAAACAAAAAAACTATATTTACATAAATACCTATATAACAAACAAAAAAAAACAACCTTATCAAAAGACCGCAGCACAACAAGAAGGAAATTAATTTCGTTCCAACAAACAAAAACAAACGTGGCGCGAAACTGCCAAACTAAAAATAAAAAACAAACAATATTCGGGCGCGAAACCTAAAAGCAACAAGTAAGGAAGGGCTAAGTTCGGGTGTCACCGAACATTTTATACTCTCGCATGATAAAGTGATAATAATTTACATACTTTTTAATTTTGCTGTAAAATTAATTAGATTAGATCAATTTGTGTACTTTGAGTGCTAAATTGTATTTTCATTTCCTAATGTATATATTATACAGAGAAGGCATCAGATGGAATTCAAAATAGCGTTATATTGGAAGAAGGCCTGGTTGTGAACCGATTTCACCCATATTTCGTATATGTCATCAGGGTGTTAAGGAAATAGTATGTACTGAATTTCATTGAAATCGGTTGAGTAGTTCCTGAGATATGGTTTTAGTCCATAAGTGGGCGGCGCCATGCCCATTTTCAATTTTTAAAAAAAGCCTGGGTGCAGCTTCCTTCTGCCACTTCTTCCGTAAAATTTAGTGTTTCTGACGTTTTTTGTTAGTCGGTTAACGCACTTTACTGATTTTCAACATAACCTTTGTATGGGAGGTGAGCGTTGTTATTATCCGATTTCTTCCATTTTTGAACTGTATATGGAAATGCCTGAAGAAACCGACTCTATAGAGTTTGGTTGACATAGCTGTAGTAGTTTCCGAGATATATACAAAAAACTTAGTAGGGGGCGGGGCCACGCCCACTTTTCCAAAAAAATTACGTCCAAATATGCCCCTCCCCAATGCGATCTTTTGTGTCAAATTTCAGGTTAATATCTTTATTTATGGCTTAGTTATGACACTTTATAGGTTTTCGGTTTCCGCCATTTTGTGGGCGTGGCAGTGGGTCGATTTGGCCCATCTTCGAACTTAACCTTCTTATGGAGCCAAGAAATACGTGTACCAAGTTTCATCATGATATCTCAATTTTTACTCAAGTTACAGCTTGCACGGACGGACGGACAGACGGACGGACGGACAGACAGACGGACAGACGGACGGACAGACAGACATCCGGATTTCGACTCTACTCGTCGCCCTGATCACTTTGGTATATATAACCCTATATCTGACTCTTTTAGTTTTAGGACTTACAAACAACCGTTATGTGAACGAAACTATAATACTCTCGTTAGCAACATTGTTGCGAGAGTATAAAAAAGAAAGATTAATAGTATAAAATGGTAATAATATCTTTGAAAAAGATTAATATTATCTGGAAGAATAGAATATATTAAATACAAATAGAATTTACTCAGAAAGCAAAAATTAATTAAATAAAAATAGTGATAAAATCTGAAAATAAGGAATAATTAAATAAAAATCAGAATAATATCTAAAATAAAAGAATAATATTATCTGATTATTTAAAATATAAAGCAAACATTTGTTTTCACATATTATTTTGGATTGTGCAGGCCGCCTTAAACGCATAAAATATATATGTACATATACATACGTATGTACATATGTATTTATTTTTGCGCAGTCCAATTTCAAAGTACACACACTTTTTTCACATACTTACTTAACAATTGATATTTGCCGCTTCTGATGATATACTATGTACATAACTGCTGCTGCTACTTCCAATTCAGTTCTGATTTCCAAAGCTATAAAAATAAATGAACTAATTATTTTCAAAATATTGTTAAAAAAACGCATAAAATTCATTTACTTATCTTCTTGTTGTATGAGCCTCCTTTACGATGGTACGATCACGGACGACATGCGTCTTTCATTCGTTTTTTTTATTACCCTTTTTGGGATTTTCTATTGTCACTATTGACAATAATAAAAAAATAACTGAAAATGTGCGTTGGTGTTAGTGCATAGAGAAAAAATATCCCTAGAAGAAACTGCTGATCGTTTCACTAATACACGCACATTTTTTATGTCAGAGCTGACGAAAAAATTACACTCAAATGACTGTCAATGCTTATGTTAAAAAGAGAAATCTATGAATGATATTGCTTATATGTATATGTAAGAATGAAATAGCTTAATTATTCAACACTGTCATCATTGACAGTAAAATGAAATTTAAAATTACTGTCAATGTTGATTTTTTTTAAATAAACACTTTTCAACACTAAACATCGTTTATCAACACTGATCTGTATGCAGAAAAGCAACCCTGTAAAAAGAGAAACATACAACTCCATATATGTATGTACGTTTATAAAATGTTGCGCAAAAAAATGTTTACTGTTATTCTTGCCACAAACGAGAAGTGTTGCGCGTTAATTCAGTGAATTCTAAATCGAATTATTATATTTCGTGCGTTGTTTAAGTGATTTATGTTTTGTGATTAAATCTACAGTTTACTATATTATCAAGAAAAGATAAGTAAAAATTAAAAAAAACGACATTTCAAAATCATTTAAGTAAAGAAAAAAGGATTTTCAAATCCAAAATAATAAAATATAAAAATTTGGTGGAATGTGCGGGGAAGTTAAATAGTGCGCAGAATAGTGAACTCATAAATACGATGAAATATGTTGCAAAAGAAAATGACGAAAAAAGTGATGTTGTGTCTTTCACGATTTTTCGCAACAACCCGCACATTCTGCTTAAATGATTTTAATAACATAAATTTAATAAAAATTTTAATTTTACATGAGCTCTACAAGCAATATGTTTGGCGAATCAATCTTTGAAAGCCAAGAAGAAAATGGTAAGAAAACAGAAATATAAGGCAGTCGTATTCCATTAATAATATTTAAATATATATATCAGATCATCAGATATTGATCCCAAGGAAGTTATATAGTATAAAAGACAACGTATCAACAACCTCAACCCCTTCACAAGATAAGGAGAATGTATCAACTCAAGAATTAAATACGATGGCCATTCTAAACGAAATTCTGGGAAAGCAGAGGGAAATATTGGATAAGATACATACTTTAGAATCAAATGTAAGTAAATATTCTATAAGTTTTTCAATTTAGATATTAATGCGGCTCTTTTTTAAAATACATAGCAACAGATATTATTCGATACATTAGGTTCACTAAATAATGGACAAGTGTTGATAACAGGAAATCAGAAACAAATTACGGACAAATTGGAAACAGTGGAACAAAAAGTAAATATTTATATATAAAGATATAATTACAAATAAAATAATTTATTTGTATTTTCACAGTCTATAGATAGATCGGAAATGCTAGCACAGAGTTCCCTGATTAGGGAATGTAAAGTTCATTTAAAAAAATTGAGCGATCGGTGGGCCTCATGACCGGAGAGGAAAAAGACGAGGCTCTCGACCAGGTAGCAAGCCTTTTACCTATTCAAAACTTTGAGGGATGTTTGGAAGTGGAAGAAATTCTAGAGAAACCTGAGTTCGCACAATCTATGGTAAAAACCTTTATTTATAATATCAACATCTTAAAAATTACTATTTACATTTATATATTATTATTTTACAGATCAGTTATGTCCACAAACTTAAAAGGACCTACTAGAGTATTTCAATTTTGATGGAAGAAGAGAAAATTAGCATTATGTAAGCTAAAAATCTTCGAAGAAGTTTTAAGAGGTAAATAAGTTTAATGTAAAAGCAATAGAAAACTATTTTTAATTAATTTCAATTTTATAGTCGTTTACCTGCCACAAGGATCTTTCAATTTGGAAAAGAGTATACGGAGGTCTATTGAACGGGGTCACCACCGAAATAACCAAAAAAAAATATATTAATAGGAAAAGAAACAATTAATATAATTTTTCAATAATTTAGTTTTATTTTATTACTATTATGATTTTGAAACATGAATTATATGAATTAAAATTAACGAATTATTGTGATTTAATAATAAGATATGTAAATATGTAAATTTTGAAACATGAATTTTGTGATTTGAAATATGAATTATTATGATTTAATATATTATAATGTAAAATAGATTTAAAAAGAAATTTTATATGATATCGAATTTAATTCTGATGTAATTAATTTTATTATATAGAGTTATATTAATTTTTTACAACATTTTTGACATAAATGTTATTTTAATATTCAGATTATAAATGAATAAAGATAAAACTAATTTGAACAAAAAAAATGTGTCATCATTGAAAGATTTACAGTCATAAATGACAAATTGCAAATATGTTAGCTTTTCAGTCATATTGACAATTTTCAGCTTTGACAGATCTGTGGTCAGCAATGAACCAAGAAAAAGCATGAGAGTAAGCAGTAGAGATATATACTGATTTAATTCCGAATACCAGTGTGTTAAAGAGAGATGCAAGCTCACACGCATGCGTTTGTTTACATCAGTTTTTTCACTACGCTAGAATTTCTTTCAGCTCTGACAGTCAAATGTACGTTCAGCTGACTGTCAGTGTTCTTGTAGGGATGTAGTTGTATTGAAATATTTGACTCAAGTGGGTAGCCGTGGTTGGCAGGGAAGAATATGAAGACATAAATATGTACATATATGTATGCATGCCCATGATGATACTCCCAACCACAGCATTGTGATATTTTCATGCTTCAATTTTTGCTTTGAACCAGGCAATCGCAATGTATGCAAATATGTATACTTTTGCGTTTGCCGTCAGCATTTCCATATTGGCATGTAAACATCATTATGATATGAGTACAATTTTGTATGAATGCATGAATAGTAATATTTATAGCCAATTTGAACTTGCATATTTAATAATTTTACTTAATTTTTACATAATATACTATACTAATAAATATTTTTGTATTATGTTTCTTAGTAATATAAATTGAATTTATCACAGCAATATATAAATATATCGTCTATCATATTAATCTTATTATCTACTCATATGATTGCATGTACATATACGCATGTGCACATGCAGAAATTCAAATCATGATTTTATCACTTATCAATATATTACATGTGCGCGGATTGATCTGCATGTTCATATACATTCCTTTATACTTATATGTACATATGTATGTACATATGTATGTACATATATTTGTATACACTTCTGAACAAATAATGCACAAGCATACAAACGTACATATGCGTACACATATGAATATATCACCAACAAAAATTGAAGCATTGTTCTACAAAAACAACAATTGTCTAAATAGCAGAAGTATCACAAGTCAATATGGCAGCCAAATTGGCGAAGGACAAATGTAGTAATGTATGTATATTTCTGAGCATAATTTTCATTAAATGCTCAGCTTTATTCACGCTCCACTGTTAAAATTTCTCCTTCTTAGCTAGCTGTGGTGAAACACGCTCATCGCATTTTGTTAGCTTTTGGCAGTTCACACGCTTGTCCGTTGTTGGACCTTCTCTATAAATATACGTTCTCTGCGTTTCTTCTGGTAGTTACCACATATTTATTTTTACTAACTATTGGCCAACTAACTCACCATTGAAAGCGAAATCTATAATATATAGCTGGATTATGCTTCGTACCCCACCCCCTAACAATACTAACAAGCCAAATGAAAAAATTAGTTTCAGAAATAGATAAGTTGAAACAAAATTTGAAAGAATTAGAACAGTTATGCGAACAATTAAATATTGAAAATCAGAAGCTTAAATAACAAAATAATCGTCCACTTGTGCCTAATTATAGTCAATCACAATACAAAACTGATGAAGAAGAATTAGCTCTGGAAACAGACTAGATTTTAAAGAAAAATAAAAGGCTAGTAAAAAGCGTAAAGCCGAAGCTTCACGAGAAGTGATCTTAAAAGAAAATACGTTTTCATTGAACGGTGAAAACCAGACAGTTAAAAATGAAAAACCGAAGTATGATCCACGGCCTTCACCTCTTATGATTTCAAATATCTCTAATTATAAGGAACTAAATAACCTAATTAAATATAATACCAAAAGTTCATTTGTGTTAAAACTATTAAATAACGACTTTCATAAAATAAGCGTTACATCAAGTGATGACTATAGATCAGTGACATAAATGTTGTCTGCGTCGGGAGCTGTATGGTATTCCTTTGAAACGCGCCCAATAAAGGTTATGATTAAAAATCTCCACCATTCGTGTAGCATTAGTGATATCGCTGATTTAAAAGAACAAGTTTTAAATGTTATGAACGTCATAAATAAACTCAAGTGGAAAACACGAGAACCTTTAAACATGTTTTAGCTACTTTTGATTCTAATGAAGACATCAAGAAAATATATGAAATCAAACACATTCATCACACCGTTGTTCTTTTAGAGCCTATTAGGAATTCTAAACTTATTCCACAATGTAAAAATTGCCAGGCATTTGGACACACCAAGAACTTCTGTGGAAAAATGTCAAAGTGAACCATCAACCATCGAGAGCCAAAAACCAAACTTGGTAAAACCAAAATGCTGTAACTGGGCGAAAGCCATTCGGCAAACTACAGAGGATGCATTGTTGCCAAGGAGTTTCAAATCATTCGTAAAAAGGCCTTGAAGAAACAAAAAGTTTCCATAAATTTGCCCAGCACATCAAGTACTGTCAACAAGCAGAATAGTGTAGAGACGAGTAAGCTCACTTTTTCTGAAGTACTGAAAAGCAACTCAAACGTTATCTATCTTCTATCTATCTATCTATCTATATAAATAAAAATGAATTGTTGTTCGTTAGTCTGATTAAAACTCGAGAACGGCTGGGCCGATTGAGCTGACTTTGGTTTTAAAATGTTTGTCGTAATCCAGGGTAGGTCTAAACGGTGAGCAAATAAGGAAAAATTACGAGTAAGATACAATAAAACGACAATTCCATTTTCCCATATAAAAGTTGACCACTTACTTGCTGTCAAACATTTGACGGTATTTGTACTCTCAGTTCCACTCGAATTGAAGAACGCATTAAAACAAGACTTTTGAATCGACAACATAATATCAACTTTGCTCATAACATCGTGTATTTAAATTTCAATTTCAAATTTCAAAATATATAAATATAATTAATGTGTTGATATGTTTGATGGTGCCAACCTTACAGTGTTACCAACTCTCAAAAATACTTTTATTATAATAACGGGGCATCTCTGCCTGTGCAGACTCCACATTGCTCATTGCTTACTAGATAAAGAATACTACATAGTTTGTCATATATTCCATTTCCACATATGCCGACGGCATTTTAATTTTGGTAATGTGAAAATTAGAAGAGCGAGTTAAGACGGTTGTGTTATATTATAAAAATAAAGTACATTTTCAAAATAACATAGCTAGAAGCTGTCTCTTCAACAGTTTAACAGCGCAGTTTTCATGTATATGAAAATTTCGTAGAGGCAACCTATCCCATTTCCACATATGCTGACGGCATTTTAATTTTGGTAATATGAAAATTAGAAGAGCGAGTTAAGACGGTTGTGTTATATTATAAAAATAAAGTACATTTTCAAAATAACATTTTATATTTAGTATAATATTGCTAATTTATAGAAATAATATGCAAATTGGGTTGGGAAGTCTTAAATTTAATAAACTTATACAAGCATAAATCAAAATATCATTTCTCATTTTAAATTTATTATTTTAATTGGTATATAAAAGTTATGCCACAATTATTATATAGTAGTCCAAAAATATAAATTCTTATTTTTCCCAGAAATACATTTGTAAAAAAAGGATCTTTATCCTTTGTTATTGTCTTATTTTTTCCAAAAATACATTTGTAAACAAAAGAATATTTATCCTTTTTTATGTTCCACACAAAAGATTTAAGGAGTTCAAGAGCTCAAAACGTGCCCTACATCAGCTACCTACCCGACGGCATTTCGCAAATGATAAAATAAATTTTTCAAGAGCTCAAAGCATACGCTACATCATCTCGAACCTACCTACCCTACGCTTTTGCGCAAATGATTATATCATGATAGCAAATGCCCACATACAGATTTGGCAATGGCAATAACAGTTAGTATTCTATAAATTCTATCCTGTCGAGATGCCCTGTAATAAGTGTATCCGAACGTTCCATTGTTTTGTCATCTCATGTAAAAAGCACGTGTATCCAAACGTTCCATTGTTTTGTCATCTCATGTAAAAAGCACGTGAATCCGAACGTTACATTTTTTTGTCCATAAATTTAGAAACTTTTTGCTACGCTCCTACTTTAACATCCTTGGTTTTGTCATCTCATGTTAAAAAAAAGAAACATTTAATTGGAGAAATATTGAAATACTGCTAAAAGTGATTTTCTTCTCGCTGCTTACAATGCCGAGGAAAAGAAAACGACCTGACATAGGTCGCCGAAGTCGTGTAAATGTGCAACGAGCTACTTTACGCTCCAACCGCACCAATGACCAGCGAGATGCTGATAATGATAACAGTCGTACAAGTATGGGAGAATTACGTTCAAGAGTAAATAACTATTAAGCGGATAGGGGGAGAATGGAACGAGTTCGTGCACATCGATCACAACAGCAGCGAGCACGAGATAACGAATTTAATCGATTCCGCAAACGCAATGCTCCTGAAAACCTCGAACGAGAAGCATTTTCCTACGATCCGGAATTTGATTATAGTGCCGACAAATCTGTGACGATTGGAGAAATGTCAATCATTTGTCAACATTGTAAAGCATTAAAGTACAGTAGTGAACCTGCAGGATTATGTTGTGCTGGTGGCAATGTACAATTGCCTCAATTGGTTCCATCACCTGAACCGTTACACTCATTAGTTAATGGGATGGAAAGTGAGTCTAAACACTTCCTGGCTAACATCCAAAAATATAATAATTGCTTCCAAATGATATCATTTGGTGCAACGCATATAGTACAAGACGGGTTCATGCCTACTTTCAAGGTAGTATACCATAATTGTTTTAGTGAAATTCTAATTTATATTTGTATCACAATTAATTTAACTAGTTCTTAAACAATTACAGATACAAGGACAAATTCCTTCCATAATCCAACCGTCAAGCGAATCATTGTCCAACAACTGCAAACATTTCTTCACGAGAATAATGAATTAGTGAAGATGTTCAAAATGGCACTGGATCGGATGCCATCAGACAGCCATAATATTGTAATAAGAGCCGACAAAACACCTGCTGGAGAGCATGCAAGGAGGTTTAATTCACCGACAATAGATGAAGTGGCTATTGTCGTTGTTGGAGAGAATTTGCAATCAAGAGATATTGTACTTCTTCGCCTGAACAATGAATTGAAACGTGTATATGAAACGCATAGAGCTTATGATGCTTTACAATACCCATTAATTTTCTGGCAGGGAGAAGATGGGTACCATTTTAATATCAAAATGGTTAATCCAACAACAGGTAATTAGATTATACAAAATAAAATATTTTATATGTTCAATATATAAATGTATTTTTTTATCATATGTACTTCCAGGTGCTGATACACACAAAAACGTCAGTGCCATGAATTATTATGCATACAGACTCATGATCCGTGAAGGTGAAGAAAATCACATTTTGATGTGTCAACGGCTCTTTCATCAGTATGCAGTGGACATGTACGTCAAAATTGAGACTGAAAGATTGACATACATCCGCCTTAACCAACAGCA
Organism: Bactrocera neohumeralis; assembly: GCF_024586455.1. Lineage (NCBI taxonomy): Eukaryota > Metazoa > Arthropoda > Insecta > Diptera > Tephritidae > Bactrocera > Bactrocera neohumeralis. Next base: position 32,006,019 of record NW_026089622.1, read on the forward strand.
GCTTCGATCTGAAGAGTACATTCATCTTCGCGATGCAATCAATGCTGACGGCAATGTAAATAATGTAGGAAGAATGACAATTTTACCGGCCACTTACATCGGAAGCCCGCGCCACATGCACGAGTACGCTCAAGATGCGATGTCTTATTTTCGAAAGTATGGCCGTCCAGACCTATTTATTACATTCACCTGTAACCCACAATGGATTGAAATAAAAAAAGAACTGCTACACAACCAAACACCACTTGATAGGCATAACATCACAGCCAGAGTTTACAAGCAAAAATTAAAATCTTTAATGAATTTCATTACAAAGCATCGTGTGTATGGCCAAGTACGTTGTTGGATGTACTCTGTTGAGTGGCAAAAGCATGGTTTGCCACATGCTCATATATTAGTCTGGTTGGTTGACAAAATAAGGCCAGAAGAAATTGATTCCATTATTTCAGCCGAAATTCCTGATGAAACGGTTCACCCAAAATTGCATACGATAGTAACTAAACACATGATACATGGACCTTGCGAAGTTTTCAACAACAGCTCACCCTGTATGATCGACGGCAAGTGCTCCAAACGGTACCCGAGAAACTTGCTTGCTGAAACCATCTCGGGAATCGATGGTTACCCATTGTATCGTCGGCGATCAGTTGAGGTCGGTGGACGATTTGTAGATGTCAAGATAAAAGGACAAGATTTTCATGTAGACGGATTGTGCCGTTCTCGCCCATATTGTCCAAAACTTTTGAAGCTCACATCAACGTGTAACTCTGTGAAATCCATAAAGTACATATGTAAATATGTTAACAAAGGTAGCGACATGGCCATGTTCGCAGTAACAAACACAAATGATGAAGTGTCTCACTATCAGATGGGTCGCTATGAAAGCAGAAATGAGGCTATTTGGCGCATATTTTCGTTTGCAATTCATGAAAGACATCCCACTGTATTGCATTTGGTAGTTCATTTAGAAAATGGACAACGAGTGTATTTCAACCCAAACAACGCTGTGGATAGAGCGGTACGTCCACCTGTGACCACATTAACAGGTTTCTTCTCAATTTGTGCAACTGATCAATTCGCTTGCACTTTGCTGTATGCTGATATGCCGCGCTACTACACATGGAACGCATCATCAAAGTCTTTTCAGCGTCGTAAACAAGGAACACCACTTGAAGGATATGAAAATGTATTTGCCACAGATGCCATAGGCCGTATATATAACAGTTGATGGACATCTGTGTGCGACTTACCGTGAGGCGTGTCAATTATTACGGTTGCTTGAAAACGATTCGCATTGGGATGATACGCTCAAGGATTCCGTGATTTCCCCTCAAATCCGAATGATTTGTGGATGAAATATAGGGATGATATGTCTGAGGATGTGTTGCATCGCGTGCGTTGTGAAACTTTGAATCCTACATTGGAAATTACGGCAGAGATTTACAATGACACATTGATCATAATAGAAGATATGTGTTTGTTGATGGCAAATAAAGTATTGTCGTGGTTGGGCCTGACAGCACCCAATCGTGCTATGCAAGATGCATTAAACCATGAGTTGCAAAGAGAACTCCAGTACGATACTCAAGCTATGACCAAAGCAGTTCGCACAACTGTTCCGCAATTGAACGAAGAACAAAGGATTGCGTACGATCGTTTAACACAAGCTGTAAACAGTGGGTCTGGGGGGATTTACTTTCTTGATTCTCCTGGGAGTACTGGGAAAACGTTCCTAATTTCATTGCTATTAGCAAAGATCCGATCGCAAAATGAGATAGCCCTAGCGTTGGCTTCATCTGGAACAGCAGTAACTTTATTAAAAGGCGGACGAACTGCATATTCAGCCTTAAAATTACCATTAAACATGTATATCAACGAAACGCCAGTTTGCAACATTGCCAAAAATAGCGCTATGGCGAAGACTCTCCAAGTATGCAAATTGATAATTTGGGACGAATGCACAATGGCCCACAAGAGGTCGCTGGAGACACTAGATAGGACGTTAAAAGATTTACGTGATAACCAAAACATTTATGTTGTCAGGTGATTTTCGTCAGATTCTTCCAGTAATTCCTCGATCGACTGTTGCTGACGAAATAAACGCATGTCTAAAATCATCAAATTTGTGGCGGCACGTAAAGACACTACAATTAATTACTAACATGCGAGTGTTTTTGCAACAAGATCAAACTGTGACTGTGTTTTCGAAGCAGTTGCTGGATATTGGCAATGGTAAGGTCGCAGTTGACAGCTCGACCGGATTAATGACTTTTCCCACAGATTTCTTTCACTTCACAGAATCGAAAAAGTAGCTTATTCAGCGTGTTTTTCCGGACATTAAACAACAATATAATAACCACGATTGGCTAAGTGAACGAGCAATATTGGCAGCAAAAAACAAAGATGTCAATGATCTCAATGCTACCATTCATAATTTCCTTCCAGGAAAGTTGTTTACGTACAAATCAGTTGACACGGCCACAAACCAGGATGACGTAGTCAACTTTCCTATAGAATTTTTAAATTCGTTGGACTTGCCTGGACTACCACCATATAATTTAAAATTAAAAGTAGGGTCAGTTGTCATCATGCTGCGTAATATTAATCAACCTCGACTTTGCAATGGAACGAGATTGGTTGTGAAGAAACTCATGAATAACATCATCGAAGCTAAAATAATCAAAGGAAAATACAAAGGAGAGGATGTCTTAATCCCACGAATACCTATGATTCCAACGGATTTGCCATTTGATTTTAAGCGGTTGCAATTTCCCGTGCGTCTGGCGTTTGCGATGACCATAAATAAATCGCAAGGCCAATCGTTGCAAGTTTGCGGAATAAACTTAGAGTTTTCCTGTTTCGCACATGGACAATTATACGTTGCGTGTTCGCATGTCGGAAAACCAACATCCTTATTTATTTACGCACCGCAAAAAAAGCTAAAAATATTGCCTACCAGAAAGCACTATATTAATTAACTGTATATGATCATAACTGTGTTGTATTTAATTTAAGCAAAGATTTGTTTATCATGTTCACAGTCCAGAAACGAGCACATCCAAGAAAATTTTAAATTTTTGTATATGAAGTGTATAAATATAAATAAATGACTTAATATGTATATAATATGTGCATTTGGATCCGTAATGTCAACGTGTATTAGTAACTCTTTATTTCCATCAACTTGGCTCCATCTACTTGGGAACCACTTGGCTCGCCAGGACATGATAATGTGGTGGAAGTACTGGGCGACTCGGACAAATCTGGTTCGATCAGAACATTATCAATGTTGAGCTGCTGGCTGTCTTCAATAACATCAATATCTACCAGAACATTCTTGATGTTGGGCTTTTGGCTGTCTTCAATAACTTGAATGTCCTGTATGTCTTCGGCCGATAAATTTAATTCACAGAATGTCTCCTCAGATGATGAAGATGGCATTGTAGAAACGTGTTTTGGTTTAGATATCAGCTTTTGCTTTAATATATTTTTGTACTTTTGCCCTGTTCACGCGTATTATTCGTTCTACATTCTTACCACAATTGGTACAAAATCTGAAGGTAACAGCGATTATGTTGTAGCATTCGTCGCATCTTAATAATAATTTAATATTTTTTTTCTGCCGTTCCATCCACTTTTTACAAAACGGACAATGCATTTTAAGGAGTTGAGAGATATATAGCTTCACTATAACTATATTATAGTTGTTTGAATTCTTTATTTTCTCGATGACAGATGTGGTTCTTTTCCTAACCATGGCCATCGTCAAAAAAAAAAACGACAGATGTAGTTTGATAGTTATAGTGTAAATATTTGTCAGTATTCACTCAAAAAAAATTGTCTATGGTAAAATGTCACTTGAAATGTTAACGTCTCTTTGCTGTGCATCTATACTATAATTCTTTAATATTATTAAAAATCTAAAAGCAGCAAATTTCAATAAAATTAAAAAAGTATTGTGTCGTGTGTTTGTGACTTACTAAATATGCCTCCAATAATTAGGCGGTGCGAAGTTCGCCTGGTCAGCTAGTTTTACAATAAAAACGATTGCATTCATAACCGCAGGTGTAAATTCCACAAGCGACCTCGCTGCATTCATAAAAACAGACACCTAAACATCTCCCCGAGCATGCCTTTGCCAACAAGCGTCTTTTCGCGACGATGGCAAATGCTAAAAATCATAAATTGAACAACTTTGTGATGCTTCTTCACAGAAAGAAGTGAGAAAAGTGGCAATAACGCAGTTGTCGATTTATAACATTTATCCATTCTAAAATATTTTTCCGTGACTCGCAAAAATCGGCGTCAATGTGTATTCACGCTCATACGTATACATAAATATATATTTACGCACGTTTGTAGGCAAAGCTGTTACAGCGACAAGGGAAGCGTTGACAATAGGCGGTCATTCGTTTATTTTTTTCGGCACAGCTTGGATTTTCTATCATCACACAAGTGCTGAACACAATGAGCGCGACAGACTGCAAATGACATCTGTCAAATATTAGAATGCACACGTTCTTAGGGACACAGTTATTGAGGCAGCTGCACAACTACATAACTGTGTCCATAAGAACGTGTATATTTTAAAAATAATATATGTACATACTTACATATATGCCATAGAAATTCTATTGTTGCAAATATGGAAATGATAACGAAATAATGCGAATATGCATATTTCATAAAGGTCATCAATTTTCTTTGAAGAAATTATATATAAATATAACTTTATTGAAATAATTAAGAAATTTAATTAAATTATTTTTTACCTAATTTTTCACGATTTTGTTAAAAAATTAAAATTTTTATCATTTTTCTGATACAAGGTAAATCACGCATATGTGACTCAGAGAATGCTTCTTTACATTTTTTGTGTATACAAAGTCAAAGCATTTCTCTTTATTCATTCTCGCATGAATTCAGTCGTTTTACAAATGTTTCTGACAGAGAACGTGCTCATATCTGCTAAATAGCAGCGAGAATGGTGAAATTCTGCATCGCAATCTTATAAGTTCTGTTAGCCGTCCAATCGAATATCTTACAGAATTCAATTTGCACCTTCTCCAGAGAACGTAAAGTATAGAGAAGGTGCAAACTGAATTCTGTATGATGTTCGATTTGGCGACTAACAGAGCCGATAGAATCAAAGTAGGGAATTCGCCATTCTCGCTGCTATTTAGCAGAATTGAGCACGTTCAGTGGCAGAAATATGTATGTAAAATGACGGAGAATAAATAAACAGAATTGCTTTGTAGAAAAATATACAAAGTCACACAGAGAATGTAATAAAGCATTATCTGAGTGACATATGCATGCTTATTTTGTATTATATGAACCATTGTCACATATGCGTGATTATTTTGTGTTATAAGAACCATTGTTTTCCGAAAAATGGTAAAAATTTTATGAGACAAAATTATTTAAAAAATAATTTTAAATAAATTATTATTTCAATTATGATATTAATTTCGACTATTAGGTTAGGTTAGATGGCTGATCATAGATCGCACGTGGACTAGATATAGTCCTTTGTGAAGCTATTCAAAATTGGACTCCCGTGTTCGGACTTAAAGATCGGCGAAACGCTTCGTATCCAATACAAATTTGCAAAGGCGCTTAATTTCTGCGCCCGCCAGTTTGGTGGGATGTGTGGAGGTATGCGCCCCAAGTGTCTAAGTCTTGATCTGCCGAAAGCGTCGCAGTCAAGAAGGAAGGGCTGGCTAGTTTCTACCGCATCTTCTTCCAAACAGCTTCTGCATGCGGCGTCCGGTAGAATTCCCAGTCTTACAGCATGTATGCCAATAGGACAGTGGCCCGTTAAGAGCCCCATCACTAACGAGAGGCTGGCCTTACTGAGGGCAAAGAGATCATTAGATCTCTTGCGATCTATATTGGGCCAGAAGGCCTTTGCGACCGCGCAGGTACCAACGCTGACCCAGCGTTGACCAAGAAGCCGCTATCCAGTAGTAGAGCACAGGAGGATGCGGGAGCACCGACCCGTCCCCATTCTACCGATAACGATTCTAGGGTGCCTCTCCTTGCTAGCTCATTAGCTTTGCAGTTACCCGCGATTCCGCTGTGACCCGGCACCGCTACAAGTCTTGTAGTAAAAGCTCTAGCCGCCAGAGACAGTGATGCCAGACACTCTTCGACCAGCCCTGAACGCACTGTGAATGAGTTC
>NW_026089622.1:32012302-32025399 GCF_024586455.1 Bactrocera neohumeralis
CAATCACAACAGACAGCCGAGAGAGCATTCGTCAACAACACGGAATAAGGAAACATTGGTTTTCGGAAAATGCAAAAGAACAGCTGGTACGACGAGGAACGCCGTGTCGCAGCAGAGAGAAAACAGACTGCCTACCTCGCAACGTTACGATCGACCACAACACGTGCGGGATGGGATAGATACCGAGAGTTGAAGAAGGAAGAGAGACGCATTCGCAGACAGAAAAACAAAGAGGCCGAAATGCGTCAGTATAAAGATCTTGATAAGCTGGCCGACAGGGGTAATGCTCGAAAATTCTACAAAAGGATGCGGCGACTAACAGAAGGTTTCAAGACCGGAGCATCGCTTTGTAGAATCCCCAAAGGTGATTTAGTGACCGATGCCCAGAGCATATTAAAGTTATGAAGGGAACACTTCTCCAGCCTGCTGAATGGCAGTGAACGCACAACGCCAGGAGAAGGCGAACCCGATTCCTCAATCGATGACGATGGAGCAGAAGTTCCATTGCCCGACCAGGAAGCAGTTCGAATAGCAATTACTCATCTGAAGAACAACAAAAGGTCGGGGGCCGATGGGTGGCCAGCTGAACTATTCAAACACTGTGGCGAAGAGCTCATAAGGAGCATATCAGCTCCTTTGTAAAATACGGGCGGACGAAAGCATGCCCAACGATTGGAATTTAAGTGTGCTCCGCCCAATCCACAAAAAGGAAGCCCCACAATCTGCGCCAACTACTGTGGGATAAGCCTCCTCAACATCGCATATAAGGTTCTATCGAGCGTATTGTGTGAAAGATTAAAGCCCACCGTCAACAAACTGATTAGACCTTCTCAGTGTGGCTTTAGACCTGGAAAATCAACAACCGCCCAGATATTCACCATGCGCCAAATCTTGGAAAAGACCCGTGAAAGGAGAATCGACACACACCACCTCTTCGTCGATTTCAAAGCGGCTTTCGACAGCACGAAAAGGAACTGCCTCTATGCCGCGATGTCTGAATTTGGTATCCCCGCAAAACTAATATGGCTGTGTAAACTGACGCTGAGCAACACGAAAAGCTCCGTCAGAATCGGGAAGGACCTCTCCGAGCGTGTCTATCTATCGTGTGACTTTTTCAACCTGGTTCTGGAGAAAATAGTTCGAGCTGCAGAACTTAGTAGAGAAGGTACCATCTTTAATAAGAGTGTACAGCTGCTGGCGTATGCTGCTGATATTGATATCATCGGCCTCAAGTTAGTTCTGCTTTCTCCAGGCTGGACAAGGAAGCACAGAAAATGGGTCTGGCAGTGAACGTGGGCAAGACGAAATATCTCCTGTCATCAAACAAACAGTCGTCGCACTCGCGACTTGGCTCTCACGTCACTGTTGACAGTCATAACTTTGAAGTCGTAGATAATTTCGTCTATCTTGGAACCAGCGTAAACACCACCAACAATGTCAGCCTAGAAATCCAACGCAGGATAACTCTTGCCAACAGGTGCTACTTCGGACTGAGTAGGCAATTGAGAAGCAAAGTCCTCTCTCGACAAACAAACACCAAACTCTATAAGTCACTCATAATTCCCGTCCTGCTGTATGGTGCAGAGTCTTGGACGATGTCAACAACGGATGAGTCGACGTTGCGAGTTTTCGAGAGAAAAGTTCTGCGAAAGATTTATGGTCCTTTGCGCGTGGGCCACGGCGAATATCGCATTCGATGGAACGATGAGCTGTACGAGATATACGACGACATTGACATAGTTCAGCGAATTAAAAGACAGCGGCTACGATGGCTAGGTCATGTTGTCCGAATGGACGAAAACACTCCAGCTCTGAAAGTATTCGACCCTGTACCCGCCGGGGGAAGCAGAGGAAGAGGAAGACCTCCACTCCGTTGGAAGGACCAAGTGGAGAAGGACCTGGCTTCGCTTGGAATATCCAATTGGCGCCACGTAGCGAAAAGGAGAAACGACTGGCGCGCTGTTGTTAACTCGGCTATAATCGCGTAAGCGGTGTCTACGCCAATTAAGAAGAAGAAGAGTTTTTCTTTGGAAGACCGTATAACTTTTCAAGAGACATAAAATACGACAACAGACACGAATTTTTAGTTAAGTTAAATGAATTTAAAGAAAAACTATACCCCATAATTAAAGAAAAAGTTATGAAAGCTAAATTAAAAAATATTAATCGTCTTAATAAATCTAGGAAACCTCCAGAGCGTAGGAACAAAGAAGAGGATATATATAGAAAAGAATGTAGGAGAAACAAAATAACTGCACGATTCTCAAAACGTAAAGTATTAAAAGATAATGACGTTACTTTACAAACTACTAAAAACAAAAAATTACACAAATCAAAAATTAAACTGAGACCACGAAAATAATAAACAATTATTTACCTTTTGAATAGCCTTTGCTTATGGACAAGTCTTGGAAATACAAAATTCTTACGAAGACCAGAATATGATAGCCCGGAAGATTGGACACGCGAGAACGATTGAAAGTTATTTCAATTTCATTCATATAATAGACTTGGACAATTGTAATTCGCAAACTTCAAAATTAATTACTATCGTAGACAAATTTGAAAAAATAGCCTTCTAAAAGATGCTGCTAAAATTTGTAAGATGAAACTTAAGGGACTCGAAAACAAACTACAGACATTAAATCCATATAACGGCTCTGTAATAAAATATGTAACTGGGAACATGAACGCAAATGACGCTATGACCATAAATAAACAAATACAAGAACTCCAGGACACAACATAAAATTCAAAAATAATAGAGGTAAATCAAAAAAGTTTGAATATACAAATGGTACAGAGATTTAAAAATTTGACAGAGCATATGAATAACAATCAGGAAAGCATTACAAAATTTTTAGAAAAACTCTCAACAAAAACAACTAATCATATTCTAAAAGAAGACAATGGGCTATTAGAAATCCAATACATGAATCAGCTTGATTATAATATAGATTTATTATTGAACCATATCTCTGACATAATAGAAGCTGTAATGCTCGCAAAACTTGGTATAGTATCAAAGCTTATTCTTCATCCAGATGAATTGGATGAAATAAGACACCATTTTAAATCCCAGAATATTGACTTAGTTTCGGACGGACACCTTTACGAACTTCTGGAACTCCAAGCATATTATAATAATAGCAACCTAATTTTTAATATAAAACTTCCAAATTTGGCTAAAAGTACGAATTCGCTTTTCCATCTCATTCCTCTTCCTATTAATAATACGAAAGTAATTAAAACAAAACTATACGTAAGTTACAATAACCACGAGCTCCAATACTTAACAGAGACTTGCCCAAAACTTGAGAACGTGCATTACTGCAAGAGGTCAAACGACTTCGAAAGCACCAATAACTCAACTTGAATCGCTAGAATCTTGAATAATAAACACCAATATGTCCTGTGAACGATGTGGGGCGCACATCGAATATATTCCAACCGGAAGATAATTATATAATGGTTATCAACGTAAAGGGACTACCGATAACCTCTGATTGTGGGCAAAATTTCACAATTGAAGGAACCTCCCTTCTCCACTACACGAATTGTTCCGTCACGATAGCGGGAATAACATATAAAGACAACCCTTCAGTCCATTGGGGCATAATCTTCGTAGCACCACCAAATCTAGAGAAAGTGCAAATAACAACAATAACAGAGACTTTAAGCCTAGAGAAGATCAAAGATTACAGTTTATTCAACAAAAATGATATTACGAGATTAAGAAAGGATGCAATTCAAAGGAGAAACATAATAACGATAACGACATTTATACTCCTCACCTTAACTATCACTTGTGGAACTCTGTTATGGAAAAACCCCAGGATTCGGTATTATCCTAAACCCACTGAAGATGCTCTGTCTCCACCAACTTCGTTGTGGCCATCGCTCTACTCTAAGGGGGGAGGAGTTATATCGTCACATCAACCCCCACCAAAACCCAGAAGGCACCAATAGAATAATAAGAACATATCATTAAATTTATTTTATTATTTGAGGCATTGCAACAACTGTAATTAATACTTACTTCCTGTTATCAACTGTTGTGCAATTGTTGTTGTTTTAATTTTTACTGACCCATCAAATTTATTTTACTTGCTTGACTTCATAAGACACCAATGGAATAGTAAGAACATGTCACTAAATTTGTTTTATTATTTAAAACATTGCAAAAGTTGTAATTAATACTTACTTCCTGTTATCAACTTTTGTGCAATTATTATTGTTTTAATTTTACTGACTCATCAAATTTATTTTACTTGCTTGACTTCGTGTGGAATTGGTTTGAAAAATAAAAATTATTATTGGTGTAACCTTCGAAGAAATAAGGTGTTTAAAGTGTTTTATTTTAACGGAAGAAGTTTGAGCAACATAACTGGCGCAGTCGAAAAGCCAACGGTTCGAGTCGAAACTAAGAGTGCTAAAGAAATAAAACTTTGTGAATCCTTGGTCCACATAAGGGGCCGCCTGTTCTAAGTCCGAGGGAATATCGGACGGAAAACAAATACCAAGAGCACATTGGTATAAGGCCACAAGGAGATAAGTGAACCGTTGGAAAAAAGGACCTACACCCCTCATGCATACCATTCTTATAGGGGCTCTGTAAGTAAATGAGCGGTTATTGAATTACATATATGTAGTAAAAGTCAATTCTATTTTAATATTATTACATTTATTTCTTTTTTTTATGTTTTAAACCACACGATTCTTAAATACACAAAGAGCAGATTATAATTTTATTGCATACATACATATGTATGTAGTAATAGTCAATTCATTCGATGCTGGCTGTTCAACTTTCAATCTTCAACTGCCGTTTTTCTTGCAACGCGTTCGTCAGGTTCGTTCAACAGTGTCAGGGTTGTATTGTTAAGTAAGTATATTCTAAGTCTTTCGTCCACTGCGGTGTTGCCGTCCTACATATATATATAAAATAAAAAAAAAAAATAATTAAAAAAAAATTTTTTTTGAAGAAAAGTTAACATATGTACATAAATATATTGCGAAAGTAGATGAAATTAGAAAATTTTAAATAAAAATATATTAATTCAAAAGAAAGATTGGAAGGATCATTAAAAACGAAATATATATATATATTGTATATATTGTATATATATATATATATAATCTTTACAATTTAAAAGAAAATATAACATACATTGCCAAAATCAATAAAATTAAAAAGGAAAAGGAAGAAGTGGAAAAGTAGAAAAAGTTAAATAAAATTTATTTACATATTATTTTTGTGTAGGCATTATTTGATTCCAAATTCCTATCAATCGGAACCAAATTATCTTACGTAAATAAAACAGATTATTTTTGATGAGTAGTAAATCTAGATATTTTCCATATCCTAAAAGTTTTAAGATTTTTAAGTCAAGAAGGCTGCCCGTTATATCCAAGGACAGTACATTAAATTTTAATATGCTTTCAAATACAGAAGTTCCAAGTATATCAGGGACTCAAACGACAACTAATAGTAACAACATGAATAATATCGACATTTTTAACTCACTTAGAATTCCAGATGCAATCAAGGACCTTGGAGGATGGAGTCATGTGTAGAAGTTCACGCAAGTGAGGAAAGTTCTCTGATCGCCATTCACTTGGGAGTGGCCAGAAACGATTCTTTTACACATGGCTCAAGCAGCTCACTACTTCCGGTCTTTGACCAAGTATCCTCTGGGTAGCCTAAGAATATCCGTTCGAAGGCGAGCTAATGTGAGAAGGCGAAACATCCCCTGCATAGGGTTGTGCGCTGGGTTTGGGACCCGCCACGTAAAAAACACCCCCAGTGAAGAGCTATAACCAGCCTCGGATGAGAGACCCCCCCTTTGATGACGACCATGATAAACGAAATAAGGACTACGAATTGAGGGCATGCACCTGGAATGTCCGGTCCCTTAAATGGGAAGGTGCCGCTGCCCAGCTGGTTGATGTCCTAGTAAAAACAAAGGCTGACATCACCGCCGTCCAAGTAATGCGATGGACGGGACAAGGACAGAGACGAGTAGGTCCTTGTGACATTTACTACAGTGGCCATATAAAGGAGCGCAAGTTTGGTGTAGGATTCGGGGTGGGAGAGAGACTCCGTCGCCGAGTACTATCATTCACTGCGGTGAATGAACGTCTAGCCACAATCCGCATCAAAGCGAGGTTCTTCAACATATCGCTGATGTGCGCCCACGCCCCGACGGAAGAGAAAGACGATGTGACCAGAGATGCTTTTTATGAGTGCTTGGAGCGCACTTATGAAGGCTGCCCCCGCCACGATGTCAAAATCGTGCTTGGCGACTTTAACGCCAGGGTGGGCAAAGAAGGTATCTTTGTCACTACGGTCGGTAAATTCAGCCTCCACGAGGAAACATCCCCAAATGGGTTGAGGCTGATCGACTTCGCCGAGGCCCGAAATATGGTTATCTGTGGTACTAGATTCCAGCATAAGAAGATTCATCAAGCTACCTGGCTGTCTCCGGATCGAAAAACTACCAACCAGATCGATTATGTTGTGATAGACGGAAGACACGTCTCCAGTGTTTTAGATGTGCGTGCGCTCCGAGGTCCTAACATCAACTCGGACCACTATATTGTTGCAGCTAAGACTCGCACCCGCCTCGGTGCAGCAAAAAACGCACGCCAACAAACACAAGGAAGGTTCGACGTCGAAAAGCTGCAATCACAACAGACTGCCGAACGATTTTCTACTCAGTTTGCACTCCTGCTCTCTGAGAGCACTCATCAACAACTCCGTATAAGGGAACTGTGGGACGGCATTTCAAACTCCTTACGTATAGCTGCATCCGAAACCCTTGGTTTTCGGAAAGTGCAAAAGAACAACTAGTACGACGAGGAGTGCCGCGCCGCAGCGAAGAGAAAACAGGCTACCTACCTCGCAACGTTTCGATCGACCACAACACGTGCGGGATGGGACAGATACCGAGAATTGAAGAGGGAAGCGAGACACATCTGCAGACAGAAGAAGAAAGAGGCTGAAATGCGTGAGTATGAAGAGCTTGATAAGCTTGACGACAGGGGTAATGCTCGAAAATTCTACCAAAAAATGCGGCGGCTTACAGAAGGTTTCAAGACAGGAGCATACTCTTATAGAACCCCCAAAGGTGATCTAGTGACCGATGCCCAGAGCATACTTAAATTATGGAGGGAACACTTCTCGAGCCTGCTGAATGGCAGAGAATGCACAACGCCAGGAGAAGGCGAACCCGATTCCCCAATCGATGACGATGGAACAGACGTCCCATTGCCCGACCATGAAGAAGTTCGAATAGCAATTACCCGCCTGAAGAACAACAAAGCGGCGGGGGCCGATGGATTGCCGGCCGAGCTATTCAAACACGGCGGCGAAGAACTGATAAGGAGCATGCATCAGCTTCTTTGTAAAATATGGTCGGACGAAAGCATGCCCAACGATTGGAATTTAAGTGTGCTATGCCCAATCCATAAAAAAGGAGACCCCACAATCTGCGCCAACTACTCTGGGATTAGCCTCCTCAACATCGCATATAAGGTTCTATCGAGCCTATTGTGTGAAAGATTAAAGCCCACCGTCAACAAACTGATTGGACCTTATCAGTGTGGCTTTAGACCTGGAAAATCAACAACCGACCAGATATTCACCATGCGCCAAATCTTGGAAAAGACCCGTGAAAGGAGTCGACCACCTCTTCGTCAATTTCAAAGCGGCTTTCGACAGCGCGAAAAGGAACTGCCTCTATGCCGCGATGTCTGAATTTGGTACCCGTAAACTGACGCTGAGCAACACGAAAAGCTCCGTCAGAATCGGGAAGGACCTCTCCGAGCCGTTCGATACCAAACGAGGTTTCAGACAAGGCGATTCCCTGCGACTTTTTCAACCTGCTTTTGGAGAAAATAGTTCGAGCCGCAGAACTAAATAGAGAAGGTACCATCTTCTCTAAAAGTGAACAGCTGCTGGCGTATGCCGATGATTGATATCATCGGCCTCAACACCCGCGCCGCTAGTTCTGCTTTCTCCAGGCTGGACAAGGAAGCACAGAAAATGGGTCTGGCAGTGAACGAGGGCAAAGCGAAATATCTCCTGTCATCAAACAAACAGTCGTCGCACTCGCGACTTGGCTCTCACGTCACTGTTGACAGTCATAACTTTGAAGTCGTAGATAATTTCGTCTATCTTGGAACCAGCGTAAACACCACCAACAATGTCAGCCTAGAAATCCAACGCAGGATAACTCTTGCCAACAGGTGCTACTTCGGACTGAGTAGGCAATTGAGAAGCAAAGTCCTCTCTCGACAAACAAACACCAAACTCTATAAGTCACTCATAATTCCCGTCCTGCTGTATGGTGCAGAGTCTTGGACGATGTCAACAACGGATGAGTCGACGTTGCGAGTTTTCGAGAGAAAAATTCTGCGAAAGATTTATGGTCCTTTGCGCGTGGGCCACGGCGAATATCGCATTCGATGGAACGATGAGCTGTACGAGGTATACGACGACATTGACATAGTTCAGCGAATTAATAGACAGCGGCTACGCTGGCTAGGTCATGTTGTACGGATGGATGAAAACACTCCAGCTCTGAAAGTATTCGACGCAGTACCCGCCGGGGGAGGCAGAGGAAGAGGAAGACCTCCACTCCGTTGGAAGGACCAAGTGGAGAAGGACCTGGCTTCGCTTGGAATATCCAACTGGCGCCACGTAGCGAAAAGAAGAAACGACTGGCGCGCTGCTGTTAACTCGGCTATAATCGCGTAAGCGGTGTTTACTCTAATTAAGAAGAAGAATCAAGAACCACCCAAATTTGATGGTAATCCAGGATTGCTTCCACTCCTCATGGACTAACCCTCTTGAGGGCCATAAGAAATAAAATAGATGGTCAAGCCAACGAAATCTTAAACATGTATGGCACATCCCTCAATTGGGATAAGATCAGAGGAAACTTGATATCGCATTATTCAGATAAAAGGACAGAAACATCCCTAATTAGAGATCTTCATGGTTTAAAACAATACGGCAAACCGATCGAAAAATATTACAGCGAAATAATGGAAATCCCATCAGCCTTGTCTAATAATTGATCCATGAATCCGACACTATTGTAATTAATGCAAAGAGAAATCTATTTTCTGAAATGTGCCTAAACTCATTTTTGACGGGTTTACGGGAACCTAGGGGATCTGCGATTAGAGCAATGAGACCAGAATCATTGCCGATTGCCCTTGACTACTGCATCAGAGAACAGAGTATTCATTATATTAGGTCCAATTTGAATAAACCCAAATATCCTCAATGGAGACCAAATTACCAATATAATCCATATCCTAAATATCCACAAAATTTTGTAAATAATGCACCAAGACAGGAAAATTATTACCAACCTAAAACATATTCCAATTTTTCAACCAAACCTTACTATGTTAATAACAATATGTAATTTTGAGCCAAATTCAAACAATCAGAATCGTAATTTTTTACTCCAAAATTCCCAAGTACATCGCGAGAATTTTTCAAATTTTAAACCCAGCCAGCGCTTCGATAATTTTTCGAGACAAACGAATTGGAGACAATCGCAACCTCCACCAGAACCTATGGATACTGGTAGTGGATTTTCAAAATTTGAAAAGGGCACAAACAAATTTAAAACTAGCCCAAGCACTCAATTTAGTAGGATAACAAATAGGAATGAATAATATTAACGAAGTCTTCGAAATGAAAGCTCTGTCCCATGTCTTGACCACGCTAACAAGATAAACCTGGACCAATATGAAAATTACAATATTGACGATAATCAGGATTTTTTTCAGTTATCCTCAAGAAACAAACAGGATATATAGACTGCAATAAACATGGTAGTATTTTACCCTATATCAGTATAAGCTCTCCATTTGGCAGACAATTAAGATTCCTAATAGATACCGGAGTTTCTTCTTCATTTATAAACCCGGAATTTATAAATCCCTTAGATATCAAGAAATGTATTCCAATAACTATATCTACCATCTTACATAAATATATAATTGACAAGCAAGTGACATTACCTATTTTCAAAGAAATTAGGAAAACAGGAACTCTTACATTCTTAGTTTTTAAATTCCATGATTATTTTGACGGACTCTTAGGCTTAGATTTTCTGACAAAAATTAAAGCTAAAATTGATCTTGAAAATAAAATACAAATTACAAATAATATTATAATACCTCTTAAAATAAACCAAATTTTTCCTCTGATAAATTCACAATAGAGGCAAATTCGAAACAAATCGTAAAACTGCCAGTTGATTCTAAGGAAGGAGATATTATGATAAATACGATAACTTTGGACAACGGCTTAATTATTTCTCCAGGCATATATTTTGCGAAAGACTGGTTTAGTACAATAGAAGTAGTTAATCCCACGGGGAATGACCAAACAATTTTCTTAGAGCAACCCCTGAAAACAAGTCCGTATGATTCAGAAAACTTCGTCGAACTTAATAACTTTAATATGCATTGCAAATCAAACAGTGAAAGAATTGCAAATTTATCTGACTTACTCTGAATGGAACATCTGAATGGCGAAGAAAAGCATAAACTTTTGAAACTATGTACTAAATATAGTGATATCTTTTATAGAGAGGATGAAAAGTTGACGTTTGCAAATGAAATAAAACACAGAATTTGGACGACGGACGATATTCCTATTCATACTAGGTCTTACAGGTATCCTTTCGTTCACAAAACGGGGAAAACGAAATGGAGACTGGTCATTGACTATAGGTAGTAGAACGAGATAACCATCTCGGACAGATACCCACTCCCGAACATATCTGACATCTTGGATAAACTGGGCAAATGCCTTTACTTTTCGACTTTGGACTTAGCAAGCGGCTTCCATCAAATTGAAATGGATCCACGGGACATATCAAAAACAGCCTTTACTGTGGAAGGGGGTCACTACGAATACGCAAGAATGCCTTTTGGCTTAAAAAACGCACCCTCAACTTTCCAGAGGGTCATGGATAATGTCCTAAATGATTTAGTTGGAAAAATCTGTCTAGTGTATTTAGATGACATTATTATATTTTCGACGTCCCTCCAAGAACATATTGAGAATCTAGAAAAAGTCTTTCTAAAGTTAAGATGTTCAAATTTTAAGGTCCAGATGGACAAATCAGAGTTTATGTGAAAAGAAATTGCTTTTTTAGGACATGTAGTCACGACGGAAGGCATAAAACCGGATCTGACAAAAATAGAAGCCATCCAGAAATTTCCAATACCACGAACTAATCGTGAAATAAAATCGTTCATAGGCCTACTTAGTTATTATAAGAAGTTTATCCCGAACCTTGCAAGACTTGCAAAACCAATGACAGAATGCTTAAAAAAGGGCAGAAGCATAACACTAAACGCCAGATACCTAGAAGCTTTCGAAACATACAAGAACATTTTAATGAACGATCCAATACTGCAATACCCTGATTTCACAAAGCCATTTTTACTCACAACAGACGCAAGTAACATTGCGCTTGGAGCAGTTCTTTCTCAAGGTCACATAGTGACAAACCTATTTGCTACGCAAGTAGGACTCTTTCTGAGAGTGGGATTAACTATTCCACTATTGAGAAAGAGCTTTTAGCCATAGTGTGGGCAACTAAATATTTCCGCCCATGTCTCTTCGGTCGTAAATTTAAAATAATTACTGACCACCGACCACTTACATGGCTAATGAGCCTCAAGGAGCCCAATTCGAAATTGTTGAGACGGCGCCTGCAGTTGGAAGGGTATGACTACGAGATCGTATACAAAAAAGGAAAATTGAACAGTTACGCAGATGCATTGAGCAGGATAAAATTAGACCATGATAAAACCGCTGATATAAATTTGTGTGATTAGGAAAAACTGTCTACAATACATTCATGTAGTAAAGAAAATGTGAATGATGGCATACCAATCTCAGAAAAACCTTTAAATGAATTCAACTTGCAACTTTTATTAGAAAGATCTGACAAAAAACCCAGTATGACTGTTGCAACCATCTTTAGAAACAAACAACGTAGAACTATAAGAGAAAAATAATTTTCTCAAGACACAATAGCTCAGATTTTCAAAAAATTTATACCCTCAGGTAAACTAACCGCCATTTTCTCCGACGAACCAACCTACAGAACTATTCAACTGATATACTCAAAATACTTTTCAAATGGAAAACAATTTTGTATTGTCCGATGCACTAAAATCCTATCAGATGCAACTGAGTTGAACTAATTCGTACCTGTCATGAAAATTAAATAAAAAATCCACCAAAATTAGAATTCCAAGTTACAGAAACACCAAACGAACCTCTTCAAATTTTGCACATTGACATATATACTATAAATAGTAAATGTATTTTGACAATCATTGATAAATTTTCTAAATATACGACAGGCTATACATTACCATCAAGAACAACCGTTTGTGTGCTTAAAGCTTTAAAAACAATTATGAACCTTGCGGGAATACCTAAGAAAATTGTTCGTGATCAGGGTACCGAATTTACATCTAACATTTTTAAAGATTTTTGTAGACAATATGAAATTATACTTCACTTCACATCATTTCAACAATCCAGTAGCAACTCTCCAGTAGAACGACTTCATTCAGCCCTAACTGAAATATACAGAATTATAATGACAACCAGAAAATCCAAGAAATTGGAATTAGATCACGAAGAGATATTAGATGAGACGTTCATAACTTACAATAATACAATCCATTCATCTACAAAATTTACACCATATGAGTTATTCTTTCTTTTTTTATTCCAAGAGAGTTTTTTTTTGCGGTAGTGGAGGATGGGGTCATGTGTAGAAGTTCACGCAAGTGAGGAAAGTTCTCTGATCGCCATTCACTTGGGAGTGGCCAGAAACGATTTTTTACATATAACTCAAGCAGCTCACGACTTCCGGTCTTTGACCAAGTATCCTCTGGGTAGCCTAAGAACATCCGTTCGAAGGTGAGCTAAAGTGAGAAGGCGAAACATCCCCTGCATAGGGTTGTGCGCTGGGTTTGGGACCCGCCACGTAAAAAGCCTACCCCAATGAAAAACGACAAACAGCCTCGGATGAGAAACC
>NW_026089622.1:32025499-32047977 GCF_024586455.1 Bactrocera neohumeralis
TTGAGTAGTTCCTGGTTTTTTGGTCCCCCGGGCCGACGCCCCCCCATTTAAATTTTTAGCCTGGGTGCAGCTTCCTCTCTGCCATTTTTTCCGTAAAATTTAGTGTTTCTGACGTTTTTTGTTAGTCGGTTAACGCAATTTTAGTGATTTTCAACATAACCTTTGTATGAGAGGTGGGCATGGTTATTATCCGATTTCTTCCATTTTAACCCGTACATGGAATATTCAACGGAAACGACTTATACAGTTTGCTGATGAGAGAATATAGTAGTCGCGAGATGCGTACAAAAACTTAGTAGGGGCGGGCCACGCCCACTTTTCCAAAAAAATTACGTCCAAATATGCCCCTCCCTAATGCGATCTTTTGTGCCAAATTTCACTTTAATATCTTTATTTATGGCTTAGTTATGACACTTTATAGGTTTTCGGTTTTCGCCATTTTGTGGGCGTGGCAGTCTGCCGATTTTGCCCATCTTCGAACTTAACTTTCTTATGGAGTCAAGAAGAAATACGGGTACCAAGTTTCATCTGATATCTCAATTTTTACTCAAGTTACAGCTTGTACGGACGGACGGACAGACGGACGGACAGACGGACAGACGGACAGACGGGACGGGATGTCTGACTCTTTAGTTTTCAGGACCCCATTACAAACAACAACCGTTATGTGAACAAAACTATAATACTTTCCTTAGCAACATTGTTGCGAGAGTATAAAAATATGAATTGTCTTAATAAATCTAGGAAACCTCCAGAGCGTAGGAACAAAGAAGAGGATATATATAGAAAAGAATGTAGGAGAAACAAAATAACTGCACGATTCTCAAAACGTAAAGTATTAAAAGATACTGACGTTACGTTACAAACTACTAAAAACTAAAAATTACACAAATCAAAAATTAAACTGAGACCACGAAAAATAATAAACAATTATTTACCTTTTGAATAGCCTTTGCTTATGGACAAGTCTTGAAATACAAAATTTACGAAGACCAGAATATGATAGCCCGGAAGATTGGACACGCGAGAACGATTGAAAGTTATTTCAAATTCATTCCATATAATAGACTTGGACAATTGTAATTGCAAACTTCAAAATTAATTACTATCGTAGACAAATTTGAAAAAATAGCCTTCTAAAAGATGCTAAAATTTGTAAGATGAAACTTAAGGGACTCGAAAACAAAACTACAGACATTAAATCCATAACGGCTCTGTAATAAAATATGTAACTGGGAACATGAACGCAAATGACGCTATGACCATAAATAAACAAATACAAGAACTCCAGGACACAACATAAAATTCAAAAATAATAGAGGTAAATCAAAAAAGTTTGAATATAAAAATGGTACAGAGATTTAAAAATTTGACAGAGCATATGAATAACAATCAGAAAGCATTACAAAATTTTTAGAAAACTCTCAACAAAAACAACTAATCATATTCTAAAAGAAGACAATGGGCTATTAGAAATCCACATGAATCAGCTTGATTATAATATAGATTTATTATTGAACCATATCTCTGACATAATAGAAGCTGTAATGCTCGCAAAGCTTGGTATAGTATCAAAGCTTATTCTTCATCCAGATGAATTGGATGAAATAAAGACACCATTTTAAATCCCAGAATATTGACTTAGTTTCGGACGGACACCTTTACGAACTTCTGAACCCAAGCATATTATAATAATAGCAACCTAATTTTAATATAAAACTTCCAAATTTGGCTAAAAGTACGAATTCGCTTTTCCATCTCATTCCTCTTCTATTAATAATTACGAAAGTAATTAAAACAAACTATACGTAAGTTACAATAACCACGAGCTCAATACTTAACAGACTTGCCCAAAACTTGAGAACGTGCATTACTGCAAGAGGTCAAACGACTTCGAAAGCACCAATAACTCAACTTGAATCGCTAATCTTGAATAATAAACACCAATATGTCCTGTGAACGATGTGGGCGCACATCGAATATATTCAACCGAAGATAATTATATAATGGTTATCAACGTAAAGGGACTACCGATAACCTCTGATTGTGGGCAAAATTTCACAATTGAAGGAACCTCCTTCTCCACACACGAATTGTTCCGTCACGATAGCGGGAATAACATATAAAGACAACCCTTCAGTCCATTGGGGCATAATCTTCGTAGCACCACCAAATCTAGAGAAAGTGCAAATAACAACAATAACAGAGACTTTAAGCCTAGAGAAGATCAAAGATTACAGTTTATTCAACAAAAATGATATTACGAGATTAAGAAAGGATGCAATTCAAAGGAGAAACATAATAACGATAACGACATTTATACTCCTCACCTTAACTATCACTTGTGGAACTCTGTTATGGAAAAACCCCAGGATTCGGTATTATCCTAAACCCACTGAAGATGCTCTGTCTCCACCAACTTCGTTGTGGCCATCGCTCTACTCTAAGGGGAGGAGTTATATCGTCACATCAACCTCCACCAAAACCCAGAAGGCACCAATAGAATAATAAGAACATATCACTAAATTTATTTTATTATTTGAGGCATTGCAACAACTGTAATTAATACTTACCTGTTATCAACTGTTGTGCAATTGTTGTTTAATTTTTACTGACCATCAAGTTTATTTTACTTGCTTGACTTCATAAGACACCAATGGAATAGTAAGAACATGCCATTAAATTTGTTTTATTATTTAAAACATTGCAAAAGTTGTAATTAATACTTACTTGCAAAAGTTGTAATTAATACTTACTTCCTGTTATCAACTTTTGTGCAATTGTTGTTGTTTTAATTTTTACTGACTCATCAAATTTATTTTTTACTTGCTTGACTTCGTGGGAATTGGTTTGAAAATAAAAATTATTAATGGTGTAACCTTCGAAGAAATAAGGTGTTTAAAGTGTTTTATTTGAACGGAAGAAAGTTTGAGCAACATAACTCCGGCATATTGGCAGCAGCCATGCATCGGTCAAGAGCTGGGCATGAGTCATCAAAAAATTCATTTCAATTTCAATAAAAATCAATAAAAATACCAAAAGACTTTTTATGACAACCCATTATTATGCGATTATTGTAGATTCCTCACCTGATATATCTCATGTTGATCAACTTTCGTTTGTTATCAGATACGTGCAGAAAGATGGAAAGCCTGTTCAACGTTTTCTGATGTTCATTGAAAATTCTGGACATAAAGCTGAAGATTTGGTAGTTGCTGTATTATCGATTCTCGAGTTTTTTGATCTTGATCTCACCGACAGTCGAAGTCAGTCATATGATAACGCTAACAATGTATCAGGAATTTATTCCGGTTTACAGGCAAGAATTCATGAAATTAATGATCGTGCAGAACATGCTCCTTGGGCTGTTCATTCTATGAATTTAGTTGGAGTACACGCAGTAGAATGCGCGCCGGAAGCTGCTTCTTTCTTTAATACTGTACAAACTTTAATACTGTATAACTTCTTTACTGCATCGACGCACCGCTGGGAAGTTTTATAATTTCATACTGGAAAAAGAATTGCGTTACAATCTTTATCTGCAACCAGATGGTCAGCTCGTTATGAAGCTGATCATGTACATAATTAACATTTCGACGAAATAATCGAGACTTTGATTATTACTGAAGAAAATATGGAAGAAAATGCCATTACAAGACAGGAAGCTAAAGGTTTACGAATTCAATTGGAGCGACTTGAAACAGCTTTTACGAGTATGCAGATACTTTGGCATTTTTTACTCTCACGATTCAATGCTGTTAGTCAAAGATTGCAGAAAGTTGGTTGTAGTATTGCTGACGTGATCGACGATTATCGTAGTTTGATCAAAATTGTTGCTGATACGAGAAATGAATTCGAAATCTATGATAAAACTGCTTTAAATATTTCAAAGATAAAATAATATAATATATAGAGTCAACACTTTTAATGTCACTCTTGACAATCTAGATTCTGAATTGCGAAAAAGATGTGTTGCATATGAAAAGATTCATGAAATGTTCACAGTTATTATTGAATTTGGCAATTTGGATAATAGAGAGATTCGTAACCGAGCTAAATGTTTACAAAATGTTTATTCTTCAGATCTTGAGTCCTCATTGGAGAACGAATTTGTGCACTTCCATGCTTATTGCTTTAAAAAACAAAAAGATGGAACAAAATTCACCTTCCGATATTCTGAAACTTTTGTGTGCAAACGACCTTTATACAGAGTTTCCGAACGTAGAAATTGCATGTCGAATATTTATTACTTTAGCTGTAACAAACTGTAGCGCAGAACGATCGTTTTCTTGTTTGAAAAGAGTTAAAAACTACTTACGTTCTACAACGAGTGCGCAAATAGACTCAATAGCTTAGCTATTCTATGCATCGAATCAGATGTACTTCAACGTTTAGATTGTGAAGATTTAATCGACCAATTTGCAACTCAAAAAGTCAGGCGTGTTTGCCTGTGAAAAAAATTATTGTAATACAATTATTAGTCAAGCTTTGTGCATAATTTGTGGTTTTAAGAACAAGAACCTATATTTTTTATATTATACTGAAGTATTATGCATACATATATATAATAAATTACACTAGTTTACAGTATTGAACTTTTTGTCTGTTGCCGCGAATTATGCGATTGATATTGTTCACTTATTACTTGTTTTTGTCAAATCTACCCTCAAAAGTTTTTGAGCAGCTCAAGTTACTTTGTTTTTGATTTTTATCATTTAAGCATATATATTAATCGAAAACAGGCGTATTTTACTGTGTTAAGATTAGTTTCTCAATTATTTGCGTCATGACAAGTTCAGGAAGACGTTGTTTAAACAACCCGATCATTTCATTTTTGCTACATATGCGGAGAATATGTGTTTAAAAATTGTAGAAAAGTTGTATCAGAGTTGGTGAAAAATACCTATTTTGAGTATTTTGGGGTGCTCTTGGACAAAAATAAGAATTCTTGGGCTCACAATTGTGTTTGTAAATCTTGTGTGGAATATTTAAGATTATGGAAAAGTGGTAAAAGAAGTGCCTTTAAATTTGGAGCACCGACTATTTGGTGAGAACAACGAAATCATCTCGTAAACTGTTATTTTTGTAGTGTGAACATAAACGGTTTAAACACTAAAAACCGAGCTAAATGGCAGTACCCAAGTACTAGTTTTGTTCAACGTCCAGTGCAGCGTTCACCTAACTCCTCAGAGCCTAAAAATATATCTGAACCATTAGAGCAAGACATTGAAGGACCAAGCTCATCACAAAATGATGCTGATTTTGAAGGTATGTCTAATGAGCCAAAACACTTTCCCCAAAATGAGTTGAATGATCTTGTAAGAGATTTTAATCTTTCTAACCAAGCTTCAGAATTGTTAGCATCAAGACTAAAAGAAAAAAACTTGCTATCCTCGGATACTAAAATAAGTTTTTATCGTGAAAGAGATGCAGAATTACGGCGTTATTTTTCCGAAGAAAACGGCATTACCTTTTGTTCAGATATCAAAAACTTGTTGATAACAAGTTAGGAAGAGCTAAGTTCGGGTGTCACCGAACATTTTATACTCTCGTATGATAAAGTGATAATCGAGATTTCATTATACGTCATTTACATATTTTTCAAATACCGTATTTTTGTAGAGTTTTATTCCGCTATCATCATTGGTTTCTAATGTATATACTCGTATTATACAGAAAAGGCATCAGATGGAATTCAAAATAGCTTTATATTGGAAGAAGGCGTGGTTGTGAACCGATTTCACCCATATTTCGTACATGTCATCAGGGTGTTAAGAAAATATTATATACCGAATTGAAAATCATTCATTGAAATCGGTCTAGTAGTTCCTGAGATATGAGTTTTGGTCCATAAGTGGGCGACGCCACGCCCATTTTCAATTTTAAAAAAAGCCTGCGTGCAGCTTCCTTCTGCCACTTCTTCCGTAAAATTTAGTGTTTCTGACGTTTTTTGTTAGTCGGTTAACGCACTTTTAGTGATTTTCAACATAACCTTTGTATGGGAGGTGGGCGTGGTTATTATCCGATTTCTTCCATTTTTGAACTGTATATGGAAATGCCTGAAGAAAACGACTGTGTAGAGTTTGGTTGACATAGCTATAGTAGTTTCCGAGATATGTACAAAAAACTTAGTAGGGGGCGGGGCCTCCCTAATGCGATCCTTTGTGCCAAATTTCACTTTAATATCTTTATTTATGGCTTAGTTATGACACTTTATAGGTTTTCGGTTTCCGCCATTTTGTGGGCGTGACAGTAGGCCGATTTTGCCCATCTTCGAACTCAACCTTCTTATGGAGCCAATACGTGTACCAAGTTTCATCATGATATCTCAATTTTTACTCAAGTTACAGCTTGCACAGACGGATGGACAGACGGACGGACGGACAGACAGACATCCGGATTTCGACTCTACTCACCCTGATCACTTTGGTATATATAACCCTATATCTGACTCTTTTAGTTTTAGGACTTACAAACAACCGTTATGTGAACAAAACTATAATACTCTCCTTAGCAACATTGTTGCGAGAGTATAAAAATGGGCTTGAAGCGATACGAGCCAAACGACTTGCGTTTATTCATTGACAGCTCAAAACCTAGCCTTAAATGTATTCTATTAAATAATGGAAATAAATACACTGGGGTACCTATTGCCCACAGTACAAAGATAAAGGAGGAATATTGTAACATTTCGCTAGTCTTGAACAAAATAAAATACAATGACCTTGAGTGGCAAATATGTGTCGATTTAAAAATGGTCAACATTCTTCTCGGTCAACAAAGTGGTTATACCTTTGGGATAGTAAAGCTAACCAAGAGCATTGGGTAAGAAAAAACTGGCCCTTGAGAGAAAAAATGGAGCCTGGAAAGCACGATATAGTCCACAATTCATTAGTAGCTCGTAACAAAATTATCCTTCAACCATTACATATAAAACTGGGCATCATGAAACAGTTTGTAAAATCACTAGATAAAGATGGGAGCTGCTTTTCTTACATTTGCCAAAAATTTCCTCAGCTCCCTATGGAAAGGATTAAAGCCGGAATCCTTAATGAACCCCAAATTAGACACCTTTCGAAAGATACTCAATTCTGAAATTCTATGGCTGAGTCAGAACTAAAGGCTTGGACAGCATTCGTATCTGTGATGCAGAATTTTCTCGAAAATAAATAATCTAGAAATTATATGATGCAATATGAGTATAAAACTCCACTTCCTTCATAGTCACCTAGAGAGGTTTCCGGAAAATTTAGGAGATATGAGCGAAGAGCAGGGAGAGCGTATACATCAAGACTTACTCGTCATGGAAGAGCGCTATCAAGGTTTCTGGGATTTAATTATGATGTCTGACTATTGTTGGTCTCTAATACGTCATTTTCCAAAGTCTACACATCGGAGAAGAGCTTTAAAACGATGATTTTTAGAACTTAATTATTAATTATTTTTCTTAGTAAAATTTTTCTTAATAAATACAAAAAATTAAAAATTTTCGAACTTCCGAGTGACTTTGTATCGCATGGATCTGCCAATATGTAAGATATCAGAATGAAAATGAGAAACCGTGTTTTACTGATAACAGTGTATCTTTGTGCCTAAAATAGATAAATTTGACTTGGCCTAGCTCCTATATAACTAATATCAGGGCTTTCGAACATCCGGCTGACTTAACTCTATATGATTGATTGTACACCTTAAAGTTTTTCCCTGGCTTTGTTGCACGTTGCAAGACTATAAAATGTTGGGTTGCACCCAAACTAAGCCCTTCCTCCTTTAAATTTGGTCGCTTTGTCGTGGCGAAGGGACTTAAGTAATAGTAAAGTGCGCATCCCAAAGGAAACGCACTCTACTCTTACGAACTAAGAGGGACATCCCGTAATTCCCACAATGGTGATATAGATGAATAAACCCTAGGTTTTACGCCTATCTCCTAATGTGGAAGTATGTGGATACCCGCACCAACACCACCCGTCAAGGTGTTGAGGTACCCGTGCCGATAGCTGAATGGTCAGCGGGCGGTAATGAATGGCTGATCGCGAACGGTCCCCTCCGATGCCGTGGCGAGGTCGGAGGTATTAAATGCCTTCTCTATGCATACCGGCTCTGCGGAGGAGTGACCAACCCTTTCCGGCTTACTCGTGGGACCAAACATGAATAAAACAAACTTCACAACAACAACTACAACAACTACAATAACAACAACAATAACAACAACCACTTTGGCGACAATAACGACGTCCGATGAGGACGAATTATTCGCCTCCACTTTCAAAGCTGCTATGAGCACCAACCAAAGTGCACTGGCATCTAATGGAGACAACCGAAAATAGATGGCTGATCATAGATCGCACGTGGACTAGATATAGGCCTTTGTGAAGCCATTGAAAATATAACTCCTATGTTCGGACTTAAAGATCGGCGAAACGCTTCGTAGCCAATATAAATTTGCAAAGGCGCTTAATTTTTACGCCCGCCAGTTCGGTGGGATGTGTGAAGGTATGCGCTCCCAAGTGTCTAAGTCTTGATCTCCTGAAAGCGTCGCAGTCAAGAAGGAAGGGCTGGCTAGTTTCTACCGCATCTTCTTCCAAACAGCTTCTGCATGCGGCGTCCGGTAGAATTCCCAGTCTTACAGCATGTATGCCAATAGGACAGTGGCCCGTTAAGAGCCCCATCACTAACGAGAGGCTGGCCTTACTGAGGGCAAAGAGATCATTAGATCTCTTGCGATCTATATTGGGCCAGAAGGCTTTTGCGACCGCGCAGGTACCAACGCTGACCCAGCGTTGACCAAGAAGCCGCGAGGCCCAGCTATCCAGTAGTAGAGCACAGGAGGATGCGGGAGCACCGACCCGTCCCCATTCTACCGATAACGATTCTAGGGTGCCTCTCCTTGCTAGCTCATTAGCTTTGCAGTTACCCGCGATTCCGCTGTGACCCGGCACCGCTACAAGTCTTGTAGTAAAAGCTCTAGCCGCCAGAGACAGTGATGCCAGACACTCTTCGACCAGCCCTGAACGCACTGTGAATGAGTTCAAGGCTAGTATCGCCGCTCTGCTATCTGAGTGAATGGTCACTTCCCTGAAGGTAGACACTCTCCGGAGCAGCAAATCTGCTGCCACTTTGATGGCTGCGACCTCCGCCTGGAAGACACTGCAATAGTCGGGAAGTCTGAAGTTGGATTTAATGGAGAGTTCCCGACAGTAGACACCTCCACCAACCTTCCTAAGCTTTGACCCATCCGTAAAGAAGCTTATTTCCCCTCTCCTCCAACGGCTTCTTCCCTCCCAAACCTCCTTCCTCGGTATATGGGCAGTGAAGGAGCCACCGGAGTCGAAGCTTGTGAGGATATCCGAGTGTTCAGATACCCGCTCCTTTAGGAATCCATACTCCCTGAGCCTTATAGCCACCTTTACGGCCATACACCTTCCGGTAATATCCACCGGCGTTATGTTTAGAATTGCATTGAGTGCAATGGTTGGGGTGGACCTTAATGCACCGCACATACTGATGAGCGCGGTCCGCTGAACGCTCTCAAGTTTCTTTGCAAGTGTGGTCTTCTGTAAAGCCCTCCACCATATAAAGACTCCATAGAACATTATGGGCTTGACTATGGTGTCATAGAGCCAGAGGACCTCCTTCGGCGAGAGTCCCCACCTCTTGCCAATAGCTCCTCTACAGCAGTATAGGGCAATCGATGCCTTCCTGGCTCTTTCCTCGATATTCGGTTTCCATCAAAGCTTCTTATCCAGGATGAGCCCTAAATACTTTACTGTATCC
Organism: Bactrocera neohumeralis; assembly: GCF_024586455.1. Taxonomy (NCBI): domain Eukaryota; kingdom Metazoa; phylum Arthropoda; class Insecta; order Diptera; family Tephritidae; genus Bactrocera; species Bactrocera neohumeralis. The sequence goes on from NW_026089622.1 coordinate 32,035,274, forward strand.
GCCGGTTGCAGGCGAATACCTCCCATTTGCGGCAACGGTGCCACAGGGATCTTGTATCTTCTACTAAATAAAAACATTTCTGTTTTATTTGGATTGATGGCGAGTCCACTTCCGATCGCCCATTTTGTTACAATGCTGAGATATCCCTGCGTCAACTCATACACGGTGCTGAGAAACTTTCCTTTCACCATAAGTGCTACATCGTCTGCATAGGTAATCACCTGACAGCCAAGATCCTCCAGCTTTTTGAGAAGGTCGTTGACGACAAGGATCCATAGAAGAGGAGAAAGAACTCCCCCCTGGGGGTTCCCCTGCTCACACTCCGCCGCACACCCGCGCTGCCCCATTTTCTTTCGACCACTCTGTCGCACAGAAGACTGAAAATGAGGTGCTTGAGGTTCGATTCAACCCCAAGACCGTCTAGAGCAGTTATAACTGCCTCTGGCAGGACGTTGTTGAAAGCTCCCTCAACAGCCAAGTCCTTATCCTCAATTGCTTCCTCAAGCCACGACACCATAGTGTGCAGGGCAATATCCACTGACCTTCCTTTACGATGCGCATGTTGCGCTCCTTATAGATGGTCTCTCGGAATACGCCTTCTCAGATACCAGTCCAGCAGTCTCTCCAAAGTTTTTAGCAAAAAGGAGGAGAGGCTGATGGGCCTGAAATCCTTGGCCGTGACGTGGGAGCCCCTGCCAGCTTTCGGGATGAACGTAACTCTGACTCGTCTCTAGGCCCCTGGGATGTAACCTAATCTAATGCAGCTCGCATAGATCGGTGCCAACCAGCCGCATGATACCTTAACAGCCTGATGCAGCTGCGCTGGTATGATGCCGTCCGGTCCCGGGGACTTAAACGGTTTGAACGAATTTATCGTCCAAGTCAAGTGACGCTCATCCAGAAGGTCAGCAGAGGCCGTGTTGTCAGCATACAACGCTCCGAGTGATACCTCCGCAGAGGACGTGTTACTAGGGAAGTGAACATCAAGGAGCATCTGAAGTGTCTCTTCACTGCTCAGCGCCCACTTCCCATTTACATCCTTGAGAAACCCCAGGGCCACAGAGTTCTTCCAGATCCTCTTAGCCCTTCTTAGCTCGGACTTGTATATCGCAAGTCCTGTTTTATACAGGACCCAATCATCAGATAACCTACGGGCCTTGTTAAATAAGCGTCTGCAGGACGCCCTAATTTCGGAGAGTTCCAAAGTCCACCATTGAGGTTTCCCTCTGCCCTTCGGTGTTTTCAATGAACAGGAACTCTCCAGTGCAGTGTTGCACGCCGAGCTGAAAACCTCGACCGAAGCCTTCCGCGGTAACCTTCCCAGTCCGTGTTCCTGGGATTTCTGAAAGATTTTCTAGGCGGACCTTCTCCGGCTAGACTAAACCCGATATACCTATGATCTGAAAAGGAGTGGTCATCGAGAACCCTCCAGTTTGAGATCAGTGGCGCAATCCCGTGAGAGGCTAGGGTGAGGTCGAGAACCTCCTCTCTACCTGCGGTAACAAAAGTTGGAGAATTTCCCCTATTGCAGATGCGAAGATTTTCGCTTACAATAAAATCAAAAAGCGTCTCACCTCTAGTGTTGGTATCCGAGCTCCCCAGGATCGAGTGTCGCGAGTTGGCGTCTGAACCGATGATGACACCGGCACCATTCCGGGACGCTTCAGCCAAGGTCCTCCTTAGCAATGCGGGAGGCGGCTCCACCTCATCATCGTGAGGCATATACGCGGAGATGAGCCAGACATTCCCGGTGTCGCACTCTGTATTTGCTGTAACTACGTCAGCGTTGCTGAAGTTATTTAAAAGAAATACCGTTAGTTCGTTTCTGACCAGCAGACAGGCTTTATTTCTACCTGCATCCTTGACCGCCAGCAGCTTATGGCTCTTAGCCCTCGGTCCAGAGATTCCGTTGCCAGTTAGCCACGGTTCCTGGACCAAGACCACATCGGCTTCGTCTTGCTTCAGACGAAGCAGTAGATTGGCGGAGGCCGCCTTTGCGTGATGGAGGTTAATTTGGAGGAATTTCATCCTTCAGACTCTCCTCTTGGAGCGCCAGTTCAGCGCTCTGGTCGTGATGGACCCTCACCTCCTCAAACAATTGTTCGAGGCTGAAACCGGAGTCGCCGATCGACGAACCGCCTCCAGAACTCGTCACGTCCGAGAGGTTTGGGTCATTATCCATGGCCGTTTGACCATCACTAACGTCTTCCGCCTTCCCCTTCGCATCTGCAGTTTGAGTGCCATCAGCCCTGGCATCCGTCGGGAGTATCTTCAGTACTACCATCTCGAACCCATAGCTGATGGCTCCCTTGGTTTTACTGAGAGGACCGATGGACTCCGCGTTAAGCATTATCAGCGCCTGCCGATATGGTTCATCGGTTCTCTCTAGCCTTATAACCCTCCAGTTATCTGACAGCCATTTCTGATGGGTGTCACCCCATCATACTCAGGTGGCAAAACGCCGCCACCACCAGCCCAGGGGTCTAACAGAGTTGTAAGGCCGTGAAGGCCGCAGGCCATTTAGCGTTACCCAGGATGCATCAGCGTGGAGGCGACCTGCACTACATTTCGACTATTATATTATATCAATTTCGACTATTGTAAAATGAAAATGTGCTAAATGAACTTAAATGTGCTCATATAAACACTTCCATTCATTCCTTCCATTTCTTCAAAAAAATTAATGACCTTCATGAAATACATATGCACATTCGCATTATTTCGTTATCATTTCCATATTCGTAGCAATAGAATTTCTACAAATGTACATTATTTCTTTGGCACATTTGTATGTTTACGAAAGCAAATGCGAGTCACATGCATACATATGTACATACATTCATAATAACAAGTGTCGCACGCATTTTTCGCATCTCCGCTGTCACTGGCAACCAAAGCCGAAGCGACGACAAAGCCTCACAACATTGTATTATATATGTTGTATATACATATACTTTACGTTCTCTGCCTTCCCTATGTCTGAGTATACACATAGGTATGTAATCTCGTCTGTCGCGAGAGCACGAACGAATGCCCATGCAAAGAGCGCGTATAGTATACATACATATATTATAACAATACTACTCCGCGTGTATCTGTGTAAAATCTCATCTGTCGCGAGAATGGCTGAAAATGCTCACCCACAAAAGTGCCCAACGCGCCATAAGAAGTTTTCACTTCAACAACACACACAAAAGGCCTAGCAGGTGGATACAAGAGGAAAGGAAATGGAACAAAACGATACAGCCACATTATCCCCTTAAAGGAAACCAAAGTGAGCGTATTGTGTCCTTTATTAGTTTAATATATACACATACTAGCTGACCCCGCAGCCGTTGTCCTGCACGAAATTATGTGTTTTGAATTGAAAAGACAAAAATTCATATTGTGTTGATTATCATTTATTTGAGATTTTTCTATATTTTTTTTTCAATGTAACGCAGCTTGATAAACAACAATTTTTGGTTTCTGTTCCGGTGTACAGAAAAGATGGATCGTGAGCACGCCACGTATATCTGGCCGTGTGAAAATTATAGAATTTCCAAATTTATGCCACACACTATGCGACTATCCTTGTGTCCTGTCGATTGTCATTTCAAATGCAATTTTCCTTGGAAACGGAATACGTTTGAACTGAAATGGCAACTCGTTAGAACTCAAAAGAAATCCGTAGAATCAAACATTCTTCCCCATGTATTTGATAGGTGCGTCACAATCATATTGCGAAACATAATAACGACAGATCCAACTTTGAGACGCAAATGATGCGGTGGCATACCAAGCCTCTCCAAAGAATTTATTTAGAAATTTCACTGGATAATTCGCGGTGTTGCCTTCATTGTCAAGACGATCGATCGATTTGTATGACCGCAAGTCTCCCGGAATTTGACATTGAATCTTCCAGTTTAAGTCAACATCATCGGTATTTTTGCCAGCTAACATTGCGCATGCATTTAAGGAATCGTACTAACAATAATTTGTCCAATGTTAGTATAAACATATGATGAGTCCATCTTTCGTGAATTGATAAATGGCATATGGAATTGATATCAAACCACCGGAAGTATCAACCGGTATTTACCCATTTCCAATTCTTAGCGTATACGATGTAAAATGTCTTCGGCAATGTAATTTTTGGTCGTATCCCATAACTGACGCGAATTTGAAGGCTGATCATCGCCAAAAGTGTGCGAACTTCATTCCAGTGTTTATCATGTTCCAGCAGTTGTAATTGTAATTGTATGTATAATATCAAGGTATTTCCGAATAGAGCAAGTTCTCGCAAACGGTTCACTGACGAAAGTTGAGAAAAAACTCGTAAATGTTAATTTTGTTGCTGGAGGTGTTTCCCCTGTCTGTACTGTATTCTCTGGGTTGAAATACACTCTTTGGCCATTCTTCAAAAGAACTGCGAAACGCACAACAGTCGGAAAACGTTCATGAATTACAAAAACAAATATCCTACAAAGCGCTTTATTGCAGTTCACGTATCGACCGTATCGTTTAAGACCAGTAACCGCCATGTTGCTTCCTTTGGTGACGTATTTATAAACATATTTTACCGATTACACCAAACTGCAATACGCAACATTGACATGACTTTTGGTTTTCATCACTTATTATAATACAGAATCTTTCTCTGCGTCAAGAATTTCCGCAGAAATGATTTCTTCAATTTGATCTGGTGTAACCACCATCCGCCATCCAATGACGAATGTGTACGTGCGACAAACCTCTCTGTTGTCACTCAACATAGTACATCTAGCATCTAACAGCACCACATATACCTACTGATTACTCCAAGATAAAGTCCATGAAACATCGTAACTGTTGTTTGAAAAGTCGTGCTGTGATATCGTGACGATCGCCTGCTGAATGACCGCGATCCATAATTCCGCACGTATGCCATCGCATTTTGGGAGTACTTCTTGTCTTGCCTTTCTTGGGCTGCCATACGTAGATTGCAAAAAGAACGCCGACCGATATTACGGCGACCTCTTCGTGGCTTCGTATCAAATTTCAATCTGCAATCGACCTCTTTGTGAGAAATACACGTAAAGTTTTCACTGAATAATTTTCAATAATTTTTCTTTTGAATAGCCGGAATTTAAAAGTAAGCGACCGAAATTGAACAATTCAAATAATTTACAAATAAATATATTGAAAAACAAAACAAACAAAAATTAAAAAAAAAATTGTATGGAAAAAAGTATATATAAGAAGATTAAGTATTCATTACACATATCGAGTTTTCATTGTTTTTAATATGCATTCTGCTATTCGGGGCGGAGACAAATCCAACGAATCAATAACCATGAAAATTGGTTCAGCAGATCTCGAGTTATAAGTTGTCGAACAAACCCGTCTTTATTTTATATACATACATATGTACATATATACATATATAGATTATCAAAGATAAGAAAAGTTTAAAAAGTAGCTTTTACTTGGACATTACTACAAATATTACCATGAAAATAGCATAATTCAATAATGTTATCAATTTTGCATGAATTCACAAAAATTCGCCAAATGATATTCATATGAATTGATATGATAGCATGTAACGTATAAAAATATAAGCCAAAAGGCCAACTTGCGTCTGCAAAAGCAATGTATATTTCTGAGCATAATTTTCATTGAATTCTCAGCTCTGTTCACTCATTTCTGTTAAAATTTCTCCTGCCGACAGTTTACACGCTTGTCCGTAGTTGAACCTTCTCTATATTATACGTTCTCTGGTAAAAGGCATTTGACAGGACTGCCAATCTTGCGGCAAAACATTATTTCATGAGAATTTGTATAGGCGGGATGTACATTTTTTTTTTTTTTTTTTTTTTTGCAAAACGTGCAATGATACACACACTAAATTTCTTATGTGCACCCTCCAAACAGACCCCAATCACCCCTGAAAATTTCATTTAAATCGGGCAAGCCGTTTAGGATGAGTATGCGAACAGGAAGTTTTGCCACTTAATTTTATATATATAGATGTATGCCTAAAATTACAGTGGTATTTGATACAAAACCTGTAATTGAAAACCTCTTTAACGGCAAAAAAAAAATTAATGCATGTCAAATATATAAAAAGTATTATACTTTACCTTTGTGTTTTCAAAACACACCAAGTTACCAAAAGCAGCTAATGTTCAAATAAATGCTTGCGAAAAATTACCGGCAAACCCTCTCTGCTGAATAAAGCAGTAAGCGCGATTGTATATATGTACATATGTATATAATTAGTAGCAAAGTCAAAATAGCCAGTCTCAAGTAAAATAAAAGACAAAAACAGAATCAAAATAGAAAAAAACCATACGTACAAACATATATATTAGAGTGGGTCAATTTTTTTCTTGACAAAGCGGTTATCAAAATCGTAAGCTACGATGAATTCTAAAAAAATTTGCCCAAGAAACCATGGGTCTAAAACGAAAATCGAGCTTCCGGTTTTTAGCGAGAAAATTTCGTATATTGTATTTTGTAAAAAAAAAAATCCAATTCCTATTCCACTGTCGATTGTTTGCTTGTTTTGTAGCTATGGAAGCTAATTTGCTCAAATTTGGTATGTATTATTGTATTTAAGCAGAAAATTCGACAATACAGAAATTTTTTATAGGGGGCGTGGCACTGCCCACTTATGAGTTCATATGTATATCTCTGGAACCAAACCCCCCCCCCCCCCCGATTTCATTCAAATTTGGTATACATATTACACAATGCCTACTTAAGGGATATCTGGAAAAAAATCGAAATCGGATAATAACCACGCCCACCTCCCATATAACGGTAATTTTTGAAAACACTAAAGATCGAAAATTTTAATAACTGTTGAAGGGAAACATCTTGAGTTTGGTATTCGGTGTTGTATTGCAGCCAGAAATCCAACTATATGAAAATTTTGGCATGTCACCGCCCACTTTTGTATGCATATGTAAATCTCTGGAACTACTTTATCGATTTCGTCTAAATTTGGTACACATTTTAGATTGTACCTAGTTAGGTGAGATTATGAAAATGATAAAAATTGGGCAAAAACTACGGCCACCTCCCGTATAACGGTATTTTTCTGTACGGTCACTGCTTTATGTTTTCGACTCTAGTAGTTGTTACTGTTTTCCTTTTCATTTATTAAAAAAGAAATCAAATCATTCCAATTTCTGTTACACTGTCGATTGTAGTTTGATTTGCACTTGTTTTTTTTTTTTTAATTTTATTTGTTTGCTATGATTTTATCAACTTCAACAATTGTTTGCGAAACCATCGTTTTAAATTATTTTGATACAATACAGTTAAAAGTTTTTACTCAAGGAAGAAGTGTGTGCTTCTGATTTTCGTGATTCTAACATTTTAAAGCAAAACTTAAGCTTCTTTTAATTATGGAGTCATCTCCTATATCAATTAGTTCTTGTGCTAATGATATTACATTATCAAATCTCTCGGAATCAAATTTGGTGCATATGCCAGATCCAAATTTTAGTGCTTTTGGTTTGCCAATTGATTTACACGAACTAAACTTGCCAACTTGCCGCGATGCTTTAAAATATTTTTTTTTTTGAGTTATCGCTCTAAAAATAGAAATAAAATGGAGCAAATTGAATATTGGCATAATAGCGAAGAAAACCATAACAAACAAGCTGAAAACCTTGCTGAATAAATATTTTGAAGAAACAAAAGGCACGTCTACATCAAAAAAATACACCGCATTTATCAAGACTATGAACAACTTATTCTATATTGAAAAACGCAAGTGCAATTTACAAAGAAATTGTTGCTCATGTGGTTTTATGCCTGATCATTTACACGAATTTTTGACTGATCAGCATACCGCGAGGAAACTGACAATTCCAGCGATCCTGGCGGATGTTGTTGATTTGGATTTGGCTCCAACAGCTACTGAATATTCATCTTATTATTAAGCGCGGCCCGTATACGAAAAGGCTTGATACCCCCAATTATGCTATGATGTGCGACAGATTTGGTGTGTCAGACAGAGTTGCTGCGTGTTTGGCTACGGCACTTTTTAAAGATATAGATTTCAAAGACGACAATGGGAACTTATTATTGTGAACAAATGTAAAGAAGCGCGAGAAAAGAAAAAAATCAGGGATTCTGTGCGTCAAAAACAATGCAGGGATTCCAGCGTGCTGGCCTTCTCATTCGATGGCAGAAAAGATGAATCATTGACAAAGGAGAAGGTTGATCATAAGCTTCACCCAAAAGTGGTTAAAGAATCTAACATCGTGGTTGTGCGAGAACCTAAAACCGAACTCTTGGGTCATTTAACACTCAATGCTGAGGACGCTGGTACAAAACAAAAGCTGCTATATGACTTCTTTGTTAAAAAGGACTTAGCTCTTTTCGAACTGCTTGGTATTTGCCGCGACGGTGAAGTCAGCAATACTGGCACGGAAAACGGCATATTACGACGGTTTGAAGTACTGTTAGACAGATCATTGCACCTTTTCGCCACTTATTTTGCGCGCTAGAAAAATCAACAACAAGTGGACCGCGAACTGACAGTGGAGCTCTGACAAAATTAATGGAAACCTGTGAACAGATTCAGGTAAGCAATGAATTAGTACTTTAATAACGATCTCTATTTTTGATTCTAAATAAGTAACATGATTTTGTTGTAGGTTGTACCCGACTTTCAGCGTATTTTTCTGGGGAATATGCCTCCTTCCTTGTCGTCAGAACAGGAAAAAACTCTTTCAACGGACGTTAAGTACTTTTATCGGATAACCAACGCGATTCATAACATCTAGAATGGACAGCAAACACGACCTTAAAACTAATAAATTCTGAACTTTAGAAGTATATTATATGTATTTTGTTTGGCCCTTAACAGTTAAGCTTTTGCTTTATATATAGATATAAAATGATATTGTTAACTGCAATACGATTTCGCGGAATATTAAAACTATTAAAGTTTGAAATTTTATTTATTATTATTTTAATTTTTATGGGTGGATAGGTAACATATACACACACCGACCACAGTGGCCAACGACCATACCACGCTGAATACATCGGTTCTCGTCCGATCACCGAAGCTTTTTAAAACCCGATCTAAATACTATTACTTTATAAATATCTAATTTATTTTTAAGGGTCACAATGTTTTATTTCTTAAAATTACAAAACCCATGAGCTTTTACATTTCTTGTTTATTGATGATTTCATGGCCAATTTCATAAAAAACTTTTTTAACATTAATCTAAACATCAAAATTAGACCGTTATCTATACAGCTTCTAAAGCTCTTGGAGTTTCCTTTCGAACAAATCCAGACATAACCACTTTTGATAGTTTTCTTAAAAGATTCAATAACATTTTTGAATGTTTTAAATTTTTGTAGAGCACTTTCTCAAAATTGCAAGTATGTATATAGAGATCTTAAGATCAACTTGATATGCATCACAAAAAGAACGCTGATGAGAAGGTGTAGCAGCACCTGTACGGTCACTGCTTGATGTTTTCGGCTCCAGTAGTTGTTAGTATTTTCCATTTCATTTATTGATTTGATTTTAGACCCATGGTTTCTAAGGCAAATTTTCTTAGAATTCATCGTAGTTTACGATTTTGATAACCGCTTGGTGCATTTTTTTTGCTCCATACAAATTGACCCACTCTAATATATACATATGCATACGAGTTTACATATATTTAGTGCAAACATATACTTATGTATACCTTTACATGATACAAATAACATATGTATGTATGTACATCAATATGTACATATGTATGTATAATTGCCAAGCGTATTTCTATAATGCATATTAGACGGCCGTTCTAATAGAATCTATGGACAAGAGCATATTTGCTTACGTATAAAATATACATAAGAGAAAAAAACTGTTTTCAATTCCATTTTCAAACTCTCTCTCTTTTACGAAAAATTTAAATAATATTTACATATGTATATAACAAAAACAATAAAAATATATCAACAAAACATATGTACATAATTTGTAAGAACTATCCGAAATTAGAGATGGCAAATATTTGAGTACCTGTGACTTTGTCACTGCTACTTAAAAATCACTGGTCACAGCTGTGACAAGTTTCCTAAAGTAGCAGTGACAGGAATTAATGAACAAAGTAGCAGTCACAGTATCATATGAAAAATTGCGACTGTGACAAAGTAGCAGTTACAGTATCATGTGAAAAATTGCGACTGTGACAAAGTAGCAGTTACAGTATCATGTGAAAAATTGCGCCTGTGACAAAATAGCATTCACCGTGGAATATTAAAAATTGCGACTGTGACAAAGTAGCAGTCACAGTATCACATGAAAAATTGCGACTGTGACAAAATAGCATTCACCGTGGAATATAAAAATATGCGACTGTGATGAATTCATATTCATTAAAGCCATGAATTTTCTTTAATTTCAGATAAGTATAAATTGGTTAACATATAAAAAGTTAATTTATCTTTAAACGGGTAATATTTATGTACAATTGATTACAGAAACCTCAATGCTGTAGTAAAGCCAATTATAAAACTTTTAATCTTAAAATTGCATCAATTTATATAGTAATTTAAAAAAAAACTTATAAAAAGTATTTTATAAGTAACGAAATATTTTAAAAAGTATGTTTTCGTTTAATTTAAATAGTTTCTATTGAGTATCCTTATATTGAAAAAACCCTTCAGAGAATATATTTATTGTGACTTTAAAAATGTGCGTCTTAAAAAATAACGGATCATGTACATTAATTTTTGTACGAAACGGTTACAAATCAGTTTGCTTATATTTAATAAAAATTAAAGATGTCTGTGTCAAAAAGAACAAAAACGAGTTATGTGTGGCAATTTTTTAAAGAAGTGGATGCTGTTTTCGCAAAATGTGATATTTGTAAATGCAAAATATCATATAAAACGTCAACATCAAATTTAAAAAAACATATGGAACGGAGGCATCCTACTGTTCGATTGGAAATGGTAATCTAATTTTGAAGTTATTATCAAATTGGTATTGTGAAAATATTTTTGCAGACGGAAATTACGCCAGCGCCGCAAAATACGCCTGTTACTTTTGAAGACGATATTCCATCAACTTCGACTGCATTACCAAAGCCTTTAACACAAACCAAGATTTTAAATGTCGCGCGGCTAAAATCAAAAAGTGAAATAACAAGCAAGTTATTGCAGCTGTTTACGGTGGATTTGCAACCTTTCTCTATAGTTGAGGACAAAGGTTTTCGGGAATTTGTAACAGCTCTAAATCCATCTTATGACATTCCTAGCAGACGTGTGATTTCAAAATCAATGATTCCTTCATTGTATGAGGAATGTAAACATAAGGTGCGAGAAATGATTAGGAGCGGGGAAAAGTTTTGTATCACCACTGATTGTTGGACATCGCGGAACACGTCTAGTTTCATTGCTGTAACTGCACATTATGTGTCCGACAATTTTGAACTAACGTCAGTGCTTTTATCGTCATCCCAACTGAGGCAAAATCATACAGCTGAAAACTTAAGTGAGGCGATACAACAAATCGTAAGTGATTGGAAAATTAACGATAAAATATTGCTAGCTGTGTCGGATAATGCTAGTAACATAAAAAGTGCTATAATTAATAAGTTAGGTTGGAAGCATTTTGGTTGTATGGCTCACACAATTAATTTAATTGTAAAGAAGGATTACGCATTCCTGAAGTAGAACAAGTAACTGATAAAGTTAAAATAATAGTTGCTCACTTCAAGAAAAGTACTTCAGCGTGTAGAGAAACACCGAACTCGTTTGCACAGTCAAACACTTATATATAATAATACAAAACTTTATTGTGAATATAAGAAAAATGTTACACTTATTCAACTTTACTGGGTGTTCTCAAATATTTCGTTTATGTTGCTCACTCGCTGACGGTTGCTCGTTGACTGTGTCTTTGGTTGCTGCCACTTGCTTTATTTTATTTGACACTTGATGGGCAACAGAGTTGCCATCGCTTACATCGGCTTTCCTGATCAATGTAGCGCCCTCGCCCATGGTGCTCTCATCTTCGTTGTCTATGTCGTCTGGATCATCTGGTGTTAACATGCACCAAGTTTTAAGTTGATCTGATGCAAATACGGCTGTGTAGTGACGTTGCGTTCGCTCGGCATGAGGTCAGTCTTCAATTACATAACGATCATTTGGCAGGACTTTGGTGATGATGAATGGTCCTCTGAATCGTGGTTCTAGTTTACGTGATGTACCGGAGCTTATTGGTTCGTTTGTAGTCAATACGAGATCACCTTCGTTGTACGTCTTCGGTTGATTATGCTTTGCGTCATATAGCTTCTTGGCTTGTGCTCTTACGTCGTTTATTCGTTGAGCTGTGTCGACTAGTAGTTGCTGTAGGTCAGTGTCGTTTATCAGGTCAACATCATCGTCTTCAAGTGCCTGGATAAGTTGATTCTGCAGGATGTCTCGAGGCACGTACCCATAAAGTAGTCGGAATGGTGTACAACCTGTGGTTTTATTCGGGATGGTATTAATGCTCCATTGTATTTGACGTAGTTTGTCGTCCCATCGTCTTTCGTCATCAGTATAAGGTAGTAGCATGGATAGGATGACGCGGTTTGCTCGTTCAGCGTGTCCGTTAGCGCGTGGCGTCCGCACTGCGTTGAGAATATGTTTGAGTTTTTCATCGCAAAACTTTGGGAAAGTAAGTGGGGCCCTCGGATTATTTCGGATTTAAAATTTGTGAT
>NW_026089622.1:32048077-32092074 GCF_024586455.1 Bactrocera neohumeralis
AATGCTAGAAAATTCTACGAAAAAATGCGGCGGCTTACAGAAGGTTTCAAGACCGGAGCATACTCTTGTAGAACCCCCAAAGGTGATCTAGTCACTGATGCCCAGAGTATACTTAAATTATGGAGGGAACACTTCTCCAGCCTGCTGAATGGCAGTGAACGCACAACACCAGGAGAAGGAGAACCCGATTCCCCAATCGATGACGATGGAGCAGACGTACCATTACCCGACCATGAAGAAGTTCGAATAGCAATTGCCCGCCTGAAGAACAACAAAGCGGCAGGGGCCGACGGATTGCCGGCCGAGCTATTCAAACACGGCGGCGAAGAACTGATAAGGAGCATGCATCAGCTTCTTTGTAAAATATGGTCGGACGAAAGCATGCCCAACGATTGGAATTTAAGTGTGCTATGCCCAATCCATAAAAAAGGAGACCCCACAATCTGCGCCAACTACCGTGTGATTAGCCTCCTCAACATCGCGTATAAGGTTCTATCGAACGTATTGTGTGAAAGATTAAAGCCCACCGACAACAAACTGATTGGACCTTATCAGTGTGGCTTCAGACCTGGAAAATCAACAACCGACCAGATATTCACCATGCGCCAAATCTTGGAAAAGACCCGTGAAAGAAGAATCGACACACACCACCTCTTCGTCGACTTCAAAGCGGCTTTCGACAGCACGAAAAGGAGCTGCTTTTTTGCCGCGATGTCTGAATTTTGGTTGAGTAACACCAAAAGCTCCGTCAGGATCGGGAAGGACCTCTCCGAGCCGATCGATACCAAACGAGGTTTCAGACAAGGCGACTCCCTATCGTGCGACTTCTTCAACCTGCTCCTGGAGAAAATAGTTCGAGCTGCAGAACTAAATAGAGAAGGTTCCATCTTCTATAAGAGTGTACAGCTGCTGCTTAACACCCGCGCCGTTAGTTCTGCTTTCTCCAGGCTGGACAAGAAAATGGGTCTGGCAGTGAACGAGAGCAAAACGAAGTATCTCCTGTCATCAAACAAACAATCGTCGCACTCGCGACTTGGCTCTCACGTCACTGTGGATAGTCATAACTTTGAAGTTGCAGATAATTTCGTCTATTTAGGAACCAGCATTATCACCACCAACAATGTCAGCCTGAAAATCCAACGCAGGATTGCTCTTGCCAACAGGTGTTACTTCGGACTGAGTAGGCAATTGAAAAGTAAAGTCCTCTCTCGACGAACAAAAGCTAAACTCTATAAGTCGCTCATAATTTCCGTCCTGCTATATGTATGGTGCAGAGGCTTTGGCGATGACAGCAAGCGATGAGTCGACGTTACGAGTTTTCGAGAGAAAAATTCTGCGAAAGATTTATGGTCCTTTGCGCATTGGCCACGGCGAATATCGCATTCGATGGAACGATGAGCTGTACGAGATATACGACGACATTGACATAGTTCAGCGAATTAAAAGACAGCGGCTACGCTGGCTAGGTCATGTTGTCCGAATGGATTAAAACACTCCAGCTCTGAAAGTATTCGACGCTGTACCCGCCGGGGGAAGCAGAGGAAGAGGAAGACCTCCACTCCGTTGGAGGGACCAGGTGGAGAAGGACTTGACTTCGCTTGGAATATCCAATTGGCGCCACGTAGCGAAAAGAAGCAACGACTGGCGCGCTGTTGTTAACTCGGCTATAATCGCGTAAGCGGTGTCTACGCCAATTAAGAAGAAGAAGTATGGAGAATTTACTTTTACATCTCAGCCTCGAAATTTGACATCACTAATTGAACAGTGCTATTTAGACTATTTTGGTTTTCCTGTGAGGAATCCAGACAAATCGTGGGTTCCACATAAATGTTGTGTAAGGTGTGTGAGGCTCCTTTTAAGTTGGGCTAAACAAGAATCTAGACATTTGTCATTTGCTATACCAATGATTTGGACGGAACCAAAGGATCATGTTAGTGATTGTTATTTTTGTTTGCCTCAAACAAAAAGTATTACTACCAAATTCAAACACACTATCCAGTATTCAAACTTGTCTTCGGCCAAGAGACCGTAAGATGGGTGCCGAACAGCCTGTGCCGATGCCTCCAAATCGATCAAAAAGAGAGAATTCTAGTTCGAAAGATGGAGATGGACTTTTACATCTAAAAGAGAAATTTCCTAAACTCAGCGAGGCGAAAATCAATTAGGGAATATTTTTAGGTCCACAAATACGGCAATTGATGAAGGATAAGAGCTTTGAAGAAAACTGAAAGATCAGGAAAAACTCGCCCGGAAATGTTTTGTGAATGTTGTTCAAAATTTTCTAGGTAACCATAAAGCGCAAAATTACAAAGATTTAATAAATGAACTTATGACATCATTTAAAGCACACATTCAACCGGAAAAGTGTCAGTTCTTCCCGTACCTCGTAGCCGAGACTGCAGCCAGTTGAGCTTCCATACAGACATCACATATGTACACACATCACTCATACAAAAGCCAACCCTAATTCTCAGCTAAACGCCTACGCCGCTTAAACAACTCACGCGCAAACGACCCTAACTGTTCGGTATTCCGAATAGTGGAGATCACACTAATAACATCTAATCGTATCTTAGTCCAGCTAATCCCCATATTACCAATATCCCTAATCCCTGAGTACATCGGGCATTCTGCAATTACATGCACCCAGTCCTATACCCAGCCACACAAAAGCAACCCGAGCTATCAAATAGGTGCCTCTGGGTATTCAGAGACCCCTGCTCCGTGAACAGAAATCCCAGACTCAGAGAAAATCTGAAGTTTGTGTTATCCTCAATCACTCCTCAAAATGCGTTGTATTTAGATACATGTTATCCTAAGTTGCGCATTTTTTTTGAGAGTCAACCACTTTTAGTTAGTTCATATTTAAAGCATTTTTATATAAAGAAAACTTATAGTTTAAAACTTGTTTTAGTGAAAAATGTAATTATGTAATAATAAGGACAATAATGTACTTTTTGAACAAGTTATTTACATACTTTATGTTTTAAATGATCTTTATTTAGCAATAGAATACATAACAAATCAAAATAACATTTTTTGTATAACAAACGTTGAAGATAATTTTTGTTAATTTCTTCATTCCAGCTTCAATAATTTTTTCCATTTCTTTTCGACTTTTTGGGCGCTTTTCTTTTATCTTTTTGCTCATATAATGCCAGCAGTTCTCAAATGTATTGAGATCTAGACTGTTTCCTGGTCACGTGAGATACTCAAATCCATAAAACCATTTTCGTTTTAACCTATACGTGTTTGCAATGAATTATTGAAAAATGTATTTCAATAATTTTATTCTTTAGTTACCGTTTTGGCTCTATGGCAAGGGGCTGAATCATCCTGAAAATAAACTTTTTGTGTGTGTTCGGAGAGCTGTTCAATAGTTGGCAAAACGCCTTCTTTCAAAATTCCAATGTATTATTCAGTACTCACAGATCCTTTTAGAATAATAAGCTGCCCAACACCAAACTTGGTTGTAGTCTCTCACACCAATATATAGGCGAATGCTTTATGGTGGGCAAAACAAAGCTCTTCAAAAAACGCTGCCCTTCCCTATGACGCACTGTGGCATTTCCGTCGGGTTCAAATAAATTAAATATGGATTCGTCGAAAAAAATAGCATTTCTCCAATGTGATGTAGGCCGAGGTTTTTTGTGATGTTGCCCACTCTAGTCGCTGTTTCTTCATTAGTGCAATGAGAAGTGGCTTTTTGGCTGGACGTCGCCTTCGTACTCCAAGATTATTCAGGACATTTTGCATTGAAAGTGTAGTTATTTTCACCCCAGTGATTTCGTAAAATGTTGCATTGATTGTTCCAGCATGTTGAAAACGATCACTAATGCACATCCGTTTCATTTGTCGTTCATGACGAGGTTTTACTTTTTTCGGACGTCCACTACCTTTTTTCGAGCTATTATAATTATATTGCGCACGGTCCAATCACTTATGTCCATTTCACGAGCTATTTATCGTTTGGATAATTTATTTTAGTCGACAACACCATCTTCAACTTTACTTTTTTTCACAACTTACTCAAACGAAAATACCGCAAATACTGAAACAAACACGTGCGGAGGCTAAGTTTTAGAAATAACGGTAAACTAATGAAGTCACGTAACAAAAAATCCAAATAAGACAAATAGTGAATTTTGAGCAAATGGTGACAGTTCAAAATAGGAAAATTAGAAAATATTCCACTGCGTGGGTGTCTATTTCGGCGAGTGTATATATGATATAATAATAATTAGAAACCAAATACAGGTAATTTCCAAAGACCACAAACGGTAGGAAACCCTAGACCAGGTAGGATCCTGACGAACTCATATTACTAGAGAAGAAGTCAATAATAACATTTTTTATGAACCAGCCTCGGAATCCTTACCTAAAATATAATAAAAATTAAAATAAATAAAAAGAGTATTCATTCATTGATACAGGAGCTAGTAAAAGGCTGTTCAATAACGAGACTGACGACTTCCCAAAAATTAAATTAAGAAATCCATTAACGTTTAACACAAAAACAAATGAGGATAAAATAAATTATGATGTGTTCAACTTACCTAGAAATGCGAGAACAAGATGGAAAGTCACACCATTAAGAGGACGAAACTATGACTTTATAATAGGCATGGATATATGTACTTACTTTTTTCAATACGTATATACATAGATATAGAAAATGGGAGAATAACTCTAAATCGAAAAGAAAGTTTTATTTTATTTTTATTTATTATCTTCCGCGTCTCGAGCTCACGGCAGCACATCTTGCCAAATTATGGTCACGAGTTGCACCAATGTTGAATCGACGTTTCGAGAAAATTACATTTTACAGACTCTGAAATCGTATTGCATTGGGTAAAAATGCATCCATTTTCATTACACACCTTTGTCGCAAACAGAGTGTCCGAAATGCAAGAATTGACTGACAATGTACATTGGCGACATGTGCCAACAAAACCAAATCCTGCGGATCAAGTGTCTCAGGGTTGTAAAGGGGACGAATTGAATAATTCTCTATGGTTTGGGGGTCCACAGTTCCTCCTAGAAGACCCCGCTATATGGTCAATTAACACTCACTTCCAGCTCTCTCCAGAAAACGAAGCCCTAGAGAGGAAGAAAATCGCTGTCACATTTTCTGCAAATGTGAAAGATAACCCCATAATTGAACAGATTGAAAAATTCTCTTCTCATCAAAAGTTGGTACGTATGGTCGCATATTTATAACGATGGATTAGATTACCACAAATGCCTACTTTGGGAAAAGCTTTGACTGCAGAAGAATTAAACTTGAGTTTTTTGAAAATTGTCCAGGTGATTCAACATTCTGAGTTTGCGAGTGAAATCCAAAAACTGACTAAAGTCACGACGCTACCGGCAAATTTGCAAACACTCAAACCGTTCTTGCATGAGTACTCGGGTATGTCATTTAAATGTTCATTTAAATTAATCCGAGTAGGGGGTCGCCTATTAAATGCACCTCTCCCATACGATGCCAAATTCCCATTATTAATGAATAAAAATTCGTATATCTTTATCACTTACTTATGGTTCCTTCACTTTCGAAATCACCACACTGGGGCAAAAGCGTTGGTTGCGCTTCTTTGAGAACGCAAATGGCTAATTAATGCCAGAGAAGCTTCTGTAGAACCGTAAGAAACATTACACACTACTTTCATTACAAGCCGAAGTTGCAAATCCAAATAATGGGAAATTTGACAGTTGAAAGACTTCGAGCATTACGACCCTTTCTGATATGTGGCGTAGATTTTTGTGGTCCCATATATACAACTTTAAAAACACGTGGTAGACCACCCGTAAACACTTATATAGCAGTTTTCGTTTGCTTCACTTCAAAAACAGTACATTTAGAACTAGTCTCGGACCTATCTACTAATTCTTTTATTTTCGCCCTCAAAAGGTTCATTGGTCGCTGAGGGATGCCACAGAAAATATTCAGCGACAACGCAACCAACTTTGTCGGCGCCGACCGCAAGCTTAGCGAGCTGAAGGAGGCCTTTCTAGCGCAAGCCTCAGAACTAATGGGATTCGCCGCCGAAGAAGGATTCAGCTTCGGCTTGATACCACCCAGGGCGCCGCACTTCGGCGGATTATGGGAGGCGGCGGTGAAGTCCGCCAAGCATTTGATCGTTCTCGCGCTCGGCAACGTTCTGCTCACGACGGAGGAGCTGTCAACACTACTGGCCGAAGTGGAGGCCATCCTCAATTCTCGATCCCTAACACCGTTGAACCAGGACCCCAACGACGGCGAAGCACTAAAAGCAGTGCATGTACTGATAGGGTGCGCCCTGCGAGCATTACCTTCAGAGCAGGTGTCAGTGGACCCAATTCGTTATTGCGAGAGATCTAAACTTGTTACTCAAGCAACAGTTTTGGCGACAGTTGTCCAAAACATACATGACGGGCTTTCAGGAACGTAACAAGTGGCTGCACCCCATCCGCAATCTGCAGCTCAACGACCTCGTCGTCACAACCGTCGAAGGCCAAGACAGAAAGGTACAAGTGGCAGACGTGTCAACCAAAGCGGGCACCATTAAACGCTCCATTCATAAACTCGCATTACTGCCCATGAATGTTGAAGGATCCTAATCCTGTCAAGGATGTCCAAAGCTAAAATGAAAAAAACATTAAATTAAAATTATATACATTTAAATACATATTTTATTTGAATTATAAAGCTTTCTTTTTATTTTGTAAAAATACTTACCCAAATAATATTAATCATACTCACCTTAATCTATTACTATAAGTTAACAAAATGAATTATACTCACCTCTTTTTTATACATACATACATACTTACATTCCAACAGTTTTATACCGTTAGCTTAAGTTTTAGGATAAGTGAAATATGAACTGGGATAAAGAATTTAATTGTAATTAGACCGCAACCGGAAGGGCACGCGTTTCTTTTCTCGCTATTTCAACATCGCAATTTTCGGAAAAGTTAATTAATCTCGGTACAGGCAAATGGTTACTCTTAATTTTACATTTCAAAAGTGAAAGTGAAATCACTTATCCCGGCTAATTCTCAAAAACGCTTGAGAAATTTCAATTTATATAGTCGCTTTTTCACAAATGGGAGAAAATATGCATGTACATTAGGGTGATTCAAAAAAATTTTTTTTTTTTTCAATTGGTTCTCGCACCTCTAAGAAAGCCTCTCCAAATATGAGTTTTTAATTGTAACGGGAAGGTCCTCCGCCTAACGGTTTTCTATTTTTTTTATTATCAGATAGAAATATTTATATCTCGCTTCCAACTACTTGAAAAAATATCTTGTTAATTAGGTTTCGTAGGAAATTGAATGCTTAAAATATGGTCTCTTATGATTTTTTCGTAAACCCAAACCAAAAGATATTAACGGTTGAAATTTGACTATTTTTGGAAAAATTCTTTATTTCTTATTAATTTTATAACTCAATGAAAAAAAATTATTATGAATGATGAAACACATAGTTTTGTCGGAAATTTACTGCTATATAAAAATGGTCTACTATGATATTTCGATTAAGTTAAGCGTTTACGAGATATTCATCGTCAAAAATCAATGCATATTATGGTGGATCAAAAAAAAAATTTTTTTTTTTTCGTTTGGTACTCTGAAAAATAGGTTCGTAGACACCTCTTAAGAAAGCCTATAAGTTTCATCATTCATAATAATTTTTTTTCATTGAGTTATAAAATTCATTATAAATGAAAAATTTTCCCAAAAATGGTCAAATTTCAACCGTTAATATCTTTTAAACGGTTGGGTTTACGAAAAAATCATAAGAGACCATATTTTAGAGCATTCAATTTCCTACAAAACCTAATTAACAAGATATTTTTCAAGTAGTTGGAAGCGAGATATAAATTTTTCTATCTGATAATAAGAAAAAATAGAAAACCGTTAGGCGGAGGACCTTCCCGTTACAATTAAAAACTCATTTTTGGAGAGGCTTTCTTAGAGGTGTCTAGGAACCTATTTTTGCGAGTACCAATTGAAAAAAAAAAAAATCAACTTTTTTTTGAATCACCCTAATGTACATACATTTACTTGTATATATGTCGGAGAGGTAGTGCTTGTATTTTGTATGTCAGTGTACATGCTTATGTCGGAGTGCTAATATTTTGTAGGTAACTGTATGTGGCACACCGTCGTTTGAAGTAGGCGACGCATTGGCGGCACATATTACGGTACTATAGATTGTAATTGCGCAAATAAGCATAGTAACAGGACTAGAGAAACTGTTACTGAATGAGGTCTGCGAACAGAGTGAAGAGCGGCAGGAACCATTAGCTACTTTTAAAGCAATAAAGGGGTGCGTATATAATTAGGCGCTATGTCGTCGCAGAATCAGTTCAAGAAGTGATCTTGATAGGAGCAGAACTTGCTGTGCTCGTATAGTTAAAATAAAAAGTGAAGTTATTGAGTAAAGTGTGAAGTGTAAAGTGATATGGAGTCATCAACAAGCAAATCCTCTACCATTGAGCGACATATACATTCATACGGTGTTTGCAACTTTTTTCTTTTCGCTATTTTGAGATATCAAGTGCAGCCAGGTTCTTCTCCACCAGAGGTCTTCCTTTTATTCTATGATGAGGAAAAGAGCTGAGCATTCAGTGAAAATTATGCTCAAAAATATTTGTACATTGCTATTATTTTGCTAATTCATATGTTTATCATAATACCCTACAAAACATCACATTTCATCATTCAAATTTGTAGACGCGTCTATCAGCATACATGTATGTAAGTACAATTCAAATTCATTCAGTAATATAACATGAGCGCATTTATCTATATTTGCATATGATGGCTGTATGACATTGCCGAAAAAATAATGCATACACAAATTACATACACATATACGCACTTTGCCGGAACAATGATTTTGCTATTCTCGCTTATGTTTTTTGCATTAATGCTGGCCTCCATATAGGCGCGGCGTACATTCAAATCGATTGGCTAGCCTTTGCCAAGAGCGCTCTGCTGTTTTGTTTCGGTCCACCTATGTTGGCCATGATTCTGGCTAAAGCTGTATTTACACGGGCAGCTTTTTCGCACACTTTCTCAATGTGGACTTTTTAACTGAGACTCGCGTCTATCATTACACCGAAGTACTTGCGTGATGATTGTGATGTAATGATGTGTCCGTCAATATTAACTGAGATATTCTTGACCTTTTTTCTGCTTGTTATAAGCACTGTTCCGTCTTTTGTTCTGCGAGTTGGAGTTTTGAGCTCTTAAGCTAACGTTTTATTTTCGGAACAGTCTCGCTACATATGCCCTGGATTTGGTGGAGTTCTTTGGCTACAATGGTTACCGCTATATCATCGGCGTATCCGATAATTGTACTTCTTTAGGCAGCGGGAGGCGTAGTATTCCGTCATACAGGACATTCCATAAGAGTGGACCCAATACGGAACTTTGTGGCACCCCACCTGTTACTGCATACTCTTTTGGGCCTTCATCAGTGTCTAGAGCAGCAGTCTTTCGGATAGATAGCTCTGTATGATGCTCAGCAAGTAGTCTGGTATTTTTTTCGCCTCTAATGCACTCAGTATGTGGGGCCAGTAAGCCAAATTGAATGCGTTTTTCACGTCGAGCGTTATCACCGCGCAGTATTATTTTTTGCAGTACATCCATCTATATCCTTTTATGGCATTTTCCCCAATTCCTGTGAGCTTCTTAATTGCGTCAACCATTGAGCGTTTTTTGCGGAAGCCATATTGGTTGTTGGACAGGTAGCAGACCTTACCTTCTAGGTAACTTTCTAGACGGACACAGATAATCCACTCCAGCACTTTGCCCATTGTGTCGATCATGCACAATGGACGAAAGGAGCTCGGTTCCCCTGCTGGTTTGTTTTTTTCTGTAATAGCACTAGGCGTTGCCTTTTCAATATCTTGGGAAAAACCCTTCCCGTAGACATTGCGTAAATATCTCCACAAATGGTTTTGCGTTGTATATCACTGCGAGCTTCAGAGCTCTTTTCGGGATTCCATCCAGACCTGGTGCTTTAGAATTACCACACCTTTCAGCAGCTTTCAGCACTACGAGGTCCTTTACTTGTGTTGCATCTGTGGGCTCTGCTTTTTCAGATAGTAAACTTTCGCCTTCTTCACTTTGCTTAGGGAATAGCGTTTCAACCACATTCTTAAGCAACGAGCGACAGGTCGGTGCTTGTCCCTTGCCCCCTCCTATCTTTCTCATTACGATTTTATATGCTTCGCCCCAGGGGTTTTCGTCCAGTTTGTCGCATTGCATTTGGAAGCACGAAGTTTTGCTCGCCTTTATCGCTTTTTTGAGGTCACGGTGCTTTTTCATGAAAATTTTCCTCAGTCTCGTACACTCGCTGCTGCCTATGCTACGTTGAAATCGTTGCCTAGTTTTGTGACAATCGCTTCTCAGTAAGTCTATTTCATTGCTCCATCAGTATACCGGCTTTCTTTGGGCTTTTTGCTTTTTTCCAACCATAGCCGCATCGCAGGATGTAAAATATGTTCCACCAGCAGTTTGACCTGATGATCTGTGTCAATATCCTCCTTCAATTTTTCGTTCAGCCTAAATTGGAAAAGTTCCTCGTCAAGTGTTTCGATCTTCCACCCTTTGGACTGTACTTTTTTGCGACATGTAGCTCTGCATAGCCCTTGTTTATGTTTCCTGACGTTTATCAATATAGCCAGATGGTCACTCTGTGTATATATATCAATCAACAGCCAGTCTGTTGATCGGATTAGGGTTCTACTGGCAAAAGATAATATTATTTTCGTATATCGTTAGGCTAAGTAGGTCTTGAGCCGCCTCACAGTGGTTCAGATTTATTTGCAGGATCACTTTATGTTCTTACTGCACGCTGCTATGTAAATGGGGCATCTTCGGTTTCCGATTTGATGTTCGGTATTTGTCTTCCCACTCTTTGTGCACGCATTGCAAATGGGTTTATTAATACAGGTTTTCGCAAAGTGACCCTCCTCTCCTGTCCTGCAAATTGCTGCACGCCTTCGCCACATGCCTATATTCCAGGCACCGAAAACACTTCTTCAATTGAGCCGTTTCCTTTATTCTTCGGATTGTCCAGCCGATCTTAATCTTAATCACTGATATTTGGGGCCGCTCTGATAGTTTTTTTCCGAAGCTACGATAAAGAGGTCAAGTTCTTTAACTTCCGAGCGGATTGCTTCTGCTATGTCCTCTTTTGTGGTAGTGTTGTCCAGATCCCGAACTTCAACTGTGGTTTCTTGCTTCAGAGTTTTTATTTGTGTCTAATCGTACAAGATTATGCCTATATCCTTTCTGTTACGTCATTTCACCAGTTTTTGCGATTAAGATGGTATCGGGTCGAAGGCGTTGCGTCGTGCTTACATTCTTTTTGTTCTTTTTCTTCTGTGCTCTACGCTGGACTGTGACCCAGTCTTCTATTTTTGAGAGGCGGTATCGACTCGCCTCTGTAGCAGGGGTTTCATCGGCTTGGCTAGCTTTTATACCGCATCCTCCGCGGCTATCCGCGACCTACCGACCCCCCGGTAGCTTGGAGCTCAGCTGAAAAGCCTGATCCCACTGGAACCAAGACCAACGGGCTGGAACCAAGATCAATGGTATACGCATATACGTATACATGTAAATATGTCACCCACAAAAACTGCAGACATTGTTCTATAAAAACAACAATCTTCTCAAATAGCATCAGCAGCGTTACAAATCAATATGGCAGTCGAATAGCCGATACCCAAATTTAGAGTAAAACACGCAGAAAGAACATTTCCATCATGAACGACAAAAGGACTTTCAACAAGCAGAGGCGATTTATTCACCATCACATCGCGTCTTTTTGCGAGGATTGCAAAAAATAATACGTTTAACAATTGTTCATGTTTCTTCTAGAAGGAAAAAGTGTCAACCGCGTAAACCCGCAAAGGACAGAAATAAGTGATAAAAGTGGCAGCATAGCTCTTTTCGATTTAAAATATTTTACAAATCTTAAATATTTTTTCGTGGCTCACAAAAGTCAGGTGTCGATTTGTATGCGGTGTTATTCGGCACAGCTCGAATTTTCTATCAACAACACATTGTTGTGACGCTTTGTGGTCGCGTCAATCCTTCGACACATTGACTTTATGACAAAGCGTGAGCTTCGGTTATTGGTTGTCCGTGACAAAGGAATTTTCGCATGAGACAATAAAAGTACATACTTACATACAAAGTTGTGTGGGGACAAATTTACAAATATTATGCGTCAATATGTGCGACCACTTGGTCTTTTAACATCTTAGCAAACCTTTTAATGGCCTGCAAATAAATATGTATATAAATACAGTCAAACCTGGGTAAGTAAGAACTGGATAAATGAGAAAACTCTAAAAGTGAGAGTAATAGCCAATATCCGTTATTTTAGCTCACAAAACCTCTATTAGCGAGAAACAGAAACGTCTGCAAGAGAGAGTCGTTTTTCCCTCATGGACCTCCGTAATTGAGACTGCTACTTATCTATACCTCTATAAGCGACAGTCGAGCTTTATTTATTTATATATATAATTTAGTAGAAACTGTAGTTTCAATAAAAATACATGCATAGTACAAGTTACACAATATAGTAACAAATGACAAAACAAATTACAAATTTAACATCTGCTATTTATTACTCGTTCTTAACTTTCGTAGAACTTCCTACCATTGTTTTTGTATTGTTTTCTTGTCAATGTTGTGCCTATTCTATTGCGTGGAACTAAATAACGTTGATATTTTATCGCATTTGGGTTAGTGAGAATCCTCTATAATAGAGAATGACAACATAAACATTACTTTATTACATATTTCAAAAGATTTTAAGGAATTCATCATGAAATAATTAAATTTGTACGTACATATGTACTTGTGTGCTTTGATAATATATACACTCAGTCCTTTTTTTACGCGATCTCTTTTTACGCTATTTCACTTTAACGCGGTTATTTTTGCAGCGCAAATTCCTTTTTTTACGCGAATTTCTCACTTTAACGCGATTGCTTTTTTTCGTTTTTTGCTTGGTCATAAACTTGCAGCAGAATTGGAAAATTATTTTGTAGCAAATGGTACTGATGCCGAACGTGCACGAATTTTTCAAAAAGAATTGAGTCTCTGCATGTTAAGATATAAAGATCTACATCGGAATTTATTGGGTCCAAAAAGAAGCATTCAAACAAAATAAACTGAATTTATGGTGCAAGCTCAGTCGGAGATGCTAAGTCAATCAGAACATCAATCCATAGTTCTTACTATTGATTCTGATACAAATTCTAGTGATATCAGTGCCGGCCATCAAAATAAGCGGCTAAGAATAATTTCCACTACGGATAATGACAGTGATTAAACAGCATTCAACGGTTTTTTCAATAAATCTACCTATTTTCTATTTTCTTCTCTTTTATATATGGTTTTTGTTTTGTATTTTTTATTTTGTTATGAATGAATAAATCTTAAGTCTAAAATTTGAAACTTATTGTATTGTTTTTGAATATTTTTTTGAGCGGAACCAATTCGTCAGATAATATTGGAAAACTAACCATTTTTACGCGATTTTTTTTACGCGATTAGTGGCGGAACCAAAAATCGCGTAAAAAAAGGACTGAGTGTACATATGTAGAAAATATCTATAAATTATGTGCAGAGTCGTTTGTACTTTGCAAATAAACGAATATGTCAGCGTACATATCTAAACATTGACACTGAAAATGTTCAATTCTGCTCCCCTCCTACCGATGATGTTAAGTGTGGTGAAACACGCTAATAATTTTCTGTGCTGAGACACGCTCATCCAAAACAATACCCCTACGGTCGTTTGTTTATTGGCACTGTTATTCCCGGGAACCTGTACGTAGCAGTTATAGCTTTGTTTGTGCAATCGGCGGGACTGCATTGTTGTTGCTCGGCTTAAAGTTAGGGTTATGGGGAATGGATTTTTTTTTTGTTGTTTGGATTTATTTATTTACAATCTATAAATTAGACAATAAGTAGATTAGTTAAAAAAATATGATATTATAACATAAATAGTTGAACTCCAATGAGAACAGCGCTTATATTCAAAATTCTATAATTTAGAGTTTATTTACAATATTTACAAAGCTTAATCTCTAAAAGGTAAATCTAAAACGTTATTTCTTTTAAGCCTTCGAGTTACATCGCTATTATCCAGTAGAGTTATTACCAGAACATTTTCATGACCATGTAGCTTCTCAACATACCTTGTGCTTATACTTTTTATTTCTTCTTTAACGTATTTAATATTTAAATCTTTGTGTATTTGGTCATTAGCCACAAAC
Organism: Bactrocera neohumeralis; assembly: GCF_024586455.1. Taxonomy (NCBI): domain Eukaryota; kingdom Metazoa; phylum Arthropoda; class Insecta; order Diptera; family Tephritidae; genus Bactrocera; species Bactrocera neohumeralis. Next base: position 32,062,375 of record NW_026089622.1, read on the forward strand.
CAAGGGGCGTCAACAATAAGTCTAAGAGTGATGGACTGATATCGTTGAGGGATTTCAATATTTGATTGGCTTGCAGTACCCCAATAACTGGATACCATAGGTCCACACAGGCTTCAAGATAGCCTTATAAAGTTGAACTTTGTTCTCCAAACTGAGCTGTGATTTTCGCCCAAGAAGCCAATTAATTTATTTGTTTTTATATTGACTTTTTTTCTCAAGCTTCTAATGTGGCTTTCCCAATTTCTTCTTCTTCTTAATTGGCGTAGACACCGCTTACGCGATTATAGCCGAGTTAACAACAGAGCGCCAGTCGTTTCTTCTTTTCGCTACGTGGCGCCAAGCGAAGCCAGGTCCTTCTCCACTTGGTCCTTCCAACGGAGTGGAGGTCTTCCTCTGCTTCCCCCGGCGGGTACAGCGTCGAATACTTTCAGAGCTGGAGTGTTTTCGTCCATCCGGACAACATGGCCTAGCCAGCGTAGCCGCTGTTTTTTAATTCGCTGAACTATGTCAATGTCGTCGTATATCTCGTACAGCTCATCGTTCCATCGAATGCGATATTCGCCGTGGCCAATGCGCAAAGGACCATAAATCTTTCGCAGAATTTTTCTCTCGAAAACTCGTAACGTCGCCTCATCGGTTTTTGTCATCGCCCAAGCCCCTGCACCATACAGCAGGACAGGAATTATTAGCGACTTATAGAGTTTAGCTCTTGTTCGTCGAGAGAGGACTTTACTTTTCAATTGCCTACTCAGTCCGAAGTAGTACTTGTTGGCAAGAGCAATCCTGCGTTGGATTTCCAGGCTGACATTGTTGGTGGTGTTAATACTTTCCCAAGTTACTCTTCGATTTATATCGAGTCCGAGATAATTTACGGAATCACTATGTCGAATTTGTGCAGAGCAAATGTGACCTGTTTCGATTTCTCAGCATTAACTTTTATTTTTCATTTCTTAATCCATCGCTAAATTTCTATTATTTCATTTTGAATAACTTGAGTTACTTCTACCGCACTATTTTTGGATGCAATTATAGCTGTATCATCAGCGGAAGTGGCTACTTGAACATCACCGACAACAGGAAGATCAGCAGGGAATATTGTGTAAAGGACAGGTCCCAGAACACTGCCCTGCGGGACACCAGCATGGATACTGTACAGTTTGGACGATTCTCCTTCCATTTGAACATAAAAGTGGCGATTGTTCAAATATGATTGCAATAAGAGAAAAATGAGTAGGAAGTAGTTTTTTCAGTTTATATAACAAGACTGAATGCCAGACTCGGTCAAATGCTCGTTGTACTCGTATATCAAGAAATACTGCCGCAGAATACAGCTTTTTCTCGAAACCATTTGTAATTACATTCACTATACGATGACATTGCTCTGGAGTCCCATGACCTCTCCTACACCCAAACTGATGTTCTGGTATTATATTGCATTTATCCAAAACTGGTAATAATCTACTCATAAGTATTCTTTCGAAGACTTTAGAGAATGTCACCAGCAAGCTAATAGGACGGTAGGACGACAAAATATTTTTCGGGTTTGTTTGGTTTCGGAATCTTTATAACCTCCGCACATTTTCATTGTGTAGGAAAGTGATGTAACCTCAAAATTGCATTATGAATTAGTGATAAAAATATGATACTCTTTTGAGGGAGCATTTTCGTAACTCTTCCGTCATTTTTATCGTAGCATAGTGACTTTTTTTGATTCAGTTTGGCGGATTCTTCTTTAATTTCAGAAACAGTTATTTTACGAATTGGAAGACACATCTGACAAGGTACATCCAGGAACTGTATTATTTCAGTATTGCAAGATTTTGAATTTGGTTGAATCGTTGAGTATAAATGTTTTGCAAACGCTTCAACCTTATCTATGGCAGTTTTACACCAATCTCCGTTATAATTACGTATGGTAACATTTCGCTTTGTAGGTCGCTTTAAATATTTGGTAGCTCTCCAAAGGCTGACTTTTGAGAAACTCTGCAGTTGCTTCATTTCTTATTTCATGTAAGAGTTTTTTAAGTTGGTTTGATGCTGTATTGTACCTTGTTTTGTCTACTGGACACCTACTGGTTTGCCAAATTTTCCGAAGCTTCCGCTTGTTTCTTATAAGGTTCCTAAGCTCAGCTGATAAAAAGACAGTATTCGCTGCCGTAGTTTTGGCTGGTGCAGTACTCCTGATACCTCCTTAATGAATGAAGTTTGTAAATGTTTCCCCAGCCGCATCCACTTCTAAATCAGTTTTGAGAGAAATATTTCTATTTAGTTTGGCAACTATCCAATCTTGAAATAGCAAAATATTTGTCCTAGGTGTGACAATTTTATATTTATTTGAGAGTGCTGGAAGAGCAGTGCCATAAGTAATTATAATAGGCGAACGGTCTGAGCTTAGATCATAGTTGTCACAAATATGCAGATGATGTCGTGATACTGCAAAATAAATTGCAAAATCCATAATATCTGGTATTTTGCGAGGGGCCAATACTTTGGTTTCCCCGTAGATACTGTTGAAAAATTTTTGGTATTTATGCATTTATATAGCTCCCTTCCCTTGGGATATGCCAATCTTGATTCCCACCAAGGATGCTAGGACGCAGTAAATGCGAATTTTTGTTTTCGTTGTTGTTGGTGGAGACTCTGCACGGTTCCAGTTCAGCAACGTGTTGTTGGCATTTTTACTGACTGACTACCAACTGGGACTCTGTGGCAGGAGGATCTGGACAGAATTGCTCAAAAGTGTCGGTGTCCGCTCAGTATTGATTATACAGGGCACCGTCCAGGAGTTATGTGGTGAACATCTTGCGTTCAGTTGTCTCTGTGGCAGGAGGATCTGGACAGAATTGCTCAAAAAGTGTCGGTGTCCGCTCAGTATTGGAGATTATGACTCCTGTTCGAACCAATGGTTGTAACAGGGCACCGTTCAGCCCACGGTGTGATTCGTTACAGCTCCACATCGATCGACTCATGACCGTTACGGGGACATTGACCGTCCAGTGGCCAATAGAGTGGCGCGTATGGGGCGCGTAAGCAGCGCGGAGAAGTGGGAGGGAGCAGTAGTAGTAGTGGGAGTGGTAAAGGTGCCACTGCTGAAAAAGCGTCTGCTTACACCGCAAATACGAGCGAAATGGAGGTGCGCGTCAACGTGGTTATCGTGGAAGCGGAGAAAGCTGGAGCTAGCGATGCGAGCACAAGTAGGGAATACGATCGTAAATAGACCGATTAGGGAGAGCTATTTTTATTAAAGCAGGCAGTAAGCCTCAGTATATACAGTAATAAACCTTTTCTTTGTTTACATACATATACTCACCTCTAGAAAATCTTAGGGTGTTGTGTTACACTTTTTTTGCTACTTTCATGGTAATCAGGGTGTTGTGTTAGCATTTAAACTACATATAAATTTTAAATTTTGATGACCGAGACTTTAAAAGATATTAAATAATGCAAGTTTTTACGTTATTTAAGTGATTATATTGAATTACTTTGCATATCTGTTCAATTTTATTGGGATATTAGTTGTTGTTTAATGTTAAATCAGTTGTTTTTTTTTTTGTGGAATTTTTAAACACGCTTCAAGTATTTCCAAATTTTTTCATGCAGTAGGATACAATCCTGGGTGGTAATTTGTCGTTTGACATATACAAATTGACAACTCGTTAGCCGTTATAGGAAAACATCAATTGGAAATTGAGTTGGAAATGAAAGATATGTCGAAGTTTTTAATAAGAATACATATTAGTGTTAATAATAAAGTTTATATTAAAAATTGTAGAGCCTTTTTATTGCTACGAAAATTCACAACCCGACGTTTTAAAATACTTTTTATAAGAATTAGAACATATTTTTCTTTAAGAATTTTTAATAGGCAGGCAGCCAGCCCTCATTTTCGGCACATCAAATTTTTGAGCATTTCACATAGGTAACTACCTCCCCCTTCTAAAAGCTAGCTTCTGTATTTTAATATATTTAATAGAATTGTAGGATTTTGGATGCATCTATTGTGAGAGCTTAGAAATCTTTATTAATTATTAAATTATTTTGTGCAATATTTTTATTAAATTTTATGTAAATTATTAATTATTTTTAATTTAAGTTGAAAAGGTGAAAATAGGCCTACCGGAGAACCGAACACCTAAAAAAAGTCCGTAACGCGCTTTATTGCAAACCTCTGGGGTGGTGTGGAAAATGCAAAACTTAAATATTCAAAAATAAATTATCAAAAATAGTATACGGATGAGAATTAGAACGATGTATTAAAAATTCAGCTTCAAATGCCTAAATATCTTCTTTTCAAATTAAAATTATTGGTAATAATATTTCAAAAACTTACGAATACAAACCGTTTTATGTTTTCTGTCTGTCAATTGAAAACAAATACATTCAGAAGAAAACTCACCACCGAGAAATCTAGGAACAGGGCTGCTTTTTATTAATAAGAACTCACTACATAAAGAATATCTGACTATCAGTAAATTATATTTTTATGGGCGAAACATGACACACTATGGCGTTTAAATCAAATATTAGTAAATATATGTCATTAATAAATAATTTCCTTTTATATTAAGCAACAATATTTATAGTTTTTGTTATTTAATAGAATAAATTTGCTAAGTATTTACTGCCTCAATATATACAGCACTGCGTTGCTACCTCTGAAAATCCAAGATGGCCGCTATTCACCCCTCAGAAAGCTACCACGAAAAGGTTATCTACTGTATATACTGTGCAGTAAGCCACGTCGCGGCAGCAAAGCTTATAACCGGGAAGCTCAATGGGTTGGTTTCGGCGCGAAGAATTTTGAGAAGGAAGCCGCGAAGGGGCTGTTAGAGCTTACATCAAAATACGAGGCACTCCTTATGACGGTTATAACCGAGGACGTTGTAGAAGGCACACCTCTCTTCAATCGGTACCGATGCCTGCTCATCCAGCACCTGTGCTGGAAGCGATAAAACCGGTGACGCCGAAGCCTGTTGAGTCCTGGTCGGTTGTCGTCAGGAGTAAGGCGGCTGCAGCTTCCTCTAAGGAAGTAGTTAAAAAAGTTGCTAAGGAGGTGAGTACTTCACTGGGAATTAGGTCCTTGAATTACGGCCTCTTAATGGAGGTGAGGAGGTTATCCGCACTCCCTCCGTTTTAACGAGGGAAAAGCTGGCAACCAACGCAAAGTGCGTGGAGGTGGAGTTGGACGCTATTGTCAACTGGAAGTTGGGTCCTTAGGTTGTGGTCCATGTGCAAGCAACCGTAGGCTAAATACAACGCATTTTGAGGAGTGATTGGGGTCTCGGACGTCGTGCTGTCCTCATCATATATCGTGGCTTGTTTGCGGCCTGCGCTGTATGGTGGGAAGCAGTGACGACAATCTTTGGGTCTCGAAAACTCTTCTCCATTCTGCGTCGTATGGTGCTTGCCTGTTTGTCTGCTATGCAGGTTCTGTTAGGTGCAATCCCTCTCTACCTGATTGTCGTGCAGGCTAAGAAGGGGCTTGAGTGTGTCATTGCTGCGGAATGACTGGATCTCCGATGAGGCAGGAGGCTTCTAAATGAGAGGATCAGGTGTAGGTAGTAAGAACGTTGGGACAATAGTCCTAATGGCCGAGTGACATACGAGTACATTCGGGTCGTTGGGATTGCTGAGGATAACACAGACTTCAAATTTTGTCCGAGTCTGGGTGTTCTGTTCACGGAGCATGGGCCTCTGAATGCCCAGAGGCACCTATCTGATAGAACGGGTTGCTTTTGTATGGCTGGGTATAGGACTGGGTGCATGTAATTGCAGAATGCCCGCTGTACTCAGACATTAGGGATCTTGATAGTATGGGGATTAGCTGGACTAATGGACGCTTAGATGTTATTGGTGTGATCTCCACTATTCGGAATACCGAACAGTTAGGGCGTTTAGCTGGGAATTAGGGCTAGCTTTTATATGAGTGATGTGTATATAGAAGCTCAACTGGTAGCAGTCTCGGCTTGGGTTGCATTGCAATCGGGTGCCGAACCCAAAGTACGGCAGAGGTTTCCGATGGGACTCGAACCCAACCAAAATGGTAAGTGTGTCGATTCCACACTGCCAATTGGTACTGAAAGTGCTTAGCATTTTCAGGGTGCTGATCGATGCATTAATTTGATCCGCTGTGCTTTTCAGTGCCGTGGAGTAGGGCTGTCGTCAGCAGGTCCCCACGTTAAACACACCGGACATTGTCAACAGTGACGTGGGAGGCATGTTGGGACTGTTTTTTTTGATGACAGGTGATATTTCGTCTTGCCTTCGTTCACTACCAGAACCGTTTGCTTCGCCTTCACAGAATAAAATATACCACAGCAAGTGCAATATACACAAAATACACCTGAGCAACAGCTGAAACCAATTAACGTAGACCGCAAAACAGCTTAATCAAATAATCTGTGTTACCATAAAATTATTTTATGCGAATTTCAATGATATAGCTCACAGATAGATCTTTTTTTCCCGAAAAAAGTCCTAAATGTGTACCCAAAATTACATCTCTGGTATATTGGGGCTTATGTTTTTATTCCTATTATTTTTATATGGGTATACTTAACCCTTCGTTTCATGAATTAATTTGCGAGAGAATAAACATTTTTTTGAATCATATTTTTAATGTGGGCAATTATAGATGAGAAATACATACATATGCAATAACATTGCATATATGCAATATCATTCAGCAAATCTAATACATTTATAAGGATGTTACTGAATGGATATGCTCTTTATTTTATTAAATAAAAGTGGACAGAAGTAAATTCATTACTTTTGCAATAAATTTCAGTTCATTCTATATGAAATTTTGTGAAACTATTTCTTCATTTGCTGAAACATAAATTAATTTCTCGTTTCTGCACCTAACATATGTTCATATATCAGTCACAACTTGGTAATTTGCAAGTGACTCGAGTGTCCACCCATGTTGGCCAGTGATCCATGTGGTGATAGGACCACTGTTGCGTCAAGCGACATATCTGTATCTAAAACAAAAAATAATTAAATGAATTATAAAATATTGAATTCTTAAAAATTAAATTAAGAAAATCTATTACAAAATACTTACTTTAATGTTCTATTACTTACCTTAATACTTACCATAATCTGTTACAATATTTAACGAAATTAGAAAATTATTATACTTACCCCTTTTTAATACATACATATTTATATTACCACTAGTCTAAGCCGTTAGTTTTAAGATTTAGGCTTAGCAATTAGATTAAGTGTAATAAAGAACTCTCTCTTATATGAACCGTTGAACCGAACGCACGCTTTTTTCGTTACCGGAATAATTTATAAGTCTTCTCGCGACAGGTAATTGGAGTGTATTTAAAATTGCGCATCCCTAACTATTTTTCGTGTTTCAAAAACGCTTGAGACTTTTCATGACTCCCGAGCAGGGACAAGGGTATAATTAAAAAAAAAATTAAAACTGAAATACACTTAAAAAGTGTAAAACAATTAATAGTGCATTAATAATTCTTTCGAACCAATTACCTGTATTTAATTCCTTTCGGATCTCGGTTTTCGGCTAAGTGATCCGGCATCCCTAACTATTTTTCGTGTCTCAACAACGCTTGAGACTTTTCATTTTCAATACACTTAAAAAGTGTAAAACAATTAATAGTGCATTAATAATTCTTTCGAACCAATTACCTATATTTAATTCCTTTCGGATCTCGGTTTTCGGTTTTCGGCTTTCGGGTACGTGAAATTAGTGAGAGTGAAAATACAAAAAATAAGTATAACCCTTGTGTTATATATTTAAACACATAAAAAAAAAGCTGAAAAAGCTAAACACATTTATATACAAAAAAAGTTATACTTACGTACATATGTATATACTTACGTTAAAGTGATGGTGTTACTTTGAAAGTGGAGTGATCCCTATATACGCGAAAAGAAAATTTAAATACATATATTATCCATTCAAGTGAGTGAAGTGATATTTACTGCAAAAAAAGGGGAAAATTACCTGCAATAAATAAAAGATACATACAAAATTTATATACATAACTACATATGTACGTGACATAGAGTGTGGGCTAAAATTTTCTACTACCTGTGCTACCAAATTTCTAAAAAGAAAAAAAAGAAGTAAAGGAGAGAAACGTGGTTTGGTTGCCGAAAATAAAATCATATAAATACATATGTATGTACTAATTATTACATTCCCGCTTACTTACCATATTAGAACATACATACATATGTACAAGTGCGTGCAAAAGTAAAGAAAGTGCTTAACTGAAAAAGAGACAAACAAAACATACATAAGTGTAAGGCCACTGGGAAACGGTAGGTACAGTGAGTTATAAAAGAATTCCACCCAGCGTTTGAAACAGTTTCGCTTGAAAGTACCGTGACAACAAATAATAATTATTAAAGTTAAAAGTTCAGTGTCCATTCAGTCAAAAGTGCCGTGTGAAGTGCCGCAATAAAGGAAAAGAAAAACGTAACGTTTCAACATTTTTATCATTGCCGCTGCGTCAACGCCATCATCGTCGCTGCTACGCTGCGTCTACGCTATCATCGCCGCTGCTACGTCTACGTCAACTCCATTGCTGCCGCTGCATCTACGCCAACATTATCGCTGCTGCTGACCGTCGTGGGAATGCGCTGCAACTGCATCATATGCCAAAGGGAAGTGAGCGCCGGCAAACAGCCGACGCACCAGGTAACGAGTACGGATTATTGAAAGTGGTGCAAACAAACGAAAATTCAAATAAACAACAAAGTGCACACTTTCAGTTTTTGGCTCTCCCTTTCTTCACTATATTGACGTACATACATATATAACAATATATACATACATATATTATATACTATACAATTGATATATTTGAACCCCACGTATATTTATATCTAAATGTATAAATTTAAAGTGAATCAAGGGATTTTGGGATTTTGCCGTAGGTCTGTATTTTAAAATAAAGGTGAAAAATTCTTAATTTCAAAATTGATTTATTATATTATTTTTGTCGATTTTCGTTCGGACATTTTCCGATTAAATTACTTTATTGTGCTATTGCTCATTTTGCGCATTTATTGGTTTGGCTTTCGTATACTTGGGAATCGATATTATTTTTTTTCGTTTTCGTAACCGATTCCAAATATATCTGTTGCCAACCTTTATAGTCTTTTTTTTCGGAAAATTAATTTAAGCAAGCAAAAATGAGCCAGCCAAAGCCAACTCTCGCAAACCTGTCTCCATGTAAAGAGTTGACGGACTTAAAATCGTTAAGACGTCAAAGAACGGTTGCGAAAAGTAGTATTTTGCGCATTAAAACGGGCATTCTCGAAAAGACTATGTCTTTAGATCCAAACGAATTGGAATGTCATCTCGATATATTAAATTCACATAGTGAAAAATTAATGAAGTGCCAATCAAATATTGAAGAAATTGATGAAGACGACATGGCCCGAGGGGAGTTAGAGGACATAATCGTTGAAACGGAGTCCATAATCAAGTAAATTTTAGCGAAAAATAAAACTTCACTTGCCGAAACATCTTTTGTAGCTTCTCACAGCTCAAGGCTCCCTAAAATGAATTTGCCGAAATTCAAGGGAGAATATTCAGAGTTTAAAAATTTTATGAGTTTATTTGAGAGCTTGGTTCATAATGATCCAAATATCCCAGATATAGAAAAATTTAACCACTTGGTAAATTGTTTATCTGGAGAGGCCTTGGGAACAGATGAAGCGTTTCGGATGTCGGATGAAAATTACCCGAAAGCGTTGGCAAGTCTCAAAAAGGTTTGTGATAATAAATGTTTAATTTGTTTCAATACAATATCTAAATTTTTTGAGCTGCCAACCATCCCAAAGCCATCCGCACCTTCATTGCGTTCAATGATTGACGAAGTGTCAACGGTATACGATCCATTGCTATCGCTGGACGATAAAATACAAATAACGAACGCAATAACTATACACATTGTAATGACAAAGGTCGACCCTGCCACCCGATCCAAATGGGAAGAAGCGCTGGACTATGACAAACTGCCACTGTGGAAGGACATTGAAGCCACCCTAAATAGGAGATACCAGCAGCTATCAGCGGAAGAAGCATCACACCCAAGGACTTAGCCCATACCAACAGGCAGTACGAGTCATGGAAAACAACAACAAATGGATAGGACCAAATCGGCGCTAGTTGCAGCAAATACGAGGCAGCCGCTTTGTCAACAGTGCAAATCGAGGGATCACCATCTAACTGCCTGCCCTACTTTCAAGGCTCTACTCTTCCGGTGCAACAGAGGTTCGAGTTTTTCAAATCGGTACCCTTATGTATAAATTGCTTGCGTAAGGGGCATACCGTTTCCAAATGCAGAGCGGAACGTTGCCGGATATGTAATCGATCCCATCACTCGCTGTTGCACCAGTATCTGGTGTCCTTCCCCGCTGCACCTCAACCGCAACCATCCACCACACATGCCATGCATACAGCAAGTATGCCGGTTCGGGTAATGTTGGCAACAGCAGTAATTTTAGTGAGGACCAGCTGTGGAGATTACCTGCCTGCGAGAGCCTTGCTGGACTCAGGCTCCCAGGTCAACTTTATGACGGAGGACTTGGAACAGAAGTTGCGGATTGGACGTCAGCACAAAACTTAAGCGTGATAGGAATTGGCAATTCCAATACAAAAGTGGGGTCAAAACAAAACCCTTTTAGGGTGGATTGTATCTGGCAAATACGCCAGTAATATAAGTTCTCCTCACAGATTACATAGTACATTATGCCAAGGTGAAGAAGACTTTCCGTCAATAGATTCAGTAGTCCAAAAATGTTGGGCTCTTGAAGAATTATCTTCAGATACAAATGGCATTAAATTCACACAAGAGCAACAAGAGTGTGAAAACTTTTTCGTAAATACAACTCAAGTATTGCCTTCAGGACGGCTTCAAGTCAGAATGCCTTTTAAAGCTGACCGTAAGGTACTCGGTCACTCCTATGAAACCGCAGTTCGGCGGTTTCAGGCCCTGGACGGAAGGACATTAAAAGATCCAGAACTTCGGGAAATGTATCTGGACTTTATGAATGAATATAGAGCATTGGGTCACATGATCCCAACGAACAATAAGATCCCGAGTGAGCCACACTACTTCATTCCGCATCAATGCGTTTTAAGTCCCGAGAGCACAACAACCAAATTACGTGTTGTATTTGATGCATCGAGTCGATCTTCAATTCAAATAGTGTTGAATGAACTTTTGATGGTAGGTACAACCATCTAAGAAGAGTTATACTCAACTCTTCATCGTTTTCGCTTACATAAGTATGCACTAACAGCGGACAGTACTAAAATGTACCGTCAAATAATTATGCAGGAAGAAGACAGAAATTGTCAGCTTATTTTGTGGAGAGAGCATCCTTCTGAGCAAATTCAAATTTGTCGTCTTAACACCGAAACCTACGGCACTGCGCCTGCTCCATTTCTCGCAACATGGTGTTTGCAAATGCTCAGTGATGCCAATACAATGAAATATCCACTCGGTTCACTGGCTATCAAAAGAGACGTTTATGTTGATGATTTATTAACAGGGTCCGAAAATTTCGAGTCTCTAGATCTTTTGAGAAGTGAGATAATTCAAATATTAAACTCTCTCATCGAGAAGCATTCCTTGGTACGTAAATCTAGGGTCGAGTGCTATCTGCCAAATACATGGCTTCTCTGACGCTTCAATAAGAGCGTACGGATGCTGCATATACATACGAAGCCAATCTTCTAGTCGTATTAAATGTATGCTGCTTACTGCAAAGTCCAGAGTGGCTCCGCTGAGGACCAAGTCTCTTCCGCGTCTTGAGCTCTCGGCAGCACATCTTCTTTCGAAATTATGGTCAAGAGTAGAGCCTATGTTGAGTCGACATTTCGAAAATATTACATTTTGGACAGACTCTGAAATCGTTTTACATTGGATTAAAACACATCCGTCCTCACTACAAACCTTCGTCGCAAACAAAGTACATTGGCGACATGTGCCAACGAAACAAAATCCTGCGGATCAAGTGTATAGGGGTTGTAACGTGGACGAATTGAATATTTCGATATGGTTTGGCGGTCCACAGTTCCTCCTAGAAGACCCTGCATTATGGCCAATTAATAGCCACTTCCAGCTCTCACCAGAAGACGAAGCATTAGAGAAGAAGAAAAATATATTTACATTAATTTCGACTGCTGAGAAAAATTCAATATTGGACCTTATTGAAAAATTCTCTTCTCATAAAAAATTGCTTCGTGTGATCACATACATATTATGGATCAGGCGACCACGAAAATCCTCCATGGGATAAGATCTGACTTCAGAAGAGCTAAACTTGAGTTTTCTAAAAATTTCTCAGGTGGTCCAACATTCAGAATTTTCGGATGTTATTCAAAAATTGCATAAAGGCACTACCCTACCCGCAAACTTGCCAAAACTCAACCCGTTCTTTAATGAGTACTCGGATATGTCGCTGTGGTTCAAATTAATCCGAGTAGCAGGTCGCCTATACGATGCACCTCTCCCATACGATGCCAAATTTCCGCTTTTATTAAATAAAAGTTCGCACTTCATTATAACGCATTTACGTTTCCTGCACATTTGAAGTCACCACGCTGGGGCTAAAGCGTTGGTTGCGCTTCTTCGAGAATGCATATGGCTAATTAATGCCCGAGAAGCTTACAGTAAGAAACTGTATAAATTGTTTTCATTACAAGCCAAAGTTGCAAAACCAAATAATGGGAAATTTGCCAGTCGAAAGATTTCAAGCACTACGGCCCTTTCTTATATGTGGCGTAAATTTTTGTGTTCCGATATACACAACCTTGAAAATACGCGGTCGACCACCCGTAAATACCTATGTTTAAATAGGTGTTCACCTCAATTTGATCTTTGTGACACTTACCACTTTCACTTATTTTAATAAAACACCCGGTTAATGTGTAAGGGTAATTCACTTTGGATTTACTTAGATTTTTTAATATCTTTACAGAAAAGGATATTGAGGTTCAATTACTTTTAATTCTTTTTTCAATTCGAACAATATTGCGGAACTATGGTAATCTACAGTTAGTTTTAATTCTATTTCTTAATATAAACCAATGTGTGGAACTACGGCGAAGCGTAAGCTTGGATTGCAGATCAAAACGAGACTGATCAAACTTTTAAATTGACCCTTTTGACCAGTGTGGTATGTGTTTGCGTGTGTGGATGTCCTCTCGCGTGTGGGTGATGTTGATGTGTGGGTCCTGTGGAATGTTCTGTGTGTGTGGTGTATTGGTGTAGTGCCATTAGGGGGGCGGCTTATCTCATTTAGCCATCCCGGCCCCCCTAGGCGAATATTCAGCCTAGCAATCTTTGTAATTGCTGTAGAGTTGCCACTACGTTGCTGAGTCCAGTAGCGGGGCGATGCTGTGGCGCTTTTTTTTACGCCTGGTTGGTGCAACGTGGTGGCGTGGGCTTAGGCTGGGCTGCAGGTGTTCGGCGTCGTACCGTCCGGTTTCCCTGCGTTGATCTACCCGTGCTTGAGGCAGCTGGCCGACCTACATCGCCTCATGGGGTCCTGTGTAGCAGCGTGTGATGTGGTCTGCCACACGTGTGGCATAAATCGGCCGAAACACACTCCTGCGTCACATGCGTGTGCGATAGGCAGTTGAGGTAGTGCTCATGTGCCTGGGCAATACGCTGGCGTTGTGTCGGCGTTAACTCCTTAAAGAGCCCACTGTGCTGTAGTCGGTGTTTCTTGCGACATAGCGGGCATCGGATGCGACGCGGCTCGACTTGGGCGGATTGCGTTGATGGGGCTGCTCGTGAGCCACTACCAGAAGCGGTAGTCGATTTAGTAGCTTTGGTTGGGCGGGGGGGAGGAGTAGGCCCAGTACGTGCCACGTTGGTTGCCGACCGAATAGTTTTTGTTGGGATCGTAGGCATGTCCACGTCCATCTTGATCTCTGTAAAAAACTGTTTTTGAATATACATGGTAGTATATAAATAGAATGTGTGATTGTGCCACGTTATGTGGCATGACTGGGTCGTCGTATTGACCGATCATTTTTTTGTAATTTTTATTGTTATTTTTAACGGTTTGTTGCAGGTTGCGGTTTTATTGATTTATTTTCATTGAGTGATTGATTGTATTTTCATTTGTGTTTCGGCATTATGTTCGGATTATTTAATATCGGATTTTCGCTATTATCCGCGGTTGGTAGAAAGCATAATTTAATCAGCGGTCTGGTTAGTATTCCGCTTTGAGTCCGGAGATCAACTATCCGGATGTGACCGTCTGAACCATAATGGAGCTTTAATATACGGCCAAGTCGCCACTCGGTAGGGGGGAGACAATCGTCATTAATAAGTACACAATCTCCAAGCTTAAATAGTCTTCTTTCCATCTACTACTGAAATTATAATGGAGAATTTTAAATTTCTCCCATCGATTTAATAATGATAGCGACTCCACGCCTGGCTCAGGTGTGGCCAGAATGGGTGCTCCTTTGAGAAAGTGCCCTGGAGTTAGGGCGGTGAGATCTGAGATCTTGCGAGAGTGTTTTTAGTGGCCGTGAATTGAGAACGGCTTCAATGTGAATTAATAGAGTTGTAAATTCTTCGTAATTAAATTTTTAATTTCCAGCTACCTTTTTAAGTAGGATTCGAAGCATTTTACAGCTGATTCCCATAGACCACCCAAATGAGGAGCTCTTGGGGGGATGAATTGCCAATTAATGCCTTGGGGAGCGTACTTTTGTACAATCTCAGGGGAGACTTGTTTACTAAAGTCCACAAACTGTTTTTCTGTGGCTCTTTGAGCCCCGATAAAAGTTTTTCCATTGTCGCTCATAAGTTTGGACGGAAAACCGCGTCGTCCGACGAAGCGAGCAAATGCCGCGAGAAAAGCCTCTTTTGTCAGATAAGTACATAGCTCGAGGTGCACTGCTTTTGTCGTAAAACAGACAAAGACAGCCACGTAGCCCTTCATTAGGGTGGGAGATCTTAGCATGGACGCCTTTATCTGAAAAAGCCCAGCAAAATCGACACTTTTAATAGTGAAAGGCAGAGCGAAGTTGCAGCGTTCCGGTGGAAGTGCTGCCATAATCTGCGTCCTCAACTTCTGTTTATGCATAGTGCAGATCTTGCACATGAAAATGCACTTTTTTATTTGAGGCTTAAGTCGGGGAATATAGAACTCTTGGCGGATTATATGTTGCATTAGGCGATGTTCCGCGTGCAACATTAGTATGTGTATATACTTGAGTAGCAATGTTGCAAGTCGAGGCTCGAGTTGGCAGGCCGACCATTAACACAAAGCAGACCTTTCGTATCCAGAAATGGATTTAGTACTAAGAGTGAGGTCTTTTTGTCAATCGGCTTCGATTCTCTTAGTAGTGACATCTGGCAGCTGAAGTGGCGCGTCAATGTATCTCCTTGGGAGAACAGCGTGGGTTCTCCCTTCACTCTAATTTTGAGCCGCTTGATGAAATTTAACATGTATGTAAGTGATTACCCTGAGTGCTCTGGGGTATGATGCAAATCGCTCAAGGATGTCAGTATCATCCAATGTCGTGTGAAAGGAGTCGATTTTTCGACTTTCGGTGGCAATTATGTTGCGCATGGGCGATCGTGGCCAAGAATCGGGAGATTCTGTTAACCATCGAGGACCGTTCCACCAAAGAGTGGTGGCTGCAAGGTGCAGAGGCTTGCACCCTCTTGTACCTAGATCGGCAGGATTGTCAGCGCTGACACTGTGTCGCCAAGTGGCTGATCCCACTAGGTCAAGGATTTGAGACGTTCGATTAGAAATATACGTTTTCCATTCATGTGGAGATTATTCTAGCCAGGCTAATACAATTTCGGAATCAGACCAGAGATACAATTTGTATTTGGTCATATTTAGATGCGTTTGCACCATGGATACGAGTTTGGCCAGTAGTAGCGCACCGCATAGTTCCAGTCGTGGCAAACTTATTATTTTTAGCGAAGCCATCTTTGCCTTGGCTACTAGTAGGTGACTGGTGGTCGCTGTGTCGGATTGTATGCGCACATAGATGGTGGCACAATATGCCTTTTCAGAGGCATCACCGAAGCCATGTAGTTCGACTTTGTGCTCTGGGGCATAATTTATCCATCGTGGGATTTGTATCTGGGAGTTATCATTCAGATTACCCGCGAACTGGAACCACTTTTCTAAACGAAGTAGTTTCACTTGTTCATCTCTGTCAGTTCCGTCTAGCCACAATTCTTCTATTAGAATTTTTGCTTGTATCATAATTGGCGAAAGCCATCCTGCGGGGTCGAAAAGTTTTGCCACCGAGGATAAAATTTGCCTTTTTATTACAGCTGATAGTGCGAATATTGACTCATTAGTATATGAAAACTGGTCAGATATCGCATTCCATCGTATCCCCAAAGTTTTTGTTGTGCTTTCATTTTCGAATTTAAGGAAATTACTGTCTAATAGACTTTCTTTAGGTATGTCCTTTAAAATATTAGGGTAGTTCGCCGTTATCTTTTTCAACGGAAACCCTGCTGTATTGAGCGCTTGTGTCACTTGTGCTAGTGACTCGTATGCCAGCGGAAGACTGTGGCTTCCAGACAGAATGTCGTCTACATACGTGTGTGTTTAAAACACTTGTGTTGCCAGAGGAAATTCTGAACTTTGTGTTTTCTACTAGTTCGTGGAGTGTACGAATGGCTAGGTATGGGGCACAGTCAGTGTGACCAGATCTAAAAAAGTGTTGCAGCTAAATCAGCATTAAAATAATGCTAAAAAAAAATATTAAAATGCCAAAAAATAATGATAAATATAAAAACATTTTTTACGTAAAATGATCACTATAAAGCGTTATTTTTTTTAAAAATTTTGTATTCAATGTTGCCTTAGAAATATATTTCATTAGAATAAAACAATGTCATGTAGTAATTCAACCATGTATTGTAGAGCCATGGCAAACAACAAAAAAAACTATTTATTGAATAAAAAAGAATCATAAAGAGTCTTACAAACATAAAAGAAAAAGTGATCATTCAATTCAATATCACATTGGTTTGTACATACATACATATCGTCACCTGAAATGCAAAATAACGTATCATCAAAAAATTCGAAATTGAATGTCTTATAGATTACGCTTCACTACTTCAAATTACTTGCATAATATTACATATGTTCAACATTTTCTGGTTCTCGTGTTTCGTGTTTCATTCATGCCACATTAAATTTCCGAAAATGATGTTACGTTATTTTGCATTTCAGGTGACGATATGTACTATATGTATATTTATATAAAAAAAAAATGGCATAAACATTTAAATCGCTATTTAATAGCATTTCAGTACATTTTTAAATATCATTTGTTTGCAAATGATACATTTTAATTATAAACTAAATGCATTATCAAATGAATATTGTTCCTCAACTTCCGAAGAGTTAGTCGAAATATCATTATCATACATGTTTTTATCACATTTTTGTGTGAGATCGTTGGTAATAGAATAATGCTAAAAAATGCTAAACTAATAATCGCAAAAAGCTCAGAAAAATGCTAAATGCTAAATGAAAATTTTGCGGCTAAATACAAAAAAAAAGCTAAATTTAGCTGCAAAAATGCTAAAATGGTCACACTGGGCACAGTTTACGCCAAAGGTAACTGTTTTTAATTTAAAGTCGCGTAGTGGACTAGCAGAAAATCTTGAAAACGTATTTGTATATACGCCAGTTTAGTATGAGGAGCATTAAATCTGGCGGAAGCGTGGGTCCCGTAAAAAAATGTGATTTAGGAACTCCCCGAACTTGAGGATTTTAATCCATTAAAGACAACTCTTACCTTTGTGGTTTTTATTCTCTCGCAACAAAGTTGCTAAGGAGAGTATTATAGTTTTGTTCACATATCGGTTGTTTGTGAGTCCTAAAACTGAAAGAGTCAGATATAGTGTTATATATACCAAAGTGATCAGGGTGACGAGTAGAGTTGAAATCCGGATGTCCGTCCGGACGTCCGTCAATGCAAGCTGTAACTTGAGTAAAAATTGAGATATCATGATGAAACTTGGTACACATATTTCTTGGCTCCATAAGAAGATTAAGTTCGAAGATGGGCAAAATCAGCCAATTCCCACGCCCACAAAATGGCGAAAACCGAAAATTTATAAAGTGTCATAACTAAGCCATAAATAAAGATATAAAAGTGAAATTTGGCACAAAGGATCGCATTAGGGAGGGACATATTCGGACGTAATTTTTTTGAAAAAGTGGGCATGGCACCGCCGCCTACTAAGTTTTTTGTACATATCTCGGAAACTACTATAGTTTTTTCAACCAAACTCTATAGAGTCGTTTCCTTCAGGAATTTCCATATACAGTTCAAAAATGGAAGAAATCGGATAATAACCAGGCCCACCTCCCATACAAAGGTTATGTTGAAAATCACTAAAAGTGCGTTAACCGACTAACAAAAAACATCAGAAACACTAAATTTTACGGAAGAAACGGCAGAAGAAAGCTGCGCCCAGGCTTTTTCTAAAAATTGAAAATGGGCGTGGCGTCGCTCACTTATGGACCAAAAATCATATCTCATGAACTACTATACTGATTTCAATGAAATTCGGTATATAATATTTTCTTAACACCCTGATGACATGTACGAAATATGGGTGCAATCGGTTTACAACCACGCCTTTTTCCAATATAACGCTATTTTGAATTCCATCTGATGCCTTCTCTGTATAATGTATACATTAGGAACCAATGATGATAGCGGAATAAAACTTTACAAAAATACGGTATTTGAAAAATATCTAAACGACGGATAATGAAATCTCGATTATCACTTTATCATGCGAGAGTATAAAATGTTCGGTGACACCCGAACTTAGCCCTTCCTTACTTGTTTTGTCTGGCTCTACTACTGCATGATGAGGCAGGTAAAATGAATGGTATTTGCTATTTATAATTTTTTCGCCAGGGCTGATGTCCTCCATGTGGTCTAAATGGAGGTACTCTTCTAAAACCCTACCGTATTCTGGTTTTAGCTCGCCTTTTTTAAGTAGGTTTTTTTCCAAACTTAAAAACTGTTGGACAGCAGAGGTGCGAGAATGACCTAAGGCGAGTGTGTGGGGAAATTCTGGCTTTAGTGGTAGTCGTGCGACGTACTGGCCATTATCTAATCGAGTAGTTTTGGATTTTTAAAAATCCTCACAATATCGATCTTCTGGGGTTGTGATTGATATGGGGGGAGGGAGTTCTTCTAACTCCCAAAATTTTTTCAAATATGTATTGAGGTACTCGTTTGAGATTTCCTTAACTTGAGTTGTCATTGCTGTGACTGGTTCCGCAACTAGTCCGCTTAGGACCAATCCGAAAATGGTAGTTTGCGCCAGAAGGGTTTTTGAAATTTTCTCAACACCTTCGAGAATAATTTGTGGTATGTGATCGCTGCCTAATAGAATGTCTATTTGAGCGGGAGTGTTGCAGTTGGGGTCTGCTAACTTAAGGTGTGAAACCTTTTCCCACTGCTTGCTATTTATATGATAGCTTGGAAGCATGTTTGTTAGTTGTGGTAAGACAATAGCCTCTGCTTGCATGAGCTTATCCGCTTGGGGGGAAATAAGGGTAATGGAGCAGATTTTGTTTGAGTTTTATACTACTCTTCCGCCCTTTCCCGTAATTTCAAAATTAGCTAGTTTTGTTGGCAGTTGTAGCCTACTTTGTGCCCTAGACGCTACAAATGATCGTTGAAATCCTTCGTCTATTAAAGCACTAAGTTTAAACAGTTCTCCTCGGTGCTCGGTGGAGACCACTGCTGTGGGTAATAATACACTGCTTTGGTTTTCGCTGTGTAGCGTCTGAGTTTTTAAAGCTTCTGAGCAGCATGGTGCTTCTTGGCAATTTTCGGAATTTTGTAAGTCGGGATTTGCTGTTGCAACTAATCCCACAGCTCTTTTAACATTAGCGTTATTTTGAGCGAAGCTGGAAAAATTTGTAATGTGAAGCGTTGAGTTATGTCGTTTATGGCAGTAAACGCAATTAAATTTGCTTTCGCAATCTTTTAGCGCATGCCCATGTGACAAACTGTTGGTACAAAGTTTTTTCGTTCTTACGAAATTGTTTCTTTCGTTAATATTTAGTTTTTTAAATTTCTCGCAAGATTTCAGCTTGTGCCCTCCTTTACACAGTTTTGTGTTTTATGTGTTTTGAAAAAAATACGATCTAAGTTGTTGTTGTTACTCGCTTGGGGTCTAATGAAGCTTCGATTTAGGTCGTGTTGAACGTGTTTAGTTCTGACCATTTTTTATTTACCCTTTCCGCAATTTCATATTGGGTAGATAAGAAATCTTTCTTTTGTTGCCACGTTGGGCACTTTCTTCGTGATGAGAGCGATTGTTCCCACAAAAGTAACGATTTTTCTGGTAATGCGGCGGTACATATGTTTACCTGAATGGGATCCCAATTGTCTGTGGGAATATTCTTTGTCGCTAGAACCGACAAGCAATTTGAAACAGTGGATTGAAGTTTTATAAATTCTTCACTTGTTTCTTTATGAATTTTTGGTAAATTCATAAATATTGTGACTTGTTTGTCGACTAATATTCTTTCGTTCTCGTAACGAGCTTTTAGAGCTTCCCAAGCATAATTGAAATTTTCGTCATTAAGAGCGAACTCTTTGACTATTACGCCTGCTTGAACTTTTGTTTTGTGTCGGAAATGATACAATTTTGCCGCTTGTGACAATTTTCGATGGTTTATGTACACGGCCGTAAACATGTCCCGGAAGGACGGCCATTGTTCATAACCACCATGAAAAATTTCAGTGTCACATACGGGCACCTTGAGGTGGATGCCTGAACGTCTCTTGGCTTTGAACTTGTGGCACCTCTACTCTCGGTTGTGGAGTAGGTGCAATTGCTTTAATTAATTTCAATAGTCACCGACTAAACCTCGTACTGAGCAGTTGAGTTAGCGTCTTTCTCTGAGTTTATAGCTATTCATATAGCTCTCTTTTGGTGTTCTTTTTTTTTGCACTACGGTCTGCTTATTTAAGTAACGCGATTAATACTTATTTTAAGTGAGAAACATAATCCAGTACTTATATCAGTGTGTTATAACTTTTCCACTATGCCCCCGGCGGGCTTCCAGTTCGGGTACAACAGGTTTGCTGCGCTGGCCCAAGGTCCCCAACCAAAACGTAAAAAATCGTATCAAAAACTGCAAGATGCTTTTCCTGACTTACCGCCAATAAAAAGTGAAGATCAAAAGTATATTGTGATTAAATCCGACGAGAATTCTACACCCCTTTCGAAGGTTTCTTGTTTTCGTGTTTACAATGCCTTACTTACCGTGAGCAAAGATATAAACAAAATTAGTGAATTACGCGACGGCAGCCTATTACTGCTAGTGAAAAATAAGCAAGTAGCAGAAAAGTTTATAAAAACGAAATGTCTTTTCAACATTGGCGCTGTTAGCGCTAGCTATCATCAACATCTTAATTGTAACAAAGGCACCATTTATGCACCGTTTTTAAACGATGTGCTTGAAAGCGAAATAATAGAAGGACTCAGTTCTTACGAAGTCTCCGCGGTTTATAAGTTCACTCGCAAAGTTGAAGGTGTTATAAAGCCTACTGGTGTTATGCTAATATCATTCAACAGTTATTCCCTTCCAAACAAAATAAACATCGCATGGAGGATGACCTCTGTGCGACCATACGTGCCTAATCCAATGCGCTGCAGGTCATGCCAAAAATTGTGTCATACGCAAAAACATTGTAAGGGTTCCCCAACATGCGAAACTTGCAATTTCCCTTCTCCACACGATAATGACTGCATCCGAGTCATGTGTGCGAATTGTTCTGGCGAGCATCGTTCTTCGGACTATAAGTGTCCAAAGTATATGCAAACCAAAGAAATTTTAAAAATAAAGACACTAGAAAAGTGCAGTATGCACGAAGCCCTTAAAAAGTATAGAGAAAATACTTCCCTCCCTTCCCTCACTGCTAGCTTTTCACATGTGCTTCAACCTACAAAAGAGGTATCCTCTGTATCCAACACACCAACAAAAATTTCAGCCATCAACAATATCACAAAATCTAAAAATAATCATAGAATTGCCGACAATGACTTGCCTAGTACATCTAAACAAAACGCAGAGGTCACCTCTGCTCCCAACTCATCAACAAACTCTTTAACTAGAAAAAATCACTCATCAAACGCCAACAACAAACATTCTTCCATCAACAAGCCTGCATCGATCAGTTCAGACTACAACAACGTCTCACATTCAGCTAAAAATATCAGCGACAACTGTACCCAACAAGCCTCTTTCTTAAATCCCAAACTTTTCAGTCCAACAACAGCCTCTCTCATTTCTAACTTAAACAACTCCTTAAACTCGCTTAATAAATATACTGACTTCAACAACACTGCTACCAACACTACCGTGCAGTCTAATCCACCTAATCACGAAAATCTCTTTCCAACAACAAGCAATTCCAACGATAATAAATACTCTACTCAACATACTGAACAAATAGAACTTGACTCTGAATAAATACGCTTAGCCTTTACTCTCTTTTGAACTAGTACTCAATTGGTGACACTCAGCTTCAACTGACTGCTCATACGAGTTGATATTCTAGCTCTCTTCTGTTTCCCTTTTTCTTTTTTTCCTACATAGATCTTATGATTCCATTATTGCAATGGAATTTAAACGGCTACACTAATAATTACAATGAGCTTCAATTATTAATACAAGATCATTCCCCAGCTATTATACTCTTAAATGAAACTCACATCTCTTTCAACTTGTCTGCTTTTACTCCTAAGCAGTACATTGGCATGTTTCACAATCTTCCACATATTAGCACAGGTAAAAGAGGTATTGCGATTCTCATAAGAAGAGATATTCCACACAAAATTAATGCCATTCAATCCAACTTGCTGGCTATGTCGATCGAAATTATCTTAGTTAAAAAAATAACCATTATCTGCACCTATATTGCACCAGATGAACATTTTACCAGTACAGACATCCTGCAATTAATCAACCAAGCTTCTACTCCTTTAATTTTCGCTGGTGATTTTAATGCATGGAGTCCACTATGGGGCTCTCCAATAGCCAACAAGAGGGGCAAATGCATTGAAGACGCTTTACTTTCCTCTAACTTAATATGTTTGAATAACGGATCCGCGACACACTTTTCCACTCACTCCACTTTTTCCCATGTAGATCTTACAATTTGCACCGACACACTTGCCACAGAGTGCGAATGGAGTATACTCGATCACCTGCATGGAAGCGATCACTTCCCCATTGTACTAAAATTGCACCTAGGTTCAACAACTAAAAACCACAAAATAAATAAGGTATTCAAAACTGATTACGCTGATTGGGAGAAGTTTCAGACACATTGCGAGATAAATGGCAATAAAACCCCAATATCTGACAACCCTAACCAAGAAAGTGCGAGGTTAACAAAAATTATCCGTTCAGCAGCGAATGTTAGCATTCCTCATACAAAGCCAACAGCAAGTTCAAAGAGTGTTCCTTGGTGGAATAAAGAAATCGCTGAATTGCGGGCAAAAAAACAGACAGCTTGGTATGAATACAAACGCGCTCGATCACTAGTCAACTTAATATCTTTCAGGAAAGCCAATGCTCTTTTCCGTCGTTCCGCGAAACAGGCCAAGCGTAAATGTTTTCAGGATTTCACAAGCAAAATAAATCCTTCGTCTAGTCCTAAGTTAATATGGAACGCTTTAAAAGAACTTTCTGGAGTGCCTAGAAATCTAACCATTCAATGCGTAAAGGGGCCAACAGGTTTGGTAACCATTTCCGATCCGATATTTCCGAGTTATTTGCAAACCACTATTCTGAAACAAGCTCAGATATTTCATTCAGCACACAGTTTCAAACCTTTAAACCACCACACTGTCCGACACTTCCTACTCTGTCTCCCCTCTTTCTTTTTCTGCTAAACAAATAGAAACCAGCATTTCACTGTCTGAATTCGAGTTCGTTGCATCTACCGTTAAGGGTAAGTCCCCGGGCAAGATAAAATTTCTTATCCAATTATCAGACATATGCCAAAAAGCCTCAAGCTCCGATTGGTAAAGCTTTATAACAAAATTTTCAATACTGGTGTCAACCCCCAATTTTGGAAAACGTCCTGTGTCACACCAATACTTAAACCACACAAATCCTCCGATGAACTTGCTAACTATAGGCCGATTTCCCTCCTTCCATGTATGGGCAAAATTTTGGAAAAAATCGTAGCTAACCGCTTGATGTGGTATGCTCAGCGAAACAAGTTCATATCACCGAATCAAGTCGCCTACAAAAAAGGTCAAGGCACGTTAGATGCTTTAATCCAACTAGACTACTTCATTACTAACGCTTTGTCCAGCATCTCCTCCGTACCGTCTCCTCCGTGTCCGTACTATCTCTGGACTTTCACAGAGCTTTCGACAAAATTGGAGCCCATATTATTATTCGACAACTAAGAAAATGGAAAATAGGCCAGAATATGATTCGTTTTATTACTAACTTTCTCACAAACAGAAAACTCAAAGTCAACGTAAATGGTTTTCTTTCTTCAACACTCCCGCTTTCTAATGGTACGCCGCAAGGCTCACCTCTTTCAGCCCTCCTTTTTATCATTGCTTTCGAAGATATTAGTAGGATGATAAAAAATTACAAAGGAGTTGAGCACCATATCTATGCTGACGATGTCCTAATCTACACAAAAGTCTCTGACGTTAATTTTGCTCAATCCTTATTGACTAATATACTCTCCAGAATTGAG
This sequence comes from Bactrocera neohumeralis, assembly GCF_024586455.1. Classification (NCBI taxonomy): domain Eukaryota; kingdom Metazoa; phylum Arthropoda; class Insecta; order Diptera; family Tephritidae; genus Bactrocera; species Bactrocera neohumeralis. The sequence goes on from NW_026089622.1 coordinate 32,087,153, forward strand.
ACTTGGTCACTGGAGTCTGGTGCTTCACTTTCCTTAGACAAAACACGTATCCTTCATGTATGTAGGAAGCAAAATTGCAACGGTAATTCACTAACCCACAACCAAACACAGCTGAAAATACTAGGATTAATTTTTGACTCTAATTATAATTTTAATGCTCACTGTAAATATGTCAGAAACTCGTTAATGTCACGATTAAATATTGTTAAATATCTCTCGTCTAAGCATTCATTTATTCATCCGAACACACTAGTCAATGTTGTCAGAGCTTTGCTAACTTCAAAAATAGATTATGGGCTCCCCATCTATGGCAATTGCTCCAAAAGCAGTATCAACCTTTTAAATGCACCTTACCATTGCGCAATACGGCGAAGTCTCCGGGCCTTTCCAACCTCGCCAATAAAAACGATAATGGCTGAATCTGGTTTACCAACTATTCAAAATAAAATTATAGATTCTTCGCTTCAAATTCTTGTGAAAACGGCTGAGAACACCAACCCATTACTTAATACAACTATCACGCATGCCACGAAAAAAAGAAAAATTCCAAGAATACAATCGGTTATTTCGAGATGCTTAAGTTTCGCTGCAGAAAATTATATTTTACGTAACGCAACACGCAAATTCACCACTCGACATCCTCCCTGTCTGATCAATGATAAAATACTACAGAATAAGCTTATGTTTTTGTCCAAGCAAAACCACCAAACGAAGTTTTTCAACAAACCTTTGCTGAACTGGAATCTAATTACACAAATAATGGCTGGAAGTTATTGTTTACGGATGGCTCCAAGTCCACCGATTCCACTTCGTTAGCAGTTGTCACTGCCACAGGAGAAATTATTTGCAATTGGCTTCTTCCCTCAACGGCCTCTGTATTTACCGCTGAAGGATCTGCTATCCTTCATGCAGTTAATTACGCAAAAAAGACTAAAGGAAAGTTCCTCATCTGTACAGACAGCAAATCGTGTATGTCTGCAATAACGTCTCCTTCCAATCGCAATCCCATAATAGAAGTTATCAGAGACGCGGTCATTGGTGCCCCTCAGAAAATCCAAGTAATGTGGATCCCTGGCCATGCTGATATTACAGTCAACCACTTTGCAGACCTCGCTGCGAAAAATGTAGCCAGGACTCCTGCCTTAACATACTACGTCTCATCCAAGCAAGACATTCTTAACCTTATTAAGCACAATAGGCATCAAAAAAACGCAAGCGAAAGGAAAACATTTAAACATCACTACGCGGTCATAAACCCAGCCAGAAATCGTATAATCTACTCGTCAGCAGTTCCAACTAGCGCAATGAAGACATATACTCGATTAAGGATTGGACACACTATCATAACACACGCCCACTTACTATCGGGTAAAAGCCCATCCATTTGCCCCCTTTGCGAGGACACCGCTACTATCAAACACTTACTCACGCTCTGTCCGATGCTTCACCCAACAGCCCACAACTCTGGCAACATTGATCTCATAAAACTACTAAGTGAACCTTCAGAAAAAAACGTGATGATTGTATATAGATTCTTAAAAACCAACGATTTGTTAAAATATATTTAAGCAAATTACATCTTTACTAACCCTTAGCAATTAGAATTTTTCACCTAGTTATAATTACAAGACGGCTGAAGGCCTCGTAGCCAGTGCTGCGTTTATGTATTTATATAATAAAACTCTTTTTGTTATATGAATTATTATAAATAAATAATAAAATAAATAAATTTCAATTGATCGGAGATCATAGCTTTCGTCTCTTCGTACTGGTATAAGCAGTTTTCATATTTGGAGTATGCTAAAGATTTGAAATTTTCAGGTAGATCTGGTTCATCAGATTCTACAATTGCATCATTCGCAGCTTATAGACGTGTCCAGAAATTGCCTAGATTTTCCTTTTTGATTTCTAGTACCGATTCAGAATTGTCTTGAATCGGTGAAGATGAAAATCGAGTGCAGTATGGAATTAGACTGTCACTCTCAGCAATGAACTTAGTATATGAAATATCTTTAATTTTTTTTTGCTTTGTAGCACCTTGCTTTGAGCGTGTAGCTTCAGCAGGTGTACATGGGCTCTTTTCTTAAGAAATCATTTTTTGTACTTTCAGATATTGTATCGATTTAAATTCTTTAGAATCTCCGTTCATTTAGATAGTAGATAAAAATTGAAAATATGAGAAAGAAAAAACTTCTCTCAGTGTATTTCTGGTAACAATAAATACGTTTGAATCTTTAAGATAAGTATGTATGTTTTTGTTGTATACACAACGTATCGAATAACGAACGCGTATTTCGTTTTCCTTATTATATTATTATTCCTTATTGTATTTTTGTTGTATACGCAACGTACGAACTAACGAACGAGTGTTCGTTTTCCTTTTTCCTAATAGATGTGCTATTAGTTCGTTTTGTTTTTTTTTCCTATTTTATTTATTGCTTTGCACTCGTAATGCAAAAAGGAGAAAAAGGTCGATGACCTTTGTATATGAGTTTGCACGATATGTGCGTGTGCATACGGGGTATTCCATACCAAATCGACCACTTTTGAACCCGACCCCTTTAGATTTTGCTGAAACTTATCCATCCAGGGTAGACCTTTGAAAAACATTTTTGAGAATTTTTTCAAAATTTTTTGTCCAAGAAAAAAAATTAAGAATTTAAAAAAAAGGCTTTTTTTTCAAATAGCCATAACTTTTGTAGAAATTGACTTTTTGGGAATTTTTTTTTTTAATTTTTGTTTTTGAATGAACTTTTCGAAAAAATACACGAAAAAAATTTAACACGCTCAATTATATAAAATAATCGGTTTTTTTAAATAAAATCGTCATATTTTGAAAGTTCGCCATTTTTGTTTTTTTTTTCCTCAAATAAAACTTCAATTAATTTGACAACTATCCCTGCTAATCCCGGAGTGGGCCGATTTTTTTTATATTTTTTTTATTTCTTTAAAAAAACATTGTCAAATTTTCATAAACAGAAATGGCAAACTTTCAAAAACTGTATATTTTTTCGAAAATATCATTCAAAAACAAAAATTTAAAAAAAAAGGTCCCCAAAAGTCAATTTCTACAAATGTTATGGCTATTTGAAAATAAAAAAGCCTTTTTTTGAAAAATTCATAACTTTTTTTTCTTGGACAAAAAATTTTGAAAAAAATCTCAAAAATGTTTTTTAAAGGTAGAAAAGGATGGATAAGTTTCAGCAACATGTAACGGGGTCGGGTTCAAAAGTGGTCGATTTGGTATGGAATACCCCATACGTAAGATGCTGAAGAAAAATTTAGATATTTTTTTTTTGTTTGTTTGCAATCCTGCTTGCTTGTGCTTTAACAAGAACAAGGGGTATTGCTGGACAGGTGCCGATTTGGTCTTTGAATATACATATGTATGTGTGTATGAACACTTGAAAATGTCAATACGTATGTATATATGTACATATGTGCTTTTTTTCTACCAACTCTTAAAATTTTCTGTTCTATTTTAACCGTAATTTTTTTAATTAGCAAATTTGAAATTTTTTTAATAAATTAAAATTTCGCATTTACCGCTTTATTTTTTCGAAATTTTTTTAAAATTTGTGAAATTTTAATTTAATTTTGTACCCTATGTACGTTGTATATACCGGCATAGGCAAATTGTATGCCGTATGTATGTATGTATGTGTGATTATTATTTTCCGTACGGATAACGCGGAATAGAAAATCGGTGAAGTGCAGGTGTGCACTTTTTGTTAATATGTAAAATTTTAGTAATGCTGTTTATACATACATGTGGGTGAATGTCGCCAGTGGTGGATTTATCAACAGGCTGAGTAGGCTGGAGCCTAGAGCGGCAGATTTTAGGGGGCGGCAAATTTGGCCCAAACATTTTATTTTGTCTTACAGAAATTAAATAAAATTGTATACCTACACAAAGAGATTTGACCCATTTATTAAATTAAATACGTATATTATATTTAACGTGTAATATGTTTCAAAATTTAAATATTTACTACTAGGTATGAATGTATTTGGGTACTTAGTTGTTTTTGCATTGCTGCGCGGGAACGAATGATATGACCGTTCGCTAAGAGTGTCTGGCTGGCTGAACGAATTGACAGCACGAACCACAAGCGAGCGCGCTCGGTTCGCGTCGCGATCGTGTTGCCGCGTGCGGGAGGATCTGTTTTCTGAGCTGGCAACAAAACACAATCAGGGTGCTGTCAACCAGCAGTTAGTGAAAAAGATGGGATGCCAGAAGAACAGCGTTATAATTACTTGACGAAATTAGGGTGAAATGAACTGTGCGAACATATTTTGGCAAAATAAATGTTTATGTAAATTAATTAATGATTTTGCATTGTAGAATTTATATATGTATGCATTTTCAAAGTGTTTAATTTAGTGTGTTGTATAATTTATTAAATTCCCAAGCTAATATTTTTCAGCAGTGGCATCATTGACAAATGTTATGAAAGTTTTGACAGCTCTCTCTCGAACCCAAGAGTTTCGTATCAAGTTATCTATGGCGGCATAGGCATTGAGTTCGAGAACGAGAGAGATAGATATAGAGCGGCAATACAAACGGGGTTTTTCTTCAAAACAAAAGCAAAACAAAAGTGACATTGGTCGATTGCGTCCTGCAGTTTCTAATAACTTCTTACGTATTAACCGTTATTCACCGGCACATTTTTTCTGTGGTTGTGTGCTTTCATTTTTCAGACTGTTTAGTGGATTGTATGAATAGATAATTTTTAAAACATCACATCACCAGTGCAGTAAGGTAAGAAATTCTAATGTATTACAATAAATCTTCAGCAACGAATCAGTAATTCAACATGATTCTGTTTTGGAAGGTTTGCATGGAAATTCACATTTTTTGTTTTATTATACTTAAATGTCGACGGTTAAGTACCAAACACTGCTATCTACGAAACATAACG
>NW_026089622.1:32092174-32109061 GCF_024586455.1 Bactrocera neohumeralis
CACGGACGTTGGAGACCCTAAGGTGCCCCATCTGCCGGCGCCCACATCGCCTGCACCACTGTGGCATATTTCGGGGTATGCGACCCGTGCAACGGCAGCAAGTTGCCCAGGCCCACGGGCATTGCCGGAATTGCCTGTCACATACACATGTGACTGCAGCGTGTGAGTCACGAAGGCTGTGCCAAATATGCCACAGCCCGCATCACACGCTGCTACATCGTAGCGCAGCACGCGAATTGACTCGGCCAGCCATCCATCGCGGCCGCATACCCCGATTCCAACCCGCAGCTCGTGGCGCACCCCAGCGGAGCGGAACTTCATTGCGGCGTCGACAGCCTGGGCCACCACCTCGTCGGTCTACGGGGCTAAGCAGCGTTGTGGCAACGCTGCAACAGCTGCAGCGTCTTTTGGGCTAAACCATCGTTTAGGGGGGCCTGGATGGTTAAATGAGCTTCTGCGCCCCTCTCTAATTCTAACATAACACACCACATCTTCACACCATCCATATCATCCACACATCATACTCAACACATCTACATACACCATATTCATCATCCACACCTCACACTCAACACACCTGCATCATACACCACACACGAGGACATCGGACACAATTAACAAAAGGGACCGACGGACGGCGACCGGCCTCTTTTGTTCTTCAACCGCGCGCATACACGCATCAAGCATCACGTCCCATAATCGGTTCACGTTCGCTAGAAATTCGCAACAAAGGTGAGTGTCGGTAGACGTAAGTATTAAGCGTACCGAGCTTTCTAATTAGAAAGGAAATGTTATTCGTTTATAAAGGTATCTAATTTTTTAGAAATAAGTTTAATTTACAAATTTTTGATTTTTCGGTTATTTATTCAATTGAAATATTTATTTATTTGAATATCTTAAGCATTAAGATAAATTATTAAAAATTAATGATGGTAATATAAACTGTATGCTTAGAATTAGCAATCCTTATACATTATTTTATGAATTATATTATTTATTATATTTTAATTTATTTACAAAATTTTTTTTATTTATTATTATAAATAAAAAAGGAATAATGATAGAATTAGTATATTTTTTGTTTATGTAACTTTATATGATAACTTTGTATGAAGAACTCGGCAAAAATTTTACCCGCCTGTTTAATAAAACCATGTCTTTTTATACTCTCGCAACAATGTTGGTAAGGAGAATATTATGGCTTTGTTCATATAACGGTTGTTTGTAAGTCCTAAAACTAAAAGAGTCAGATATAGGGTTATATATACCAAAGTGATCATGGTGACGAGTAGAGTCGAAATCCGGATGTCTGTCTGTCCGTCCGTCCGTCCGTGCAAGCTGTAACTTGAGTAAAAATTGAGATATCATGATGAAACTTGGTACACGTATTCCTTGGCTCCATAGGAAGGTTAAGTTCGAGGATGGGCAAAATCGGCTCTCTGCCACGCCCACAAAATGGCGGAAACCGAAAACCTATAAAGTGTCATAACTAGGCCATAAATAAAGATATTAAAGTGAAATTTGGCACAAAGGGAGGGGCATATTTGGACGTAATTTTTTTGGAAAAGTGGGCGTGGCCCGCCCCCTACTAAGTTTTTTGTACATATCTCGGAAACTAATATAGCTATGTCAACCAAACTCTACAGAGTCGTTTTCTTCAGGCATTTCCATATACAGTTCAAAAATGGAAGAAATCGGATAATAACCACGCTCACCTCCCATACAAAGGTTATGTTGAAAATCACTAAAAGTGCGTTAACCGACTAACAAAAAACGTCAGAAACACTAAATTTTACGGAAGAAGTGGCAGAAGGAAGCTGCACCCAGGCTTTTTTTTTTAAATTGAAAATGGGCGTGGCCTCGCCCACTTATGGACCAAAAACCATATCTCATGAACTACTAGACCGATTTCAATGAAATTCGGTATATAATATTTTCTTAACACCCTGATGACATGTACGAAATATGGGTGAAATCGGTTCACAACCACGCCTTCTTCCAATATAACGCTAATCTGAATTCCATTTGATGCCTTCTCTGTATAATGTATACATTAGGAACCAATGATGATAGCGGAATAAAACTTTACACAAATGGCTGTCTAAGAGGGGGTGGAGTTCTCTTAGCAGTTCATCGAAAATTTCGTCCTCGCTCAATTATGCTTGAGAATGAAGATTCTATCCTGGACCGACTATGTATCTGTGTCAATGATGCTCTGTTCATTGCAGTCTCATACATCCCTCCTAATAGTCCGCTAGAGTTGTAAAAGTTCCACGCAAATAATATTTCCTCGCTGGTATTAAAGAAGGTGAAAGACAATAACATTTGTGTTTTGGGTGACTTCAATCTAAGCAATATCGTCTGGTCTGGTTGTTCCTATAGTCCTGCTCTTCTTCCTTCAAATTTTTCGTCTTCACAGGAGTTATTTCTCATTGATAGCTTGCTTGGTCTCAGTCTGATTCAAATCAACTCATATTCAAATAGTCTCGATCGGTTTCTTGACTTAGTCTTTCTCAGTGATAATTTAAAATAGAGGTTTCTTGATGGATTCTCTTCAATTACTCCAGCCACCATCCATCATTCACCGCTAGCGTTTGAGGTGGATACTTATCTTTTCGCTCCTGTTAAACCAATTAATGGGCTTGGTTTTAATTTTGCATTTTGTGACTTTGAACGACTCAACAATCAGCTCTTTGAAATAAAATGGGACGATTTACTATCGGGACTTGATACAGCTAATAGTTTCTCCATTTTTAAGAAATCTATCCAGGAATTTTGTCATTATAATATCCCGCTCAAACGCTTACAACCATATAAGTTGCCTTGGTACACTAAGGACCTTAAACGTCTAAAAAATCTTAGAAATAAACATTATAGAAAATTCTCTTCAACTAAATCTCATGTTTCCTTTGTTCAATATCAGCACTACACAAAACTGTTTAAAGAATTGGATAAGTTCCTCTATAAAAGGTTTATTAATAATACGGAGTCTACAATTAAGTCGAACCCTAAGTTCTTTTGGAACTTTGTAAAATCTAAAAGAGCGTGTTCAGCCATTCCCTCTGCTTTACGCTGGGGTGATAAGTCGGCATGCACTCCGGTCGAAATCTCCAATTTGTTTGCTGAATTTTTCAAATCGAACTATGTTCAAGATGATCCTGGTACTAGTTCCACTTTTTCAGCTGATAACTTCCCATCCATTAATTTTGGTTCACTGTGTCTTTCACAGGACGATATTGCCAAGGCTATTTGTGACATTAAGTCTTCGTCCAAACTGGATTTGGACGGGCTTCCGCCCGTATTTATAAAAGATTGCACTGACTTATTATATCCTCTCATGCTTATCTTCAATAAGTCTCTCGCCACCGGGGATTTTATTTCTGACTGGAAATTGACACGCATTACCCCTATTCATAAAGGTGGTAGAAAGGATGATGTCTCCAATTACAGGTCCATTTCTAAACTTTCTACCATTTCGAAAATTTTTGAGTGTTCTGTTAAAAATAAATTATTTTTTTCAGTAAAATCAATAATTAATGTCAATCAGCATGGGTTTGTCCCTGGGCGCTCCACTGTGTCAAACTTAGCAGTTTTTAGCGATTATTGTATGTCTGCATTCTCCGCTGGATTTCAGGTAGATTGTGTCTACACAGATTTCTCTAAAGCCTTTGATAAAGTATCACACAGTATTCTAATTAAAAAATTATCATCTCTAGGATTTCACTCGGCCTTCTTGAAGTGGATTAGATCATATCTGCAAAACAGACGATGCGTAGTCACTGTCGATGGAGTGTCATCTGATTCATTCATTGCGTCTTCGGGAGTCCCACAAGGAAGCGTCTTGGGTCCACTTCTCTTTGTGCTGTTTATCAATGACATCTCCTGTTGCTTCTCTTTCGCCAACTTTCTGTTATATGCAGATGACTTAAAAATTTTTGCATTAATCAATAACACACAAGATGTACTCAAACTTCAATGTGATATTGATACTTTTCATAATTGGTGATTGAAATCGAAACTTTTTCTGAATGTAGATAAATGCTCACAGATCTCCTATGGTAGGGGACGCAACATATTATCTTCTAGCTACAGTATTTCTAATTGCGTCCTAAAATGCGTTACTGAAATCAAAGATCTTGGGGTAATCTTTGACAACAGATTTTCTTTCAGTAATCACATCAACTATATAACTTCAAAATCTTTTTCTGTACTTGGCTTTGTCCGTCGAAATTCTACAAATTTTTCCGACCCTTACACGTTAAAATTACTGTACACATGTTTTGTGCGGTCCATTTTGGAGTATGCAGTGTTTATTTGGAGACCATATTGCATATCGTCAATTAACAGGATCGAGCGTGTTCAAAAGATCTTTCTTAAATATGCTCTCCGCTCCTTAAAGTTTGTTGACCCAATACCATCGTATACATCGCGTTTATTGCTTTACATCTTAAATCACTGGAAAATCGAAGGTCCGTTCTCTCACTTTCATTTGTCTACAATATAATTAACGGAGAAATTGACTGTCCCTACTTATTAGGGAAACTTAACTTCAATACTCCCCAGCGTTGTCTCAGATCCAGTTTGCCATTTTATTACAAAAAGGAAAATACTAATTTTTAATTAATTGGAGGATGGAGTCATGTGTAGAAGTTCACGTAAGTGAGGAAAGTTCTCTGATCGCCATTCACTTGGGAGTGGCCAGAAACGATTCTTTTACACATGGCTCAAGCAGCTCACTACTTCCGGTCTTTGACCAAGTATCCTCTGGGTAGCCTAAGAACATCCGTTCGAAGGCGAGCTAAAGTGAGAAGGCGAAACATTCCCTTCAAGGGTTGTGCGCTGGGTTTGGGACAGAGACGAGTAGGTCCTTGTGACATTTACTACAGTGGCCATATAAAGGAGCGCAAGTTTGGTGTAGGATTCGTGGTGGGAGAGAGACTCCGTCGCCGAGTACTATCATTCACTGCGGGGAATGAACGTCTAGCCACAATCCGCATCAAAGCGAGGTTCTTCAACATATCGCTGATTTGCGCCCACGCCCCGACGGAAGAGAAGGACGATGTGACCAAAGATGCCTTCTATGAGCGCTTGGAGCGCGCTTATGAGAGCTGCCCCCGCCACGATGTCAGAATCGTGCTTGGCGACTTTAACGCCAGGGTGGGCAAAGAAGGTATATTTGGCACTACGGTCGGTAAATTCAGCCTCCACGACGAAACATCCCCAAATGGGTTGAGGCTGATTGACTTCGCCGGGGCCCGAAATATGGTTATCTGTAGCACTAGATTCCAGCATAAGAAGATTCATCAAGCTACCTGGCTGTCTCCGGATCGAAAAACTACCAACCAGATCGATCATGCTGTGATAGACGGAAGACACGTCTCCAGTGTTTTAGATGTGCGTGCGCTCCGAGGTCCTAACATCGACTCGGACCACTATCTTGTTGCAGCTAAGATTCGCACCCGCCTCTGTGCAGCAAAAAACGCGCGCCACCAAACACAAGGAAGGTTCGACGTCGAGAAGCTGCAATCACAACAGACAGCCGAACGATTTTCTACTCGGCTTGCACTCCTGCTCTCTGAGAGCACTCGTCAACAACTCGGTATAAGGGAACTGTGGGACGGCATTTCAAACTCCTTACGTACAGCTGCAACCGAAACCATTGGTTTTCGGAAAGTGCAAAAGAACAGCTGGTACGACGAGGAGTGCCGTGTCGCAGCGGAGAGAAAACAGGCTGCCTACCTCGCAACGTTACGATCGACCACTACACGTGCGGGATGGGATAGATACCGAGAGTTGAAGAGGGAAGCGAGACGCATTTGTAGACAGAAGAAGAAAGAGGCTGAAATGCGTGAGTACGAAGAGCTTGATAAGCTGGCCGACAGGGGTAATGCTCGAAAATTCTACGAAAAATGCGGCGGCTTACGGAAGGTTTCAAGACCGGAGCGTATTCCTGTAGAACCCCCAAAGGTGATCTAGTCACTGATGCCCAGAGCATACTTAAATTATGGAGGGAACACTTCTCCAGCCTGCTGAATGGCAGTGAACGCACAACACCAGGAGAAGGAGAACCCGATTCCCCAATCGATGACGATGGAGCAGACGTTCCATTACCAGACCATGAAGAAGTTCGAATAGCAATTGCCCGCCTGAAGAACAACAAAGCGGCAGGGGCCGACGGATTGCCGGCCGAGCTATTCAAACACGGCGGCGAAGAACTGATAAGGTGCATGCATCAGCTTCTTTGTAAAATATGGTCGGACGAAAGCATGCCCAACGATTGGAATTTAAGTGTGCTATGCCCAATCCATAAAAAAGGAGACCCCACAATCTGCGCCAACTACCGTGGGATTAGCCTCCTCAACATCGCATATAAGGTTCTATCGAGCGTATTGTGTGAAAGATTAAAGCCCACCGTCAACAAACTGATTGGACCTTATCAGTGTGGCTTCAGACCTGGCAAATCAACAACCGACCAGATATTCACCATGCGCCAAATCTTGGAAAAGACCCGTGAAAGGAGAATCGACACACACCACCTCTTCGTCGATTTCAAAGCTGCTTTCGACAGCACGAAAAGGAGCTGCCTTTATGCCGCGATGTCTGAATTTGGTATCCCCGCAAAACTAATACGGCTGTGTAAACTGACGTTGAGTAACACCAAAAGCTCCGTCAGGATCGGGAAGGACCTCTCCGAGCCGTTCGATACCAAACGAGGTTTCAGACAAGGCGATTCCCTATCGTGCGACTTTTTCAACCTGCTTTTGGAGAAAATAGTTCGAGCTGCAGAACTAAATAGAGAAGGTACCATCTTCTATAAGAGTGTACAGCTGTTGGCGTATGCCGATGATATTGATATCATCGGCCTCAACACCCGCGCCGTTAGTTCTGCTTTCTCCAGGCTGGACAAGGAAGCACAGAAAATGGGTCTGGCAGTGAACGAGGGCAAGACGAAATATCTCCTGTCATCAAACAAACAGTCGTCGCATTCGCGACTTGGCACTCACGTCACTGTTGACAGTCATAACTTTGAAGTCGTAGATAATTTCGTCTATCTTGGAACCAGCGTAAACACCACCAACAATGTCAGCCTAGAAATCCAACGCAGGATAACTCTTGCCAACAGGTGCTACTTCGGACTGAGTAGGCAATTGAGAAGCAAAGTCCTCTCTCGACAAACAAAAACCAAACTCTATAAGTCACTCATAATTCCCGTCCTGCTGTATGGTGCAGAGTCTTGGACGATGTCAACAACGGATGAGTCGACGTTGCGAGTTTTCGAGAGAAAAGTTCTGCGAAAGATTTATGGTCCTTTGCGCGTTAGCCACGGCGAATACCGCATTCGATGGAACGATGAGCTGTACGAGATATACGACGACATCGACATAGTTCAGCGAATTAAAAGACAGCGGCTACGCTGGCTAGGTCATGTTGTCCGGATGGACGAAAACACTCCAGCTCTGAAAATATTCGACGCAGTACCCGCCGGGGGAAGCAGAGGAAGAGGAAGACCTCCACTCCGTTGGAAGGACCAAGTGGAGAAGGACCTGGCTTCGCTTGGAATATCCAATTGGCGCCACGTAGCGAAAAGAAGAAACGACTGGCGCGCTGTTGTTAACTCGGCTATAATCGCGTAAGCGGTGTCTACGCCAATTAAGAAGAAGAAGAAAATACTAATTTTGCTGAATATGCTCCCCTCAAGAGGGCTATGCGGGAGTTTAACTCGATTTCCGAGAAAGTTCTACTTGATTTTTCTCACTCTAGGGTTTCCTTCATTAACACCCTCAATTCTGTTTTTTAGTTTAAGTTATCTACTCATGTTATTGTAATTTAATTATTTTAGAATTCTAATTTGCGTCCTAGTTTTTCATTAGTCTGTAAGAATCATTGTTCATAGACTTTAATAAATAAATAAATAAATAAATATATAAATAAATAAATACGGTATTTGAAAAATATGTAAGTGACGGATAATGAAATCTCGATTATCACTTTATCATGCGAGAGTATAAAATGTTCGGTGACACCCGAACTTAGCCCTTCCTTACTTGTTTTGAGTTATTTTTAAAGTCTGACCTGCCCACTGAAATTATTTAAATGGCCGCAGTATTCTAACTGTGCAAAGGTAGCATAATCATTAGTCTTTTAATTGAAGACAAACTACCGAAACTCGAACGAGGGACACAACTCGCCAAGGCAAGAGTTGATTCTAAAATAAAAGCAGAAGATGAGGAGCTTCTAAGGTGTCTAACTACCCTCAAAAAGATGAAGCGGATAATGCTAATGTAGAATAATGTAAGTATTGATGTATAGAAATAGAGTATCTGAGCTAGAGGAACTCTTTCATATTATTGGTGGCCTGCGCCGGAACTGGATAAAGACAGAAATGGATACAAGACGCACGAACGCATTTAGATCATCAGACGATTGCAACAAATATGCGGATGTCTCAACACCAGTGACAGCTCTTCCCAAACGAACAGCACCTAGTCTAGCAGAACAGGAGTCTGAGAAGAGAGGCGAGGACCCATTAATACCATGTGGCACGCCTTCTTCTTCTTTATTTTTCGTAGAGACCACTTATGCTGCTATAATAGAGTTAACAACAGCGCACCAATCGTTTCTTCTTTTTCCTCTGCTTCCCTCGACAGCTCCTGCGTCGAATACTTAAGAGCAGCAGTGCTTTTATCCATTTAGACGACATGACCTAGTCAGCGCAGCCGCTGTCTTTTAATTCGCAAAACTATCTCAATGTCGTTGTATATCAACAACAGTTCATCATTCCATTTACTACAGTGTTCACCGTTGTCAATGCGGAAAGGATCATAAATCTTCCGCAGAGCCTTTCTTTCGAAAACTCATAACGTCGACTTATCAGATGTTGTCATCGTCCATGCCTCTGCACCAGCAGTTCGGGACTAATGAGTGACTTATAGAATTTAGCCTTTGTTCGTCGAGAGAGGACTTTACTTCTCCATTGCCTACTCAGTCCGAAGCATAATCTGTTGGTAAGAGTTAGTCTGCGCTGGATTTCGAGACTGATTCGATCTTGTGTTAATACTGGTTCCAAGATAGAAGAAATTATCTACGACTTCGAAATTATGACTGTCAGCAGTGACGTGGGAGCCAATTCGCGAGTGCGACGACTGTTACTTTCATGATAGGAGACATTTCGTCTTTCCTTCATTTACCACCAGATCCATTTGCTTCGTTTTCTTATCCAGTTTGGAGAAAACAGAACTAACGGCACGGTTGTTGTGATAAATGTTATCAATACTTTTCGATTAAGCTCTGCAGCTCGAATCCTTTTCCCCAGCAGTACATTGAAGAGTCGGGAGTTGCCTTGTCTGAAACTTCATGTGGTATCGAACGGTACGGAGAGGTCCTCCCGAACCTGATGGAGCTTTTGGTATTGCTCTGTTTACACAGTCGTATTAGTTTTGCGGGGATACCACATTCAAACATTCTGGCATAAAGACAGCTCCTTTTCGTGCTGTCAAAAGCAACTCTCACGGGTCTTTTCTAAGATTTGGCACATGGTGAATATCAGGCCAGTTGCTCATTTTCCAGGCCTAAAGCCACAGTGATAAGATCCAATTAGTTTGTTGACGGTGGTCTTTAATCTTTCACACAATACGCTCGTATATAACCTTATATTTGTGGATTAGGCAAAGCACAATTAAATTCCAATCGTCGGGCATGCTTTGGTCCGACCATATTTTTCAAAGAATCTGATGCATGCTTTTTCATAATTCATAATTTTAGAATGCTTAGAGCAACGGTTACTAGATCACCCCTGGGGTTCTACAAGAGCATGATCCGGTCGTGAAACTTTCTGTTAGTTGCTGCATCTATTGTGGAACAAGCTTCAGAAGCGAAAACGGGCAAACAGAACTAAAGTACTGCAAGAAGCAAGATAGGGGGGAACTCGGGACTATATGAAAAACAAAATCAGGTGTCCTCCTTCTCGAACTGAAGAAAGGAGGAAAACCACAACCAGAGCTCCAAAATGGTTGAAGAGAAATTTACGCGGTATAACATCTGTAAGCGAGCTAAAGCAGAAAGTGACAATCGAAACACGAGACTTCGACCCCATAACCCCCACAGCAAAAGTCATAACTTCCGTAAAAAAGAAAGCAGCTAAGGAAATTACAGTGAGGACCAACGCTCCAAATACGTATGTTTACCGCCAAGAGCGCAAACAGATTATTAAAGGAAGGTCACATAAAAATAGGGTGGATCAGCTGCAGGATAAAATCTCATGAAGTAAGTTTAAAAATGTAACAGATTTTTCAACTTCGGCCATATGCAGTGGGAATGCAAAGGTCCAGACAGCAAGTGCTAGAAGAGTACACAGGTGGCGACCACCAATATATATCCCACCTGGTAGGCCCAATTAAACGTCCAAAAACTACTAAAAAAAAAAGGCAACACTTAAATGGGACGCTTCCAAGCTTAACTCAGAAAAGCTCTTAGCGAAAATGGAAAATATCGCGGAAACAGCACAGACAAAAATATTGTAAAATAAACTATGAGATGCATTACAGAAGCATGTAAAACAGTAATGCTAGAAATAAAAACCGATCATCCGAAAAAAATTGTTTACATGGCTACACCCTTTTGCTGCTTAGCTTTATGTAAGATTCCCATGATCCTGGAAGAGCCGGAGACTTATGGGAGCAAATAGGTTCAGACCAGAAAGGTCCATCGAACCCGTTGAAGACCACAAAATTATACGCGATAAGCCTCATGTACAGCTTTTACTTTGAAATAAATGGGCACGACGGGATACCAGCGGAAGTGCTAAAGTTCATCTTCACGGAACGGCAACACTTTTTGCTATTTATGTTTAATGCATTCCTAAAAGAGAGCATTTTCCCGGAAGTATGGAAGAGGCAGCACCTGATCCTGATAAGCAAAGACAAAGGAGATCTAGAAACACCTTCAGCACACAGAGCTGCTAGGAAGACTACTGAAACCCCGCATTACAGCCAATGTAAGCAATTACGGAGACTTATGGGATCAAAAAAATACCTTCAGACCTGGGAGGTCTATCCGACCCGTTGAGGACGTCGTACGTAGCATGGAGGAAGCTCGTTTAAATAATAACTTCTCAAGGCCGGTAGTCCTCCCTGCAACAATTGGTATAAGAACACATACAATAGCTCGAAATGGGACAATATAATCGACGCATTAGCAAACCAATTCAAAACCCTTCCTTACTTAATGAAAATAATACAGGGCTATCTAGCTAAAAAGTCAATAAATATAACAATCTCTCTATCACGACTTATGGCAAACAAGGGAGGGCCGCCCGCAATCAGAAGGAAGGTGCTCATGGATACGACACAGTCAGGGCTATTATATGGCAGCGAAATATAGGCCGATACATTGAACGTGAAACATAGACGGAAAAAACTCGCTAAGATGCAGAGGACAGCAGCTCTGAGAGTCGCCTCACTTTTGATGACGACTATGGCAAACGAAAAAAAGACTATGATTTGAGGGCATGTGCCTGGAATGTCCGGTCCCTTAATTGGGAAGGTGCCGCTGCCCAGCTGGTTGATGTCCTCGTTAGAGTGAAGGCTGACATCACCGCCATCCAAGAAATGCGATGGACGGGACAAGGACTGAGACGAGTTTGTCCTTGCGGCATTTTCTACAGTGGCCATATAAAGTAGCGCAAGTTTGGTGTGGCATTCGTGGTGGGAGAGAGACCCCGTCGCCGAGTACTGTCATTCACCCCGGTGGATGAACGTCTAGCCTCAATCCGCATCAAAGCGAGGTTCTTCAACTTATCGCTGATTTGCGCCCACGCCCCGACGGAGGAGAAGGACGAGGTGACCAAAGATGCTTTTTATGAGCGCTTGGAGCGCGCTTATGAGAGCTGCCCCCGCCACGATATCTAAATCGTGCTTGGCGACTTTAACGCCAGGGTGGGCAAAAAAGATGTCCTTTCATCATAGCTGGCACGACGAGGAGTGCCGTGTTGCAGCGGAGAGAAAACAGGCTGCCTACCTCGCAACGTTACGATCGACCACAACACGTGCCGGATAGGATAGATACCGAGAGTTGAAGAGGGAAGCGAGACGAATTTGCAGACAGAAAAAGAAAGAGGCAGAAATGCGTGAGTATGAAGAGCTTGATAAGCTGGCCGACAGGGGTAATGCTCGAAAATTCTACGAAAAAAAGTTTCAAGTCCGGTGTATACTCTTGTAGAAACCGCAAGGGTGATCTAGCGACCGATGGCCAAATCATACTAAAATTATGGAGGGAACACTTCTCCAACCTGCTGAATGGCAGTAAAAGTACAACGCCAGGAGAAGGTAAGCCTGGTTCCCCAATCGACGACGATGGAGCAGAAGTCCCATTGCCCGACTATGAAGAAGTTCGTCTCCAGTTCCCCCATAAAAGAACTTAAAAGTTTTTTTTTTAATGATTACTACACATCTTTCGCCACCTATGTAAACGGTGAATTTACTCACTGGGAGCAGTTCGTCGGATCCGAATTCGCAATTTAAAGCTTCTAGATGAGAAATTTCGGTGAAGAAAGCACACGAAAAGTCCCTTGAATATGCAAATGACGATAACTTTCATATATCTGCAGCTTTCTGAAAAGATAATACTATCGTTACTTTTTTTAATTTCAAGCTACTGTGGCAAAACTCCAGTAACCGTGCGTTTGGTTCAACGGTTCACATAAGAGAGAGTTCTTTATTACACTTAATCTAATTGCTAAGCCTAAATCTTAAAATTAACGGCTTAAACTAGTGGTAATATAAATATGTATTAAAGAGGGGTAAGTATAATAATTTTTAACTTTCGTTAAATATTGTAACAGATTATGGTAAGTATTAAGGTAAGTAATAGAATATTAAGGTAAGTATTTTATAATAGATTTTCTTAATTTAATTTTTAAGAATTCAATATTTTACAATTCATTTAATTGTTTTTTGTTTTAGATATAGATATGTCGCTTGACGCAACACCGGCCACCTTGACAGGATCAGGTTCCTTCAACCTTCATGGGCACTAATGCGAGCTTGTGGATGGGACGCTTAATTGAGCCCGCCTTAGTCGCCACGTCAGCTACTCGCACCTTGCCGTCTTGCCCTTCGACGGTTGCGACGACACTTCCGAGTACCCACTGCTGTGGTGGCACGTTGTCCTCGTGGACGAGGACGAGGTCGTTGAGCTGCAGATTGCGAGTGGGGTGCAGCCGCTTGTTACGTTCCTGAAGGCCCGTCAGATATGTTTTGGACAACTGTCGCCAAAACTGTTGCTTGAGAGAGCAACAAGTTGCCATCTCTCGCTGCAACGAATTGGGTCCACTGACACCTGCTCTGGAGGTAATGCTCGCAGGGAGCACTCTATCAGTAAATGCGCTGGGGTTAGTGCCTCGCCGTCGTTGGGGTGCTGGCTCAACGGTGTTAGGGGCCGAGAATTAAAGATGGCTTCCACTTCTGCCAGTAGTGTTGACAGTTCCTCTGCGGTCAGTAGCGCGTTGTCGATTACGCGAACGATATGATGCTTGGCGGACTTCACCGCGGCTTCCCATGACCCGCCGGAGTGCGGCGCCCTCGGTGGTATAAAGGTGAAGCTGAATACTTCGTCTGTGGCGAATCCCTTCACTTCTGCTGACTGGGCAAGAAATGGCTCTTTCAACTCGCGTAGCTTGCGGTCGGCGCCGACGAAGTTGGTGGCGTTGTCGCTG
Organism: Bactrocera neohumeralis; assembly: GCF_024586455.1. Classification (NCBI taxonomy): domain Eukaryota; kingdom Metazoa; phylum Arthropoda; class Insecta; order Diptera; family Tephritidae; genus Bactrocera; species Bactrocera neohumeralis. Next base: position 32,105,886 of record NW_026089622.1, read on the forward strand.
AACATCTTCGTCGGCAACCCTCGGCGTCCAATGAACCTTTTTAGGGCGAAAATAAATGAATTAGAAGATAGGTCCGAAACTAATTCTAAATGTACTGCTTTTGAAGTGAAGCAAACGAAACCTGCAATATAGGTTGGCTAAATGACAATACAATACACCACGCACACAAAACCCACATTTCACAGGACCCACACATCAATATCACCCACACGCGAGAGGACATCCACACACGCAAACACATACCACACTGGTCAAAAGGATCAACTTAAAAGTTTGATCAGTCTCGTTTTGATCTGCAACCGAAGCTTACGCTTCGCCGCTTGATTCTCGCGCCTTTTCGATCGTCATATGTCAGCGTAGTTCCACACATTGGTTTATATTAAGAAATCGAATTAAAAATAACTGTAGATTACCGTAGTTCCGCAATATTGTTCGAATTGAAAAAAGAATTAAAAGTTATTGAACCTCAATATCCTCTTTTGTAAAGACATTAAAACATCTAAGTAAATCCAAAGTGAATTACCCTTACACATTAACCTTGTGTTTTATTAAAATAAGTGAAAGTGGTAAGTGTCCAAAGATCAAATTGAGGTGAACACCTATTTAAACATTGGTCCTTCGAGCCACTAAGAAAGGCACTATTGAGCAAAAAAGGAAAAACATTCAAGCGGTAAAATAATCATAAAGTGATATAGATGTACAAATATACAAAACATATAATGCAATAAAAGGTGCGGTGACATATATATATACATACATATATATAAAAAAAACTTTCATGTAAAAAAATATTTTATAAAAAAAACAAAGTGGTGCATTGACATATACATATACATATATATACATACATATAAAAAAAAGCAGTTTGAAAAACGGACACGAAACGGTTCCGTGTTGTAATCAAAATCCAAAAAAATTAAAATAATAACAAAAAAAGTAATTCTTGGGTGCAGTAATAAAAGAAAAAGTAGAAAACACATATAAATATACATATAATACAGTGTATAAAACCAAAAACCAAAAAATAAATAAAAAAAATTCCGAAAATTGGGGGCGAAATAATCTTTATCAAAATAAAAATATCCACACGGGCGCGAAGCTTAACATATGTACATGACTAAAGTCTAATTTTTGTGAAAATTAAACACTAATAAACGTGAAACAAAAAATTGAAAATACAAATAAATAAAAAAAAAGGCCAACCAACGAAAGAAAGTCAACACAACGAAGGGAAATTTACAACCACGGAACAAGGAACACCAAAAAGGAAAGGAAATGGACAGGAACCAAATTAGACGCAGTGCCATAAAAACAACATTTTCCGGCAATACCCCTTATAGCCAGCAGCAGGATTGCGCAAAAAGTAAGCTTGGGAAATTGCGAAATTTAAAACAGAAAGGCAAAATAACAAGACCAAACATACATATGTATATGCACAATAGTCACCATTTACATATGTACATACCTATTACATACCGAAACAGTGGCGAACGCAGGAAAAAAATGGGGGGTGTGGTTTATGTAAAAAGACAATGTTTCATTATTTTATTCACAAATTGAAGTCTAATCTTCTTTTATTTTGGGCCGTAACATTTAAAATCTCTTCCTCCGTCACGTCTATATCTCTATGGATATTCAAGAGAGCCATTCCGTTCAGGCGGTCTTCTCCAGTTTTATTTCTTAAATGTGTTTTAAGCCTGCGAAGTGAGGAAAACGAGCGTTCACTTGAAGCGACAGATATAGGGATTGTTGCTCCAATCTTTAAAAAACGATGCACTAAAAAAGTTTTGGATCTCTCTGTTTGATTTAACCAGTTCCTGAAAATATATTCAAAATTTTAGTTAGAAAATATAATCTGAAGAAAAGATTTTTAACCTTTTCCACATTCTAAATTCAGCAAATGAAAAACAAATAATAAGTAAAGTTGTGTATCTAATTCAGACCAGTTTTTTTCTGGTTGTTTTTATTAAAAATATAGACATTTTAGTTAAGACACTCAAGTATTTTTTTGCAAATAGCATAATTTTTTTAAATTTAAATTTATTTCACAACAGTTTACTCATGGAACGAAAACTGAAAGTCATAATAAATGAGTTTTTATTTTTCCTGTAGTATGATTAACAATAAACCGTAAAAAAAATAATAGAAACCTTATTGGTGACTTTTCAGTTCAGAACTAATTTTCAAAAGAAGTCCATTTTCGACTCACAATTCCCCTTAAATCTAAAAAAAATCCAGTTCAGCAGCCACAGAGTTATAAGGCAAGCTCATTACTTTGAAGCAAATTAAAAAAATGTCTCTGTCCAGTTTATATTTTTCTGGGTTTTTTAATTGGCCTACATTCCCACAACTTTTTAATATTATCCAGATACAATAGGTTTGTTTTTAGTTTAACATTTTTATAGTTTCAAAAAATTAAATTCTATCAGCAGGAAAGTATCAAAATAGACCGTTTGTGAACAAAAAAGTATCAAATCACAAAATTTAGAAAAAAAAGTATCAAAAAAGATACAATTGTATCAAAACGGCAACGCTGTTAGTGACTAATGTATTCATTTATTTTACATATTCATACATCGTCGGCAGAAAGATTGCTTTGAAAACAAAAAATTACAATTTTTCAAATGACTATGTAGAATTAAATTATATTATCTAAAAATTCAATTACTTTGTTTTACCACCCCAAAACCCCCCCCTGCGTTCGCCCCTGTACCGAAACAAAGTGAGAAAAAAAATTAATGCGACATTCAGTGGCTGATTTAGAAATTTGCCGCCAGTAGGCTATTCAATTTTTGCCGCGCCTATTGACCTCATGCGCTAGTTTAGTTCACAATCATTATTAATTACATTTATTGTGTTAATGAAATTGCAACATTATGATTTGTCCTCTATCGTCCTCATTACATCGTTTTTTTTCGTTATTAGGATGATTTTGAACTAGGGAATAGTTGTGTCAGTTTCTAGATTATTTTTACAACCCACGATTTAGTGAAGAGTGTTTAGTGTTGAGCTACAACACTATATAAAAGCACAGCTTATACATATAAAATAATGTGTAGTCGGTAAACGTTTAATTGTTAAATATTTTTTATTCCACTTACAATATAAAAACAACACGAACAATATCTATTAAATAATCTGTTAACAATCAGGTTAATAGTGACAATGAGATCAAT
>NW_026089622.1:32109161-32125037 GCF_024586455.1 Bactrocera neohumeralis
TAGGTATTAGTTTTCTTGGTGTTTTTGTCTCTGTTTTATGTTTGCAAATATTTCTGCCTTTGCTTTTTTACTGTATGCAGTCGTGCTCATTGTTTTATCAAGCATAAGGGGCTGCCGGAAATTTTTCTCATGTGAATGCTTGAATATTGGCTGCTTTTTGTTTTGTTAAGAGATTGTGTTTGAATAAACCAAAATAAGCTTAACATATAGGCATTTGAAGATTTGTTTGTTTAAATTTTTAAATATTTAGATAAATGTATTTTTATACCAAACTTTTATAGGTTTTTCCCGTAGATTAAACTTGGATCTTATAAGTTTGACAACCGTTTAATTGTGATGTTAAAACGGATTTTGATTACCGATTTTATAATAGTACGTATATGTAAATCAGTTTGTTGTTTTATACATATATGCATATTACAAATTATATAAAATTAGATTGAATACGCTCACTTTGTTCCTTCAGGAGCTTTTTTTTTGTATTTATTTATGCTGCCTTCTGCGTTTGTCTCTCTTTCTCTTCTCCAGCTACCTTCTTGTTGTTTTCGTGCAATTGTCTCTCGTTGGTGTATGCAGGTCTCTGCGATGTCCAGCTGTGTTGTGTTGCTCCCGTTTTAAATTGTTGTTTTTATTTTATATAGTTTTAGTTTCGCGCCCGCTTTGTTTATTTCTTTTAATTTGCTTTTATTTTATTTTTTTTTTCTTTAACGCGCCCGATTGTGTGAATTTTTGTTTTTCATTTTTCGTTTGAGAGTTTCGCGACACGTTTGTTTTTGTTTGTTGAAACGAAGTTAATTTTCTTCTTGTTGTGATGCGGTCTTTTGATTTGGTTGTTTTTTTTTGTTTGGTATATATGTACGTATTTATGTAAACATGATCTTTTTGTTTTATGTCACTGCACTTATTGTTTTAGTTTTCTCCACAGCACTTTATGTACATACATATGTATATCTTTAACTTTGCATTTGAATTTTGCCACCATAATTATTTTTGATTTTAATACGTATGTATGTCTGCTTGTTTGTGAACCAAAGGTGCCTTTCGTTAAGGCTCGAAGGACCATGACTAACATCCCATTGGGTAGGGTATGCACAACTCACTTACACCCGCTATTAAACATACAAATGAAAATGCGCGAGTAATTTTGTGTACAATTAACTTTAATGTTTGATAAATTTAAAATACGATACAATTTTCAATAGATCGAAATAGAATTGGAACTTCGGTGTATAAATTATCCCAGTGCGAAATTGTTGTTGAATCACGTAGAGTTCTGGCGAATTTTGTAGGTAACGAAAGCTGCTAACAGTGAGGTATATGGCGGTAAGGTTAAAACGAAAGTAAAGTCTACGCGGCGCAGTGGGGAATCGGATCGTGTCGGACGAATTGCGTAAGCGAATGTATCTGCTTTCTCGTTGTCCATCCTTTTTGATAAGCTTGTTGGTGTATAGGCTTGTGTTGTCGTGTTCTCAGCTGTGGTGAACTAAGCTGTCTTATTAGGGTGCGCCAGTTTTTCCCGGGTAGAGTGGGTGGATGCTTAAGTCATTTAAACAACATAGAAACAAATAAAAGATATGTAAGAACATAATATAATTAGAAAAAGCAACTCTGCTTACAACAGCTCTTTGTGGATAGTCCCCAAAAAAGCGGATGCAGACGGAAAAAAATGGCGTATCATCGTCGATTACAGGAGATTAAATGAAACTACTATCAGCGATAAATTCCCGATACCTAATATCGATGGTATCATGGATAAACTAGGAAGAGCACAATATTTTTCATCTATCGATCTCGCGAAAGGATTTCATCAAATACTGGTAGATGAAAACGACAGGAAGAAAACAAGATATGCGTTGTATACTTAGACGACATTTTGATTTTTAGTACTTCTTTGTCAGAACATATAAATAATATGCGGAAAATTTTTACAAAACTAAAACAAGCAAAATTGAAAACACGTTAGGAAAAATTCAGTTTTTTAAATAAAGAAACAGACTTTCTAGGTCATATACTAACTCCTGAAGGAATAAAACCAAATCCAAATAAAGTTGAAGTTATCCAAAAATTCAAGTTACCAATTTCTCAAAAGCAAATAAAATCTTTCTTAGGCATTACCTGCTTTTACAGGAAATTTATAAAAAAAACTATTCTAAAATAGCTTATCCTATGGTCGCATATCTAAAAAAGATGCAAAGTTAATAACGCAAGTTATATAACCGCTTTCGAAAATTAAAAAAAAAAAATTATTACATATCCCCCCACTTGAAGGTATCCAATTTTTACAAAAAGATTTAAATTAACTACAGACGCTAACAATTTTGCTATTGGCGCAGTTCTCACACAAGACGACCACCCAATTTCATAGGCTTCACGCACATTAAATACTCATGAGAAAAACTACTCAACCATCGAAAAGGAACTATTAGCAATAGTGTGGTCAGTAAAATACTACAGACTCTACTTATATGGAAGAGAATTCGATCTAAAAACAGATCATCAACCACTTAAATGGCTACAAAAGAAAAATTCTGGTAAGGATATAAATCCAAGACTACAAGGTTGGCTAGTACAATTGGGAGAGTAGGAAGTAAAAATCGATTATATAACCGGTAAAGAAAATAAAATAGTAGATTTTCTAAGTCGAATTACCAGGGATGAAATAAACATGGTGAATTCTGAAAATTTGGGAATGACCCTTAACAAAAAGTTTCAAATAAAAGATTTAACCGCTGGTGAACAACAAGACCAAATAATGCTTTCAATAGAAGTCCAAACTAGCCAATCTCATGAAGAAAATCCTTATAATCAATTTAACATTCTCAATACAGTTGTAAATCGTTTCAAACAGCAATTAATTTTAGTCGAAACAAAAGAAAAAGAAGTAGAAAATAGTTTCAAAAACAAACGCATTTTTGTCGATATAAGAGATATTAACTCTTACAACGTCATTAATATTGAAAACATTTTGAAAAAGGTAAGATCGCTATATATTTTGAACTTAATGAAAAAAAACATAATGAAGTAGAACAAATACTTTTAAATTCTTTCGCAAACAATCAAAATATTTCTTTTGTAAATTGTACAAACTTTGGCAAAGACATCGAAGATGAATACGAACTAAAGAGACAAATATCGTTTTTCCATAAAATCGAAGTAGGACATTCAGACATTATTCCAACTTACGAAGGAATGAAGCATAAAGTGTATCATCCAGAGCTAAATCCATGAAATAATAAATAATTGCGACATATGTATGTAATGGTGGAAAATATGATAGAAATCCGATCAAAGCTAAATTTCAAAATACAGAATCACCAAATACAGTCAATGAAAATGTTCATATAGATACTTATGTTAACAGTCAACAGTCATTTATAATATTTATCGACAAATTTTCACATGTCATTTCTTTCTATTTAACCCATAGAAATAGTCAAACGATCACAGATAAAATTAATGAATTTTTGTCAATTAAAGGCCATATAAAAAAGTTTGTTTTCGGTAATGAATTTAATTGAAAACCAATCCGGGAATTTTAAATAGAGGAAATATAGAATTTCATGCCACTAAACCACATAGCCATACGGGAAATTCAGATGAAGAAAGAATAATTAATACTCATACCGAACGTATAAGAACCCTAAATTTAGAAGAAAAAGTTCCAATTACCATTCAAATGTGTAAAGCCGCAAAACTTTATAACAATTCATTTCTTACCACAATAAAAGCTACACCTTTAGATGTTCAAAACAACAAAGTTAATCATAGCGTAATGAAAAATCGGTTAGAAGAAGCAAAACTGAAGATAATTTCTAAACATAACACAAGAAAGGAAAATTACTTAGAAAAAAGGAGAGAAGGTTTCATTCGAAATTACAAAAGCGTTAGACACAAAGAAGAACCAAAATTTATTAAAAGAAATCTAGAAAACGTCCTTTTAAATTTGCAAATGACAACAATGACAATAGAAACTCTAACGACAACTAGCCCATTTAAAAAGAAAAATCTAACCCCTTCAGTGAAATGCACAATATATATTTTTTAAAAGAAGATAATAAAACAAAATATACATTCTTTTTAATTCCGGTTATATGTATACGAGTATAACCTATATTTCCATCGATCGTCTGAATTTTAATAAATATATACTTACCATTGTTGAAAATAAAATTGTAAAAATATAAAACAATAATTACCTATCATAATTTATATTAATATTAATACAAAACAAAGTTTCTTTTGTTTAAGCACTATACATAGATACGCTAAGCTATTAAAATCATATTTAAACAAACTCCAAATTAAAAATGTTTACAATTTACATATTTATAAAAAGAAACTTATTTTATACTACTGAATTAATAAAAATTTAATAAAATAATTATATATTTTTGTAATGAGATCCAGGAGAATCTCAATTCAAAGGGTGGAGGAGTTACATTCCTATACTCTTAACTCTTTTTCGTCTTCTTAATTGGCGTAGACACCGCTTACGCGATTATAGCCGAGTTAACAACAGCCCGCCAGTCGTTTTTTCTTTTCGCTACGTGGCGCCAATTGAATACTCCAAGCGAAGCCAGGTCTTTCTCCACTTGGTCCTTCCAACGGAGTGGAGGTCTTCCTCTTCCTCTGCTACCCCCGACGGGTACTGCGTCGAATACTTTCAGAGCTGGAGTGTTTTCATCCATCCCGACAACATGACCAAGCCAGCGTAGCCGCTGTCTTTTAATTCGCTGAACTATGTCAATGTCGTCGTATATCTCGTACAGCTCATCGTTCCATCGAATGCGATATTCGCCGTGGCCAATGCGCAAAGGACCATAAATCTTTCGCAGAATTTTTCTCTCGAAAACTCGTAACGTCGACTCATCGCTTGCTGTCATCGCCAAAGCCTCTGCACCATACATATAGCAGGACGGAAATTATGAGCGACTTATAGAGTTTAGCTTTTGTTCGTCGAGAGAGGACTTTACTTTTCAATTGCCTACTCAGTCCGAAGTAACACCTGTTGGCAAGAGCAATCCTGCGTTGGATTTTCAGGCTGACATTGTTGGTGGTGATAATGCTGGTTCCTAAATAGACGAAATTATCTGCAACTTCAAAGTTATGACTATCCACAGTGACGTGAGAGCCAAGTCGCGAGTGCGACGATTGTTTGTTTGATGACAGGAGATACTTCGTTTTGCTCTCGTTCACTGCCAGACCCATTTTCTTGTCCAGCCTGGAGAAAGCAGAACTAACGGCGCGGGTGTTAAGCAGCAGCTGTACACTCTTATAGAAGATGGAACCTTCTCTATTTAGTTCTGCAGCTCGAACTATTTTCTCCAGGAGCAGGTTGAAGAAGTCGCACGATAGGGAGTCGCCTTGTCTGAAACCTCGTTTGGTATCGATCGGCTCGGAGAGGTCCTTCCCGATCCTGACGGAGCTTTTGGTGTTACTCAACCAAAATTCAGACATCGCGGCAAAAAACGCAGCTCCTTTTCGTGCTGTCGAAAGCCGCTTTGAAGTCGACGAAGAGGTGGTGTGTGTCGATTCTTCTTTCACGGGTCTTTTCCAAGATTTGGCGCATGGTGAATATCTGGTCGGTTGTTGATTTTCCAGGTCTGAAGCTCACTGATAAGGTCCAATCAGTTTGTTGACGGTGGGCTTTAATCTTTCACACAATACGCTCGATAGAACCTTATATGCGATGTTGAGGAGGCTAATCCCACGGTAGTTGGCGCAGATTGTGGGGTCTCCTTTTTTATGGATTGGGCATAGCACACTTAAATTCCAATCGTTGGGCATGCTTTCGTCCGACCATATTTTACAAAGAAGCTGATGCATGCTCCTTATCAGTTCTTCCCCGCCGTGTTTTAATAGCTCGACCGGCAATCCGTCGGCCCCTGCTGCTTTGTTGTTCTTGAGGCGGGCAATTGCTATTCGAACTTCTTCATGGTCGGGTAATGGTACGTCTGCACCATCGTCATCGATTGGGGAATCGGGTTCTCCTTCTCCTGGTGTTGTGCGTTCACTGCCATTCAGCAGGCTGGAGAAGTGTTCCCTCCATAATTTAAGTATACTCTGGGCATCAGTGACTAGATCACCTTTGGGGGTTCTACAAGATTATGCTCCGGTCTTGAAACCTTCTGTAAGCCGCCGCATTTTTTCGTAGAATTTTCGAGCATTACCCCTGTCGGCCAGCTTATCAAGCTCTTCATACTCACGCATTTCGGCCTCTTTCTTTTTCTGTCTGCAGATGCGTCTCGCTTCCTTCTTCAATTCTCGGTATCTATCCCATCCCGCACGTGTTGTGGTCGATCGTAACGTTGCGAGGTGGGCAGCCTGTTTTCTCTCCGCTGCGGCGCGGCACTCCTCGTCGTACCAGTTGTTCTTTTGCCCTTTCCGAAAACCAAGGGTTTTGGTTGCAGCTGTACGTAAGGACCTTGAAATGTCGTCCCACAGTTTTCTTATACCGAGTTTTTGGCGAGTACTCTCAAAGAGCAGGAGTGCAAGTCGATTAGAATTTCGTTCGGCTATCTGTTATGATTTCAGCTTCTCGACGTCGAACCTTCCTTGTGTTTGTTGGCGTGCGTTTTTTGCTGCACAGAGTCGGGTGCGAGTCGATATTAGGACCTCGCAGCGCAAGCACATCTAAAACATTGAAGACGTGTTTTCCCTCTACCACAACATGGTCGATCTGGTTAGTGGTTTTTCGATCCGGAGAAAGCCAGGTAGCTTGATGAATTTTCTTTTGCTGGAATCTAGTGAAGTACACCAGCCTCAACCCATTTGGGGATATTTCGTCGTGGAGGCTGAATTTACCGACCGTATTGCCAAAGATACCTTCTTTGCCCACCCTGGCGTTAAAGTCGCCAAGCACGATTTTGACATCGTGGCGGGGGCAGCTCTCATAATCGCGCTCCAAGCGCTCATAAAAGTCATCTTTGGTCACATCGTCCTTCTCCTCCGTCGGGGCGTGGGCGCAAATCAGCGATATGTTGTAGAACCTCGCTTTGATGCGGATTGTGGTTAGACGTGCATTCACCGGAGTGAATGATAGTACTCAGTGACGGAGTCTCTCTCCCACCACGAATCCAACACCAAACTTGCGCTCCTTTATATGGCCACTGTAGTAAATGTCACAAGGACCTACTCGTCTCAGTCCTTGTCCCGTCCATCGCATTTCTTGGACGGCGGTGGTGTCAGCCTTTATTTTCGCGAGGACATCAACCAGCTGGGCAGCGGCACCTTCCCAATTAAGGGACCGGATATTCCAGGTGCATGCCCTTAATTCGTAGTCCGTTTTTCGTTTGCCATGGTCGTCATCAAAAGGGGGGTCTCTCATCCGAGGCTGCTGTTGGTTTTTCATTGGGGTGAGCTTTTTACGTGGCGGGTCACAAACCCAGCGCACAACCCTATGCAGGGGTGTTTCGCCTTCTCACTTTAGCTCACCTTCGAACGGATGTTCTTAGGCTACCCAGAGGATACTTGGTCAAAGACCGGAAGTCGCGAGCTGCTTGAGCCATGTGTAAATGAATCGTTCCTGGCCACTCCCAAGTGAATGGCGGTCAGAGAACTTTCCTCACTTGCGTGAACTTCTACACATGACTCCATCCTCCACGGAATCGGAATTGATCTTCAATAGTCGAAGTCGATTAAGAATCGATTCTTGACATTCGAAAAATCGATTATTTTACAAGAAAACTCGATTTTCCAGTAGAATCGGAATCGAGTTTACCATTCCTACTGGCAGCCATCGCGTGCACATATAATAACCTCCGCACAAAAACCACCACAAAAAAAAATTATTTTTTTTTCATGTAATTTATATGGAAAACAGAAATTTTGAAACAGGCACCTCTTAATATTAATATTAAGAACTCGTCTTTTGAGTGACTTTCTTTTTCACCTTTTCGAAAGTTTTTAGCCTGTTTATCAGTCGCAAAAAAAAGGTTGACTCAGAATGACACACCCTAATATATATATAAAATATAAAATATATATATATAAATATATTTAAGTAAACAAGTTAATATGGAACGATAAAACAGTTAATCCTAATATTAGAAGCGAACTAACAAAGAATGTTAGTACAGTTAACATTAGGATAAGTAGTAAGTGAACTAATAAGAAATGTAAAGTTAGTTAGTCTTAAGATTCACTTTAATACAGACGGTTGTGAAAAACGGCCGAAGCTCGTTTATTTGTAAACCATAACTCGCGCTGCAATTAAATCGCTTATACATCATATACATACGTATACTAAATCGGATCAATCCTGCTTTCGTCATTCAACAACTAATTCAACCGGGATCCTGCACATATCGTCCAATTTTCATCTGGATACGCTTCATTTATACGATCGTATCATCGCATGTAGCGAATGCCTTTATACACTTATTATACATTTTTATTATTAAATGTGAAGTGTCAAAACGCATCCTTTTAATTAAAGTAAATTGTACTGAAAAATATAAAAGTATTTTTTCTTGCCCCCCGATTATTCACCGAAAATATCAAACTTTTATCAATAAGCTGTAACAATCTGGACCGTTTTGATGAAAATAATTTTTTAAAAGTTATTACAATATAAAATACCATGTTCAGAGCGCCATTTATTCACAAGATTTCGGCTGTTGGTATCTATCCCATCCCGCACGTGTTGTGGTCGATCGTAACGTTGCGAGGTGGGCAGCCTGTTTCTCTCCGCTGCGGCGCGGCACTCCTCGTCGTACCAGTTGTTCTTTTGCACTTTCCGAAAACCAATGGTTTTGGTTGCAGCTGTACGTAAGGACCTTGAAATGTCGTCCCACAGTTTTCTTATACCGAGTTTTTGGCGAGTACTCTCAAAGAGCAGGAGTGCAAGTCGATTAGAATTTCGTTCGGCTATCTGTTATGATTTCAGCTTCTCGACGTCGAACCTTCCTTGTGTTTGTTGGCGTGCGTTTTTTGCTGCACAGAGTCGGGTGCGAGTCGATATTAGGACCTCGCAGCGCAAGCACATTTAAAACATTGAAGACGTGTTTTCCCTCTACCACAACATGGTCGATCTGGTTAGTGGTTTTCGATCCGGAGAAAGCCAGGTAGCTTGATGAATTTTCTTTTGCTGGAATCTAGTGAAGTACACCAGCCTCAACCCATTTGGGGATATTTCGTCGTGGAGGCTGAATTTACCGACCGTATTGCCAAAGATACCTTCTTTGCCCACCCTGGCGTTAAAGTCGCCAAGCACGATTTTGACATCGTGGCGGGGGCAGCTCTCATAAGCGCGCTCCAAGCGCTCATAAAAGTCATCTTTGGTCACATCGTCCTTCTCCTCCGTCGGGGCGTGGGCGCAAATCAGCGATATGTTGTAGAACCTCGCTTTGATGCGGATTGTGGTTAGACGTGCATTCACCGGAGTGAATGATAGTACTCAGTGACGGAGTCTCTCTCCCACCACGAATCCAACACCAAACTTGCGCTCCTTTATATGGCCACTGTAGTAAATGTCACAAGGACCTACTCGTCTCAGTCCTTGTCCCGTCCATCGCATTTCTTGGACGGCGGTGGTGTCAGCCTTTATTTTCGCGAGGACATCAACCAGCTGGGCAGCGGCACCTTCCCAATTAAGGGACCGGATATTCCAGGTGCATGCCCTTAATTCGTAGTCCGTTTTTCGTTTGCCATGGTCGTCATCAAAGGGGGTCTCTCATCCGAGGCTGCTGTTGGTTTTTCATTGGGGTGCTTTTTACGTGGCGGGTCACAAACCCAGCGCACAACCCTATGCAGGGGTGTTTCGCCTTCTCACTTTAGCTCACCTTCGAACGGATGTTCTTAGGCTACCCAGAGGATACTTGGTCAAAGACCGGAAGTCGCGAGCTGCTTGAGTCATATGTAAAAGAGTCGTTTCTGGCCACTCCCAAGTGAATGGCGGTCAGAGAACTTTCCTCACTTGCGTGAACTTCTACACATGACTCCATCCTCCACGGAATCGGAATTGATCTTCAATAGTCGAAGTCGATTAAGAATCGATTCTTGACATTCGAAAAATCGATTATTTTACAAGAAAACTCGATTTTCCAGTAGAATCGGAATCGAGTTTACCATTCCTACTGGCAGCCATCGCGTGCACATATAATAACCTCCGCACAAAAACCACCACAAAAAAAAATTATTTTTTTTTCATGTAATTTATATGGAAAACAGAAATTTTGAAACAGGCACCTCTTAATATTAATATTAAGAACTCGTCTTTGAGTGACTTTCTTTTTCACCTTTTCGAAAGTTTTTAGCCTGTTGAAGTCGCAAAAAAGGTTGACTCAGAATGACACACCCTAATATATATATAAAATATAAAATATATATATATAAATATATTTAAGTAAACAAGTTAATATGGAACGATAAAACAGTTAATCCTAATATTAGAAGCGAACTTACAAAGAATGTTAGTACAGTTAACATTAGGATAAGTAGTAAGTGAACTAATAAGAAATGTTAAGTTCGTTAGTCTTAAGATTCACTTTAATACAGACGGTTTGAAAAACGCCGAAGCTCGTTTGTTGTAAACCATAACTCGCGCTGCAATTAAATCGCTTATACATCATATACACCTAAATCGGATCAATCCTGCTTTCGTCATTATCAACCGGGATATATCGTCAATTTTCATCTGGATACGCTTCATTTATACGATCGTATCATCGCATATGCCTTTATACACTTATTATACATTTTTATTATTAAATGTGAAGTGTCAAAACGCATCCTTTTAATTAAAGTAAATTGTACTGAAAAATATAAAAGTATTTTCTTGCCCCCGATTATTCACCGAAAATATCAAACTTTTATCATAAGCTGTAACAATCTGGACCGTTTTGATGAAAATAATTTTTAAAAGTTATTACAATATAAAATATATATAGCGCCATTTATTCACAAGATTTCGGCTGTTGGTATCTATCCCATCCCGCACGTGTTGTGGTCGATCGTAACGTTGCGATGTGGGCAGCCTGTTTCTCTCCGCTGCGGCGCGGCACTCCTCGTCGTACCAGTTATTCTTTTGCACTTTCCGAAAACCAATGGTTTTGGTTGCAGCTGTACGTAAGGACCTTGAAATGTCGTCCCACAATTTTCTTATACCGAGTTTTTGGCGAGTACTCTCAAAGAGCAGGAGTGCAAGTCGATTAGAATTTCGTTCGGCTATCTGTTATGATTTCAGCTTCTCGACGTCGAACCTTCCTTGTGTTTGTTGGCGTGCGTTTTGCTGCACAGAGTCGGGTGCGAGTCGATATTAGGACCTCGCAGCGCAAGCACATTTAAAACATTGAAGACGTGTTTTCCCTCTACCACAACATGGTCGATCTGGTTAGTGGTTTTTCGATCCGGAGAAAGCCAGGTAGCTTGATGAATTTTCTTTTGCTGGAATCTAGTGAAGTACACCAGCCTCAACCCATTTGGGGATATTTCGTCGTGGAGGCTGAATTTACCGACCGTATTGCCAAAGATACCTTCTTTGCCCACCCTGGCGTTAAAGTCGCCAAGCACGATTTTGACATCGTGGCGGGGGCAGCTCTCATAAGCGCGCTCCAAGCGCTCATAGAAGTCATCTTTGGTCACATCGTCCTTCTCCTCCGTCGGGGCGTGGGCGCAAATCAGCGATATGTTGAAGAACCTTTGATGCGGATTGTGGTTAGACGTGCATTCACCGGAGTGAATGATAGTACTCAGTGACGGAGTCTCTCTCCCACCACGAATCCAACACCAAACTTGCGCTCCTTTATATGGCCACTGTAGTAAATGTCACAAGGACCTACTCGTCTCAGTCCTTGTCCCGTCCATCGCATTTCTTGGACGGCGGTGGTGTCAGCCTTTATTTTCGCGAGGACATCAACCAGCTGGGCAGCGGCACCTTCCCAATTAAGGGACCGGATATTCCAGGTGCATGCCCTTAATTCGTAGTCCGTTTTTCGTTTGCCATGGTCGTCATCAAAAGGGGGTCTTCATCCGAGGCTGCTGTTGGTTTTTCATTGGGGTGAGCTTTTTTACGTGGCGGGTCACAAACCCAGCGCACAACCCTATGCAGGGGAAGTTTCGCCTTCTCACTTTAGCTCACCTTCGAACGGATGTTCTTAGGCTACCCAGAGGATACTTGGTCAAAGACCGGAAGTAGCGAGCTGCTTGAGCCATGTGTAAAAGAATCGTTTCTGGCCACTCCCAAGTGAATGGCGGTCAGAGAACTTTCCTCACTTGCGTGAACTTCTACACATGACTCCATCCTCCACGGAATCGGAATTGATCTTCAATAGTCGAAGTCGATTAAGAATCGATTCTTGACATTCGAAAAATCGATTATTTTACAAGAAAACTCGATTTTCCAGTAGAATCGGAATCGAGTTTACCATTCCTACTGGCAGCCATCGCGTGCACATATAATAACCTCCGCACAATAACCACCACGAAAAAAATGGTTTTTTTCCATGTAATTTATATGGAAAACAGAAAATTTGAAAGAGGCACCTCTTAATATTAATATTAAGAACTCGTCTTTTGAGTGACTTTCTTTCTTTTCGAAAGTTTTAGCCTGTTTATCAGTCGCAAAAAAAAGGTTGACTCAGAATGACACACCTAATATATATATAAAATATAAAATATATATATATAAATATATTTAAGTAAACAAGTTAATATGGAACGATAAAACAGTTAATCCTAATATTAGAAGCGAACTAACAAAGAATGTTAGTACAGTTAACATTAGGATAAGTAGTAAGTGAACTAATAAGAAATGTAAAGTTAGTTAGTCTTAAAATTCACTTTAATACAGACGGTTGTGAAAAACGGCCGAAGCTCGTTTATTTGTAAACCATAACTCGCGCTGCAATTAAATCGCTTATACATCATATACATACGTATACTAAATCGGATCATTCCTGCTTTCGTCATTCAACAACTAATTCAACCGGGATCCTGCACAGATCGTCCAATTTTCATCTGGATACGCTTCATTTATACGATCGTATCATCGCATGTAGCGAATGCCTTTATACACTTATTATACATTTTTATTATTAAATGTGAAGTGTCAAAACGCATCCTTTTAATTAATGTAAATTGTACTGAAAAATATAAAAGTATTTTTTCTTGCCCCCCGATTATTCACCGAAAATATCAAACTTTTATCAATAAGCTGTAACAATCTGGACCGTTTTGATGAAAATAATTTTTTAAAAGTTATTACAATATAAAATACCATGTTCAGAGCGCCATTTATTCACAAGATTTCGGCTGTTGACTAGTTTATCCCACTAATCTTATAAATTTAACAAGATTTCGCAAAACAAAAATAACACATCAAAACATTTTTTAATTGTGACACTAAAAGATGTCAAAATTTAACACAAGAAAGCTTAACAGACAAAAAAGACAATAAAAGATAACAATTCAAAAAATTGGCAAATTAATATAAATAAAAATACAAAAATATAAGTTCATAACGGAAAAATGTGAGAAAAAGAAGATGATTATGTGGATTGAACTGTCAAGGCCGATTTATTACTAGTGTGGCAACAGAAAATGCCACAGCTCGGCTTCACGAGAAAAAATATGCATATTTACGAAGAAATGTTATCTGTTGGGCATATATACATATATATACGGTCAACGAAATTAAAATTAAAATACATAATTTTACTAATAAATACAGGTATGTAATAAACTATGAAGTAAACGTACAATATTGAATATTTTTTTTATATTTTTAGGCAAGAGAAGCAGAAAATTGGAGCATCGGGTTGCTCCCCGAGTCGGTAGATGCATTATGAAGCGCTACACCAAGCAGTAGGCGGATATACAGTTTTGGTTCCGCCGAACTGGTGAAGTGCAGCATTGTGCATTTCGTAATAAAATGAAAAACGTTTATGAAATGTTTCTTTACGCTTTTATTTGTTTGTTCTATGTATTTTAAATGTATTCATATTTTCAGTTGATCCAATCTATATGGAGGCCCAAGCCCAGGCGGTGGTCCTTCTTCGTCGGGTAGTTGCGTTCGGCCATCGTCAAGCGATGCTATAAAAAAGAAAAAGACGGCAGTGACGGCTTATGAGGAAATGCGGGATGATTTTTTAAAGGCGACTGAGGCGATGAAGGAAGCCGATAAAAAACGTCTTTGCCTGTTAGAAACATTTATTAACGATGCAAGGGAAATGAAGAACGCTTTCATCGACTTCCTTAGTCGCCAAAAATAGGTTTGAGAAAAAATAACTTTTAATTTTAAGATATATAAATAATATGTGAATATGAGTACAAAAATAATTAAGAATGTGAACATGAATATAAATATACAAGTAAATAAATTAAATATAAATGAATATAAAAATATATATAAAATATAAAAATATCTGTTTTTTTTTGTACTAGAATTAAATTATGAAATATGTAAATATGGATCGGTTGCTGGTAGAGATTAAACAATATTTCAAAGTTGAATGCCATAACTCACCGAAATATGAAACGAACGCTTTTCTTATTTCCTCTGCTCTTGGGTTAACATTTCTTCATTTTCCTCATTTCAAAAGTTGCGCAAAACGCAGTTCGCTTTGATGTCAGTTCAGAAAATGGGTACGGTCTCATCAAATGTTCATCAAATTTGAACGCAGAAACGCCCCACAAAACGACTCGAACGTTAACTGGCGATATTTGTCTACTCATGCCTTTAAATAAACTAGATGTGCGAACTGTCTTTTTAAAGATGAACCCTCAAATATTGAAGACTCATTACAACGGCCTGGACTAGCAACGTTGATGTATATAAAGCGACATCTATGACATTAAAGAAATACATTAGGTGTTTAAACGAGTTTCATGAAAAACTTACATTGCATCTACCAAAGCCAAAAGAACTGTGGAATACCAGCCTTTGTAATTGTAGCGGTCATCAGCATCTTCTGCTGCTGGGCGAACTTCTATTTGATAACCATCTAAAACTTAAAAATATATAAAAACTCCATTGTAAAAAAATTTACTTATTACCTATAGCTCCTAATGCTAAAAGGAAACCCAATGAGTCAAAACCATTTCAATACTTCAAATACAAAGGCCACAACAATCGCCAGACTTCATGGCAAAAATCAATTAAAATGGCGCAGACAATGCTTTTACTAATTCCGAACATATTTCCAATTGTTTTTTATCCAAAGGTCCCTTAATTGGAAAGGTCCAAGAAATGCGATGGACGGGACAAGGACTGAGACGAGTAGGTCCTTGCGGCATTTTCTACAGTGGCCATATAAAGGAGCGCACGTTTGGTGTGGGATTCGTGGTGGGAGAGAGACCCCGTCGCCGAGTACTGTCATTCACCTCAGTGGATGAACGTCTAGCCTCAATCCGCATCAAAGCGAGGTTCTTCAACTTATCGCTGATTTGCGCCCACGCCCCGACGGAAGAGAAGGACGATGTGACCAAAAATGCTTTCTATGAGTGCTTGGAACGCACTTATGAGAGCTGCCCCCGCCACGATATCAAAATCGTGCTTGGCGACTTTAATGCCAGGATGGGCAAAAAAGGTGTCTTTGACACTACGGTCGATAAATTCAGCCTCCACGACGAAATATCCCCAAATGGGTTGAGGCTGGTGTACTTCACTAGATTCCAGCAAAAGAAAGTTCATCAAGCTACCTGGCTTTCTCCGGATTGAAAAACCACTAACCAGATCGACCATGTTGTGGTAGAGGGAAAACACGTCTCCAATGTTTTAGATGTGCTTGCGCTCCGAGATCCTATCATCGACTCGCACCCGACTCTGTGCAGCAAAAAACGCACGCCAACAAACACAAGGAAGGTTCGACGTCGAGAAGCTTAAATCACAACAGATAGCCGAACGAAATTCTAATCGACTTGCACTCCTGCTCTTTG
>NW_026089622.1:32125137-32236552 GCF_024586455.1 Bactrocera neohumeralis
ATTATGTATGTATTCATTACCACATTATTATTTCACTACAATTTTCAGACGCTTTCACTTTTTTTTTTTTTTTTTTTTAACTGTGTCACTTCACCACCGTTGTCACGTCACCACTTTTTTGTGCTCGTGTGTGGTGTATGATGCAGGTGTGTTGAGTGTGAGGTGTGGATGATGAATATGGTGTATGTAGATGTGTTGAGTATGATGTGTGGATGATATGGATGGTGTGAAGATGTGGTGTGTTATGGTAGAATTAGAGGGGGGCGCAGAAGCTCATTTAACCACTAATAATTTATTTAAAATAATTTTGACATATTAACTTTAATAAACTATTAACTCTTATAAAATCGAGATTAGTAACATACATATTAATTATCCCTTCGAGACCAACGGTCTGATACACAAAGAGACCAATAAATTAAATTTTCTGTTTAATACATTTGTTGAAACAAAATTGTATTTACATATATGTATGTACAATACTAATCACTTTTGAAATTTATTTTTCATTTGGTTGAAATCAAATTATATAATGCCTTGTTTACCTTAGAATTTAAAAACAAAAAAATTAATAACATTTTCAGAAAAATTATATTTTTCTTAACCATTTAAATGAAAATGCTCTAATAAACTTATTTGACCTAGGTGGGTCACTTCACTAAACATTTCAAAATTAGATCCATTTAAATAAATTTATTGTAACCCATCTCTACTTAAATATAAGCTACACCTTGATCTGATATAAATTCTTATAAATTATAGAAAATTATTATTCTAATAAAATATTCTGATAACGACGGTATATAAACTGAAAAACAAATTTAAGTGAGGTACATCGTGGATTATCAATTACAATATCTGGTCGGTTGTTGATTTTCCAGGTCTGAAGCCACACTGTTAAGGTCCAATCAGTTTGTTGACGGTGGGCTTTAATCTTTCACACAATACGCTCGATAGAACCTTATATGCGATATTGAGGAGGCTAATCCCACGGTAGTTGGCGCAGATTGTGGGGCCTCCTTTTTTATGGATTGGGCATAGCACACTTAAATTCCAATCGTTTAGCATGCTTTCGTCCGACCATATTTTACAAAGAAGCTGATGTATGCTCCTTATCAGTTCTTCGCCGCCGTGTTTGAATAGCTCGGCCGGCAATCCGTCGGCCCCTGCCGCTTTGTTGTTCTTCAGGCGGGCAATTGCTATTAGAACTTCTTCATGGTCGGGAAGTGGAACGTCTGCTCCATGTGCGTTCACTGCCATTCAGCAGGCTGGAGAAGTGTTCCCTCCATAATTTAAGTATGCTCTGGGCATCGGTCACTAGATCACCTTTGGGGGTTCTACAAGAGTATGCTCCGGTCTTGAAACCTTCTGTAAGCCGCCGCATTTTTCGTAGAACTTTCGAGCATTACCCCTGTTTGGCCAGCTTATCAAGCTCTTCGTACTCACGCATTTCAGCCTCTTTCTTTTTCTGTCTACAAATGCGTCTCGCTTCCCTTTTCAACTCTCGGTATCTATCCCATCCCGCACGTGTTGTGGTCGATCGTGACGTTACGAGGTAGGCAGCCTGTTTTCTTTCCGCTGCGACACGGCACTCCTCGTCGTGTCAGCTGTTCTTTTACACTTTCCGAAAACCAATGGTTTCGGTTGCAGCTGTACGTAAGGAATTTGAAATGCCGTCCCACAGTTCCCTTATATTTAATTAAAAATCAAAAGTTTTTACTTTTTTTTAACTGATATTACGATATTAATTATAAACAGTGTATACCTATGCATATTAACCTCAATACAAAATTTAGCTAATTAAGCTACTGGGTTCATACACCATTTATAAAGGTTCTAGTCCTTTTCTTTTTAATTTTTAATAATTCAGCAAAAATTATATTTTTTTATCTTAATAACAGGAACTTTAATTACTGTCTCATCAAATTCTTGACTAGGTACCTGAATAAGGTTAGAAATTAATTTGTTATAATTTATCCCCTAATAAATAGAAACAACTTAACATCTACAGAAACCTCATTAAAGTACTTTTTAACTCAAGCTATAGTCACAGCAGTGCTACTGTTTGCTATTATAATGACCTATTTAAATAATTACCCAATTATTCAAGATAATTCTTCTTATAGTAATTTAATAATTATTTCATCGCTATTGTTGAAGAGAGGGGCAGCACCCTTTCATTTTTGATTTCTTAATGTTATGGAAGGACTATCTTGAATAAATGCACTCACTTTAATATCATGACAAAAAATTGCTCCTCTAATGTTAATTTCTTATACAGCACAAAACACCTTTATTTTTATAGCAATTATTGCTTCAACTACTACAGGATCATTAGGTGGACTAAATCAACCCTCTCTACGAAAATTAATAGATTTTTCATCAATCAACCACCTAGGATGAATACTAGCAGCAATACAAACAATTGAATCAATGTGATGTATCGATTTTTCTTTTTATACATTCTTATCTTTCAGTTTAACCTTTATATTCAACAATTTCAAAATATTTCATATTACTCAATTGTTTAACTAATTTTTCAATTCTAAAATTCTTAAATTCATTCTATTCTTAAATTTGCTTTCACTAGATGAGTTACCCCTATTTATTGGGTTCTTACCCAAATGGTTAGTTATTCAATTATTAGTGTTAAAAAGTCAGAATGTATTAATAAATATTATAACAGTTATAACACAATCAATTTATTTTTTTACTTACGATTATGTTTCGCAGCATTTATGCTTAATTACTATGAAAATTATTGAACTATTGATATAACAATTAACAATATATCTTTTAAAATAATATCATTTTTGTCATTTATCTCTACATTTAGTCTAATCTTAGTTACTATACTTTATCTATTCTTATAAATTATGCAGTAAGGCTTTAAGTTTATTAAACTAATAGCTTTCAAAGCTATAAATATAAGGAAAAATCTTTTGAGCCTTAGTAAATTTATTACTCCTTTAGAATTGCAGTCTAATGTCATTGTTGACTATAAAGCCAAGACTTAAATATTAGTTAAATCACTACTAATGATTAAAAAACAATAAAATCTTATAAATAGATTTACAGTCTATCGCCTAAACTTCAGTCATTTAATCGCGACAATGACTATTCTCAACAAACCATAAAGATATTGCAAACCTTATATTTTATCTTCGGAGCCTGAGCAGGAATAGTTGGAATATCCCTTAGAATTTTAGTTCGAACTGAACTAAGACATCCCGGAGCATTCATTGGAGATGATCAAATTTATAATGTAACTAGCTCACCCCGCAGCCGTTGTCCTGCGTGAAATTATGTGTGTTTGAAATGAAAAGAAAAGTGGAGTTTATCATTTCATTTTTTCAATGTAACGCAGCTTGATAAACAACATTTTTTGGTTTTGTTCTGGTGTGTAGAAAGGATGGTTTTCCAACTCGTGAGCACGCCACGTATATCTGGCCATGTAAAAAACATAGCATTTCCAAATTTATGCCACACACAATGCGACTGGAAACGGAATACGTTTGAACTGAAATGGCAAATCGTTAGAACTCAAAGAAATTCTTAGAATCAAGCATTCTGTCTTTTTGTATTCGATAGCTGCGTCACAATCAATCGGGTTCCATTACACCGTTCCGGCGCATGAAGATTGCGAAACATAATAACAGATCCTCCTTTGAGACGCAAATGATGCGGTGGTATACCTAGTCTCTGCCGGAAGTTTCAACCTGAAGTAATCCTGAAGTGACATCAAGGTAAGGAGCAATGCTCTCGCAAACGGATCACCGACGAAAGTTGAGAAAAAACTCGTCAATGTTAATTTTGTTGCTGGGGGTGTTTCAACTGGCTGTACTGTATTCTCTGGGTTGAAATACACTCTTTGGCCATTTTCTAAATTAACTGCGAGACGCAGAACAGTCGGAAAGCGTTCATGAATTGCAAAAATAAATATCCTACAAAGCGCTTTATTGCAGTTCACGTACCGACCGTATCGTTCAAGACCAATAACCGCCATGTTGCTTCTTTTGGTGACGTACTTAGAAACGTATTTTATCGATTTCACCAAACTGCAATACTCAACATTTATATGAGTTTTGAATGTGAGTTAGAAAATAGTGGGGAATATAGTACGATCCATGTGTTGTCAACTTCGATATTCACTCTTCTAAATTGAATGTTGAATGTTCTGCCAATGTCATCTGGTGAGCGACACCGATAGAGTTGATATCCATCATTTCTGGTTTGTCTTTCCGAAGGAAAAGTACGTGGATAGTGTTTCATGCATTTATTGTCAGACATATAAACAGAAGTGGGATTGTGGTGTGAACATATGGTGGGCTCACCATAAATCCTAAAAGGCCAAATGCTATTATAGCATAAATCATTCCTATAGAACCAAAGGTTTCCTTCTTTCCTGATTCTTGGCTAATAATATGAGAAATCATTCTGAATCCTGGTAGAATTTAAATAATAACTTCTGAATGTCCAAAGAATCAAAATGAATGTTGGTAAAGAATAGGATCTCCTCCTCCTGCAATATCAAAAAAGGAAGTATTTAAATTTCGATCTGTTAATAATATAGTAATTGCTCCTGCTAAAACTGGTAATGATAATAATAGTATGAGGGCTGTTAATACAACTGCTCAAACGAAAAGAAATATTCGGTCAAATGAAATTCCTGTTGATCGCATATTAATTACTTTTGTAGTGAAATTTACGGCTCCTAGAATTGAAGAAATACCGGATAAGTGAAGTGAAAATAGCTAGATCAACTGATGCTCCTCCGTGAGTAATAACAGATGATAGGGGTGGATAAACTGTTCAACTTGTACCAACTCCATTTTCTACTATACTTCTCACTAATAGTAGTGTAAGGAAAGGAGGTAAAAAAATCAAAATCTTATATTATTTATTCGTGGGAATGCTATATCGAGTGCACCTAACATTAAAGGGATAAGTCAATTTCCGAATCCACCAATTATAATAGGTATAATTATAAAGAAAATTATCACGAAAGCATGAGCTGTTACAATCTTTTTATATTTGAAAATGTGTTGCTAAGCGCACTAACTCAACAACGTCTGGACCAATTTGGCCAATTGTTTTTTTTAAGTGTTCGTTGAGGTTCAAAGATGGTTTTTACGGCAAGAAAAATTCGAATAATTGCCGGAAAACCCCTAAAAACAGCCCTTTTCTTTTTCCCCATATAAACGAATGAATGTTTGTTTGTTACGAGTAGTAACTCTAATGCTTGAGAACGGCTGAACCAATCTTGATGAAATTTTCAGAGGTTATTCGGTTGTGGATCGGGGAAGGTTTAGAAATAAAAAAACCGTATGCTTTTCGTAAGGAAAAGTCGGAAAATTGTATAATTCCAAAAAGTAACTTTTTTTCATACAAACTTTTTTATACTCTCGCAACAATGTTGCTAAGGAGAGTATTATAGTTTTGTTCACATAACGGTTGTTTGTAAGTCCTAAAACTAAAAGAGTCAGATATAGGGTTATATATACCAAAGTGATCAGGGTGACGAGTAGAGTCGAAATCCGGATGTCTGTCTGTCCGTCCGTCTGTCCGTCCGTCTGTCCGTCCGTCCGTCCGTCTGTCCGTCCGTCCGTGCAAGCTGTAACTTGAGTAAAAATTGAGATATCGTCATGAAACTTGGTACACGTATTCCTTGGCTCCATAAGAAGGTTAAGTTCGAAGATGGGCAAAATCGGCCAACTGCCACGCCCACAAAATGGCGGAAACCGAAAACCCATAAAGTGTCATAACTAAGCCATAAATAAAGATATTAAAGTGAAATTTGGCACAAAAGATCGCATTAGGGAGGGGCATATTTGGACGTAATATTTTTGGAAAAGTGGGCGTGGCCCCGCCCCCTACTAAGTTTTTTGTACGTATCTCGGAAACTACTATTGCTATGCCAACCAAACTCTACAGAGTCGTTTTCTTCAGGCATTTTCATATACAGTTCAAAAATGGAAGAAATCGAATATTAACCACGCCCACCTTCCATACAAAGGTTATGTTGAAAATCACTAAAAGTGCGTTAACGGACTAACAAAAAACGACAGAAACACTAAATTTTACGGAAGAAATTGCAGAAGGAAGCTGCACCCAGACTTTTTTGAAAAATTGAAAATGTTCGTGGCCTCGCCCACTTATGGACCAAAAACCATATCTCAGGAACTACTCAACCGATTTCAATGAAATTCGGTATATAATATTTTCTTAACACCCTGATGACATGTACGAAATATAGGTGAAATCGGTTCACAACCACGCCTTCTTCCAATATAAAGCTATTTTGAATTCCATCTGATGCCTTCTCTGTATAATATATACATTAGGAACCAATGATGATAGCGGAATAAAACTTTACACAAATACGGTATTTAAAAAATATGTAAATAACGGATAATGAAATCTCGATTATCACTTTATCATGCGAGAGTATAAAATGTTCGGTGACACCCGAACTTAGCCCTTCCTTACTTGTTTTTAATTTTTTTGCTTTATTTTTCAATTATTTGAATCGTTCAAGTTTGCTTTCTTTGTTCCGGCTATTCAAAAAAAATTATTGAAAGTTATTCAGTGAAAACGTTATGTGCGAATTTGTTACGAAGAGAAGCGAAGAGGTCGCGCTAATATCGCACAGCGTTCTTTTTGGCGTCAACATACATTGGCAGCCCAAGACACATGACCGAGTACTCCTAGGATCGATGACATACGTGCGGAATTATGGATCGCGGTCAATCAGCAAGCAATGGTCACGATGTCACCGCACGACTTTTCAAGCAACAGCTACGATGTTTGATGGACTATATCTTGAATCAACGTATATGTGGTGCTGGTAGATGCTACATGTTCTCTGTTGAGTGGCAAAAGAGAGGTTTGCCGCACGCTCACATTCTTCTTTCGATGGTGGATGGTGGTTAGACCAGATGAAATAATTTCTGCGGAAATTCCTGATGCAGAGAATGATGCGGTATTACACGAAGTGATGAAAACCAATATGGTTCATGGGCCTTACGGAAACCACAATCCCATTTCGGTTTGTATGTCTGACAATAAATGCATGAAACACTATCCACGTACTTTTCTTTCGGAAACACAAACCAGAAATGATGGATATCAACTCTATCGGTTTCGCTCACCAGATGACATTGGCAGAACATTCAACATTCAATTTAGAAGAGTGAATATCGAAGTTGACACACATGGATCGTACTATATTCCCCACTATTGTCTAACTCACATTCAAAACTCATATCAATGTTGAGTATTGCAGTTTGGTGAAATCGATAAAATACGTTTCTAAGTACGTCACCAAAAGAAGGAACATGGCGGTTATTGGTCTTGAACGATACGGTCGATACGTGAACTGCAATAAATCGCTTTGTAGGATATTTATTTTTGCAATTCATGAACGCTTTCCGACTGTTCTGCGTCTCGCAGTTAATTTAGAAAATGGCCAAAGAGTGTATTTCAACCCAGAGAATACAGTACAGCCAGTGGAAACACCCCCAGCAACAAAATTAACATTGACGAGTTTTTTCTTAACTTTCGTCGGTGATCCGTTTGCGAGAGCATTGCTCTATTCGTAAATATCTTGATATTATACATGGAATGCAAGGCCAACCAGTGTGGGTATCCAGGTGTGTTCTCAACTAATGCATTAGGACGAATTTACACAATCCACCCGAAAAAACGACGATTGCTTCTATCTTCGGTGGCTTTTGATTAATGTACGCGGTTCAACTTCATTTGAGTCATTGCGTTGTGTGAATGCTATGGTGTGTGCAACTTTTTGAGAAGCAAGCCAGCAATTACAATTGCTGGAACATAATAATCAATCAGAATGCAAATGAAGATCACACACATTTCGCGTTAATTATTTCGACATATCAGCCTTCAAATTCGCGTCAATTATATGACACGAACAAAAATGACATTGCCGAAGACATTTTACATCGATTCGCTAAGAATTGGAAATGGGTCACTTCAGGTTGATACTTCCGGTGGTTTGATATCAATTCCATCTTCCGTTTATCAATTCACGAAAGATGAACTCATCAAGAATGTTTATCCGAACATTGACCAAACTATCGTAACTATGATTCCTTAAGCGCATGCGGAATAATAGCTGCCAAAAATACCGATGTTGTTGACTTAAACTGGAAGATTCAATGTCGAATTCCGGGAGACTTGCGCTCATACAAATCGATCGATCGTCTGGACAATGAAAAAGTCCCGTGGATTTTCAAAATTCTTTGGAGAGACTTATATATACCACCGCATCATTTGCGTCTCAAAGTAGGATCTGTTATTATGTTTCGCATTATTCATGCGCCGGAATGGTGTAATGGAACCCGATTGATTCTGACGCAGCTATCGAATACAAGGAGGCAGAATGCTTGATTCTACGAATTTCTTTGAGTTCTAACGATTTGCCATTTCAGTTCAAACGTATTCCGTTTCCAGTGAAAATTGCAATTGAGATGACAATCAACAGGACACAATGGCATAAATTTGGAAATGCTATGCTTTTTACATGGCCAGATATATAGTATGTACGTGGCGTGCTCACGAGTTGGAAAACCATCCTTTCTACACACCAGAACAAAACCAAAAAATGTTGTTTATCAAGCTGCGTTACATTGAAAAAATGAAATGATAAATTCCACTTTTCTTTTCATTTCAAATACACATAATTTCACGCAGGACAACGGCTGCGGGGCCAGCTAGTAAATATATATAAATGTATGAACATGCATATCAATGCGCGCACATGTAATCTATACCAATATTATACAGCTTAAGAGTTTGCTTGTTTGTTTGAACGCGCTAATCTCCAAAACTACTGGTTCGAATTGAATAATTCTTTTTGTGTTAGATAGTCCATTTATCGAGGAAGGCTATCGGCTATATAGCATCACGCTGCGATCAATAGGAGCGAAGAAACAGTGGTAAATGTGTAAAAAACGAGGGAAATTATTTATCTTTGAGGGCTTCCGTTCCATGCGCTGCGAAAGCGGTCCGTGAGTACCGTTTTTGTGATAACTAATTTGGTCGAAATTATTTGTTAGAGTTGTATTAACATAATAACATTAATCTTTATCCAAATAAATGTGTTGTTCGGTAATTCTTTTGACATAATATTCAGTTTACGTAAATACCAAGTGCAGGTAAAAATAATTAGGTTCCTGATTATTAATCTAACATTTCTTGTTTCTACATTCTTTTTATTAATTTTCTACGTTCTTACTTTGTCACTATAATGCCTAGAAAAAGAACTCAGCTTTCTCGGCAGACTGCTACTGCAAAGCGGCTGCGAGTTTTGCGCAGCAATGAAACTGAGGATGAGAATATGCATAGGTTGGGTACTCAACGAGCAATCAGTGAACAAAACCGTGCTAGGGAATCGAGCGTTGAACGTTCGCAGCGTCTCGCCTCACAAAATTTCCGAACTTTGGCGAACCGACAACGGGAATCAAGCGCTGAACGATCTCAACGTTTGGCCTCACAGAATTACCGAACTTTGATTTTAAAATTATCGACAAATTTGAAAGCCCGTTTGGGGGGAGGTAGTATAACTTTCCCTTCAAAATTACTTTTTGTAGGAGACGGGAAAATACCTCATTTTCAAAATAAAATTGAAATTGACCTCGATTTAGGAGTAAGAGTAGGTAACATTGAGGATTTAAAATCAAAAGTTTACCCTGACATCAGCGAAATAGAAAATAAAGATCACCAATGGATGTGTCAAAGAACAATATTGGCGACGAGAAACAGTAGCGTGGACGAAATTAATGACATAATTTTAAATAAACTTGAAGGAGATAAAGTCACATACACATCTATTGATAATGTAATGGGTCAAGAAGATGTGGTCCATTACCCACAGGAGTTTCTAAATTCTTTGAACCCAAGTGGCCTTCCTCCACATTCCCTTAAGCTAAAAATAGGCGCCCCAATAATTTTACTTAGAAATCTGAAACCACCGCAGGGGCAAACATTTAAACACGTGGGGATCGATTTACGCCAAGACTGCTTTTCACATGGCCAATTATATGTCGAGTTGTCAAGATCAGGTTGCGGAGAAAATCAATATGTTCTTCTGCCACCAGAAAATAAAACAAAAAATATAATTTACGCAGAAGTTCTTTGATAACAGAAATTGACGCGGACGAAGATAAAGACGAAGCCCAAAATCAGTATTCGACGCGGACGAAGTCGCCGGAACAGCTAGTATATTGATAAGTGATAAAACCATGATTTGAATTTCTGAATGCACACATGCGTATACATACATTTATATGAGCAAATAATAAGATTATGATATGAGCATGTGCAGAGACATAAGATTACTATCATAGAAGATGTACATTAGGGTGATTCAAAAAACTTGTTTTTTTTTCAATTGGTACTCGCAAAAATAGGTTCCTAGACACCTCTAAGAAAGCCTCTCCAAATATGAGTTTTTAATTGTAACGGGAAGGTCCTCCTACATACAGTTTTCTATTTTTTCTTATTATCAGATAGAAAAATTTATATCTCGCTTCCAACTACTTGAAAAAATATCTTGTTAATTAGGTTTTGTAGGAAACTGAATGCTCTAAAATATGGTCTCTTATGATTTTTTCGTAAACCCAACCGTTTAAAAGATATTAACGGTTGAAATTTGACTATTTTTGGGAAAATTTTTTATTTCTTATGAATTTTATAACTCAATGAAAAAAAATTACTATAACTAACTTACTATTTCGTGAGTTAGAGTATGAAAGAGATAACTTGTTTTAAGATCTTTAATGGTATGTTCACGAATTTTTAGAAGTTCAATTTCTATTTGCTGAAGATCTATTAAGTGGATTAATTTTATGGATGACGTTCGTAACTTCCCTATTCCCTTATAGATGGTAATGGTATGTGCGTCTGTATAGTTCGTAATGTCGAGATTTGTCTTTGCCATTGGCAACCACAATAAGAGTAAAATTATCCTGGAACAGTAAAAGGTTAGAAATAATTTTTTTTTTTTTTTTTATGTTAGACATTTGACTAACTAAACATGTTTGATGTTACTTTTATGAACAACTCTCCCATTTGCTGTAATAATTATTGTGTGTTTTTACAATTTCCTTTTTATATCGTGGTGAAAGTTTAGATCCTAATCTGCTATTTTGCTTAACAATATTGTCTGTCCTGGTGTCTAAGTTTTAATTTTTTTTTTTACGGTCCTTGTTATGGATTCTACCTTCATTTGAGTAAATCTTATTTTAAGGGATCTTAAATTTTCCGTATACAGTCTTTGAATCTGTCCCATTATGTCTTCTGTCGAGTAGATTCCATTTATTACTGAAGGGTTTAAGTACTTTCTCAATATTTTCAATAAATCATCATCAAAATATGTTGGTTGAAAAACAGTGTGTCTATGGAATGTAGGGAATGGAATGGTAAACTTGTAGTCAGGAGGATGTTCTTTGTAAATAAAGATTTGGTTTTTAAAAGCGTTTATCGGTACCTCAATGCTGGGAATAAGATTATGAGAAGAGCTTTGAGCACTGTGTTGGGTTTCTGTTATTGAATTAATTTCATATTGTTTTGGTACTCAAGACAATGCATCGGCTACAATATTTTCTTTTCCTAGTTTATAGAGTAATTCCTTATTGTACTCATCCAGGTATGACTTCAATCTTTTAATCGCTATTCCACCTTTTTCCAATTACAATTATATGTAAGTGGTTCGTGATCTGTACTTGTGCGTATTTCGGCTTCAACGTTAGTGGTATAGGTCAGTTTGTCATCGGGTTTTGGAAACAAATTTGGGCATTTTTTAAACAAATGATTTAATTCTTTTCGTTGATAATTTGCGAGATGATCTAATTTGGGTATAATAGCATTTACTGATTCAAAATTTTTCTCTTTTATGGGAATACTCATGCCGTTTCTAAGGAACAATTTACCTCTTTCGGTGTCAATAATTGCACCAAGTTCCTTCAAACTGTCATTTCCTAATATTCCATCAAATGTTCTGAGTGTGGGTAATAAAAAAAATTTAACTATTGATTTTGGATCATTAAACAAATTAGCCATTTTGTAATGGGTTATTTTTATTTTACCTCCTACGGATACTGCATTAAATGGGGTTTCATTCTGTAGTGGATTCTGAACAAATTTTGGCTGAATATAATTTCTATTGGATCCGGTATCAATCAGTATTTTAAGCATTTGTCCGCTACTCACCTTACATTCGAAATATGGAAGTCAGGAGTCAGTTATTTCTAAAAAATTAATATAAATAGAATCGGTTTGCTGTTCTTGGTCACTATTTTCAATAACTTCGGTATAGTCGCTAAGTGTTTCATCGTAATCTGTTTGTTCTTCTTGTTCTGAGATAGTTTGCTGATAATCAGTCATAGTTGGTACTGGTTTTTCTGTGCCTGTTGAATTCTGTCTGTTGTTCTGTCTGAATATTAAAATTCGTTTGTCGTTTGGCTATCTCGGCAGTGGGCATGGGTGGTCTTTTACCTAAATCAAATTGTGGTCGGTTCATGTAGTTAATCTGCTTAGTTTGAATACTTCTGTCAATGTCCATCGGTTCTGGTCGTGGTTGTGGTTTGGCAACCATAGGACGAGGTGGTTGGTATAATGGTCGTTGTATGTTATGGTTCTGTGCAAATTGGTTACCTATATTAGTAAAATATGGTCTTTGTTGTGGTTGTTCGAAAAAATTATTTAATTGTCTGGGATTCATAGTTGGGTTTTGCGGTGTGTTAATTCTAGGTGGAAGAAATGGTCTAGCTTGAAAATATGAAAAATGAGGTGTCGGAACTTGGCGTGGCACTAACGTTGGTCTATTGGGTTGATTTCTAAATATGTTTTGTTGTCCTCTATTTGACGCATGATTGGTACGGTATGCTTGATTTTCCAGTTTCAAACATAAATGCAATGCAGTTGGTAAATCAGCAGGCTCCTTCATGCCGAGAAGACGTGAAAGGTCTCCACGTAATCCGCGAATAAAGGTATCAAGAGCCTTATCCCTGTACAACTTGGTCATTAATTGTTCCGATTCTCTGCCTAATTCCATACACCCTATCTTATTAAGGATCAACGATAAATGTTTATAGACGGCCTGATGGAATTCCTCAACAGACTGGTTAGCACCTTGTGCTATGGTGGTCATTTGGAACTCTAATGTACCCAAGTCCCTTTTATCTGCATAATGCAGCGTAAGGCATTTGGAGATGGCACTCCAATTTAAAGGTACGTTGTACGATTCTAACGCAGTGTCTGCGTTACCAGTTATTTTATTGCGAATGGTATGCAAAATACCAAAGTATTTTGGCGTACCAACTGTGTGTTCGTAAGTTCTTAAAATTCTGTCTACACTTTTTTTCCATGAGCCAAACTCGGCTGGGTCACCGGAAAATTCTCTTAAACTTTTTACTATGTCTGGCACTTTGTCTAGTTCTCCTAAATTACCTAAGTGCTCTTGGTCAATTCCTTGACTCTCTACATTGGTAAAATCAAATGTTTGATTTTGAGTTTGTTGTAATAAAATTGGTAATTGTTCATATAACACTTTCCGAATGGCATTTGTTAAGTCGCTAGGTTGGGTCATATTTCTGTTGTTTTGAAATGTCGCTTGTCTTTGTAACTGTCTTTGTCGTTGGTGGGGATTTTCTTCAATATCAATTAATGGGGGTCTAACTAAATTATTTGGATTAGCCATACATTTTATCAAAATTAAATTTTGTATTATTAACTTAATTGGAGTATTTTACTACCATAAGTTTTTCTTGATTCGCCTTAATCAATCAATATCATTATTTTAATTTATTATTATTGTTTTTGAAAACCAGTAGCTGGTTTTACCCTTTTATTCTGGAGGGTCCTTTGGGTAGGAATCGCAGAATTGGGTTAAATTATACTACTTTTGCGTACAAAACTTCGTAAGTTAATTGTTTGCAAAAGTAGGAGTAATTATTTTATTATCGCTTTACGCCTTTTTTAGAAATATGTTATTTATAATTTGAATTACTTCCAAATTCCAATTAGATATTTTTTTTTTTAATAATTTCCACTTTGCTTAATTATAAACTTTAAAAATTTCCACATAATATTCACTTTATAATTTTTCAATATCTTCCACTTTACTTAATTATATACTTTAATTTTTATAGAGAATTTCGAAATTTTCAGATAATATTCACTTTAAAATTTTAATTTCTGATTTAATATAATAATAAGATTTTAAAAATGTTAAATTTTCACAATTAATTTTTACTTAAATCTAACTTACAATGCTATTTTTTTTGGTGTGGCTGCCCTTCCTGGTAGTCCGGATCTCTCCCGTTTGGTTTTCTTGTCCCTACTAGGGATCCTGCAACGTACTTTTGAATAGAAGGTGTCCTGCGGGCTTGCCCTACAAGACTAGTAGTCCACCGATGTTGTCCAACAAGGTCTACTTTTAAGTTTTTATCCTCGTTGGTCCCTGCTCGGGCGCCAGTTAAGTTCTTCTTTATTGAATTTCTAAAAGAAACTGATACATAGAATCTTAAAAATACCCTAAGCTAGCTGTGGTTCAACGGCAGCGGCGTCGGCAGAGTTTAACGGATGTTGAATGGTCAGCAGAATTGAAGTTGATTATTGTTGTTGATATTATTATTTATTGATCAGCAATAATGTCGATCACTTTTGGGAGTTGCAGCGGATGTTTGTTTATGTTATGCAACTTTAACAACAACATTGTTGCAATGATTGTTATTATGTTGAAATAAATATTTGTTGTGTCAACTTTTAAGTTATTGAACTTTAACAATTACATTGTAGCAATGAATATTGTTGAAATAAATATTTGTTGTATTAACTTACACATATTATTTCTTTGGCACATTTGTCTGTATGTTTGCGAAAGCAAATGCGAGCCACATACATACATATGTACATTCATAATAACAAGTGTCGCACGCATCTCCGTTGTCACGGTCAACCAATGGCCAAAACTGGCGTTTTGTCAAAGAGTCAAGCGCTGAACACATAGAGAGCGACAGACTGCAAACTACATCTGGCAAATATTAAAATACACACGTTCTTATGGGCAGTGTTATTTTGATAGCTGCACGACTACACGACTGCAGGCCGACAGTTGTCGTTCTCGCTAACTTCAATATCCTCCTATTTTTGCCAACGACAGTACGACAGTTTGACAGTAGAATGGAAGATAGAAAGAGGAGGTAGAGTGGTGATGCCACTAATATGTAAAATGTAAAATTATTCACAGCTCTAACAAACTTGATGTTATTTTACAAATAAGAGCATAAAATAGCTATATTATAGCTCTATTATATCATTTGTAATAACAATTGATAATTTAAAGCAAAAATATTTACCTATTTACTTATTTTTTGCATAAAAAATTTCATTTTGAACAAAATATTAAAATTTCATTGAAGTGAAAGGAATTAGTATGGCCGCAACGAAATTGTGTACATACAAAATGGACAACTGCGTTGTTTTGTGTACATGCCGGCCATTGTGTTGTTGTTGCTACTCAAAATGTACATGTAGTAAGATGAACAACGACGAACGTTTTCAGTTCACTGTCGTGCTGCTGCAGTCTGTCGCAGTCATTGTGTTCACCACTTCAATCTGTCGAAGCACTGACGTGAGGACAAAATGCCACAACATTGTGTGATGATAGAAAATCCAAGCTGTGCCGACGAAAATAAACGAATGGCTGCCGATTGTCACCGCTTCCCTTGCCCCTGTAACAGCTTCGCCAATAAACTAGCGTAAATATGTATGTTTTTGTATGAGCTTGCATACATATCGACGCTGATTTTTTGCGATGCACTGAAAAATATTTTAGAATTGACAAATATTGTAAATCGACAACAGCGATGTTGCCACTTTTCTCACTTCTTTCTTAGAACAAATATCAGAAAGCGAAAAGACGCTTGTAGGCAAAGAAATGCTAGGGGAGATGTTACGGCGTCTGCTTTTATGAATGAAGCGAGGTCGCTTGTGGAATTTGCGCCTGCGTTTATGAATGAAATCGTTTCTGTTGTAAAATTTACCACATTTGATGAATGAATGAACATGCAGATCAATGCGCGCGCATGTAATATATTGATAAAAAATGATAAAATTATGATTTGAATTTCTGAACGAGCACATGCGTATACATACATTCATATGAGCAGATAATAAAATTAATATGATAGACTATGTATTTATTTATATATTGTTGTGATAAATTCAATTTCTATTAGAAAGAAACATAATACAAAAATATTTATTAGTGTATTAGAGTATATTATGTCACAGACAATTTTAACAAGTGAAAGGCATTCCTTAACAATCAAGCAAACGGAGTAGTTCTAGCAGGCGCTGGGAAATAAATTAAGTGTCTTTTGAATATTTTATGATTCGGCCGAAAATAAAATAAAAATAAATCTGTATTCGTTTAATAATATCTTCAAATAAAACATCTTTGTATACATTTAATAATAATTTCAAATAAACGGACATTCTTGACAATTATGTAAAAATCAGAAAGAGAAATAAATATACATATGTATTTTCGGCATATGATGCCGTAGCATGTATGCCCAAGCAGAGAATATTGAAGAAAAATAAGTTCTTTGAAATGAATTAGCCGACAGCAGAGCGAAAGAGGCCAGTTTGGAGCCCTTACATCTAAGCAGCTACTTTGTGGACAAAGACTTACGCAAGCTTGTGCATAGCTTTCTACACGAAAGCTACTTAACTGAATGGAACAGCTATCAACACCACTATAAATCGTACAACCCTACAGGAATTAGACCATCGCTGTCGTCAAATATATCTTGTCAAAGCATAAGAAGATTCACACGTCTATGGATTGGTCACACGTTAGCTACTCATGCACACTTATTAAAAGGATCAGGGAAGCCTAACTGTCCTTTTTATGGGGCAAATGACCTATCTACAACACATCTTCTTGATAGCTGTCAGGAACTGGATACACTTAGAACTTTATTATTTGCAGAAACAAAACCATCTGACATGCTACGAAATACAGACGACAAGTCTATACAGAAAATTTGTGATTTCATACTAGCAGCTAAAATAAACGTATAGTCAATTTCAGTATATTAAATTTAGCATTATAAGATATAAAATAATACATACACACAAGTCACACTAATCTCCTAACATCTTCCCATAACCACTCCACCACCTACTATAAATAAATACTCCTAACTTATATATATATGTATATATTTTATGTAATATATAATAATATTAGACCTTAGTTATTCTTTTACAAGCCGAAGGCCTTGGCAGCCAGTGCTTTAGTTGTTAAGTGGAATAATTATTTGTAATTATTACTCTAGTAAATAAATAAATAAAATGGAATATCAACATTTTTAACAGCGAAAAACGTGTAAAAAACACATCTCTCAAACAGAGAACATAAAGAAACTTTTTTATGTTCTCTGTCTCACATACCCACGAAATGAAGAGACATTAATATATGTATATATGCATGCCCATGATTACACTCCCAACGAATGTAAAGAATTTCGTTTTGCTTGTTTAAATTTTTGTTTTCAACCAGGCAATCGCTTGTATGTGCAATGTATGCATACTAGGGCGGGTCGATTTAAAAATCGCCCATTGCTCTATGAAAATCATATTCTGGGGATCAAAATAAGATACTTTGCCAAAGGAACCATACCTCTAAAACGAATTTTGATGTCCCCCAATTTGGGTCGAACTTTTGGGTAGGGGCAAATTTTGAAAAATCCCAATTTGACCCATTTAGAGTACTCCAATCGAGTCCAAATGTATGACCGACCCCCACTAACTTTGGACGGCCGATCCACCCATGCCAGTGGCTCACCCCCTGGAACTCCCCTGGGGGGTTCTCCATGCAATCATTCAAAAAATCACCATTTTTGGTGATTTACATGAAAAAATCAGCTAAATTGCTATGTTTTTTCTTTATTTTTATTTATTTATTTATCGGGTGATTTTTTAAGAGCTTGATAACTTTTTTTTAAAAAACGCATAAAATTTGCAAAATCTCATCGGTTCTTTATTTGAAACGTTAGATTGGTTCATGACATTTACTTTTTGAAGATAATTTCATTTAAATGTTGACCGCGGCTGCGTCTTAGGTGGTCCATTCGGAAAGTCCAATTTTGGGCAACTTTTTCGAGCATTTCGGCCGGAATAGCCCGAATTTCTTCGGAAATGTTGTCTTCCAAAGCTGGAATAGTTGCTGGCTTATTTCTGTAGACTTTAGACTTGACGTAGCCCCACAAAAAATAGTCTAAAGGCGTTAAATCGCATGATCTTGGTGGCCAACTTACGGGTCCATTTCTTGAGATGAATTGTTCTCCGAAGTTTTCCTCAAAATGGCCATAGAATCGCGAGCTGTGTGGCATGTAGCGCCATCTTGTTGAAACCACATGTCAACCAAGATGCTAACAAACTTTTTGTTGCCAAAAATGGAAGAACTGAACTTGGTTGACATGTGGTTTCAACAAGATGGCGCTACATGCCACACAGCTCGCGATTCTATGGCCATTTTGAGGGAAAACTTCGGAGAACAATTCATCTCAAGAAATGGACCCGTAAGTTGGCCACCAAGATCATGCGATTTAACGCCTTTAGACTATTTTTTGTGGGGCTACGTCAAGTCTAAAGTCTACAGAAATAAGCCAGCAACTATTCCAGCTTTGGAAGACAACATTTCCGAAGAAATTCGGGCTATTCCGGCCGAAATGCTCGAAAAAGTTGCCCAAAATTCGACTTTCCGAATGGACCACCTAAGACGCAGCCGCGGTCAACATTTAAATGAAATTATCTTCAAAAAGTAAATGTCATGAACCAATCTAACGTTTCAAATAAAGAACCGATGAGATTTTGCAAATTTTATGCGTTTTTTTTTTTTTAAAAGTTATCAAGCTCTTAAAAAATCACCCGATATAATAATATCTATTTTTTTTTTCTTAAGAAATTTATTTAGTCAGAACATATATAAATGAAAAAAATTAAGTTAAGTGAGTTATAGAAAAGAAATTAAAAAAAATTATTGTTTGAAGTCTTTTTTACTTTCAAGTCTGGGCAATTTCGCACGGCTCTCTAATGTCGTCGCCATAACAGCCTCTACATTTTCCGGTATAACCTGTTTGGAAACGCTAGCTAGCAATTGAACATGTCGTTCCGTTCCTTGTATGTGTGATGAAATTTTTGGATCATTAAACGGTGGATCATCTTGATTTAAATATTCTTTCAATGTATCGTACGGAGTGCTTCGCGTGAATGGTGGTTCGAATATGATATTTATATCATTCAAATTGATCATTTCCGTATAACTTGTGCAATTAAAGTTTATATCTGGTTTTTTATAAACTCTAAGTTCCATTGGCTCGTCAACATCGGTTCGATAGCGTAAAATTTTCTTGATGGCACTGTCGCGCTTTTCTTTCCTATCATCAAACAACATTGATAACAAAATATTTTCCGAATGCGCATAATATGAATTATCATTAATTACTTGATTAACAATTTTGCGTAAGCGAGGTTCTAGAAATCGTGACCAACCAATGAACTTAAAAAATAATGCACTGCCGTACACGACAGAGCTGTAATACTTGATATTGAAGTACATTGGCACATAACATTTAATTATAAATTCAACCAGAATTCTTAAATTTGCATCTGGATTTTCTGTTGTCACATATAATCGCAATAATCTAGCGGCCTTGGTGAGCCACCGAGAATGTACAATTTTCCCTGGTTTGATGTTAGCCAGATCCACCGGAACCACGCCGCTAGAAATTGCATGGGCCATGTCGTATAAGTACTTCGAATCGGTGGAAAATTCTTTTTCTGGAGCAGGGGGCATATTTTGCAACTCAATTTTCTGGAAGCCGCCCACCACCTAAAAATATATAATAATAAAATAATTAAAAATGGTTGACAATTATAATAAATGAGTGATAGCAATAACTTACCGGAAGAGTTTCACAAGTTTCGATTTGACGGCTCAGTTTTCCGGTTGCCGATCTTGGTCCAGTGCTGGTTGATTTATCCAAAGTTTTAAACAAATGCCGAATCGGAAGTTCGTTGAAGTGTAGAAGGCAAACAAACCAAGGCAATGGTCTTTTTAACAGCAATTCGAATCGTCGTATAATTCCACCGTGTGGGCCAGTGTTTGTTGCCTCACCGTCAGTGCATATTCCAATTAATGTATCCAGTGATATATTTTTATCGTTGAAAAAACCATTTAATTTGGTTGTTTTGTATTCAGCGGTTTCATGTTCCAGTCTTACGTAAAAAATCAATTCAGAATTGGGTTCTCTCAAAATAACAAGATGAGGTTCTTTTACCATCCTAGTACATATGATACTTCTCATCAATTTTATCTATCGTTAAAGTATCATCTTTTCTGCCATCGAATGAAAACGCTAACAAATAGGTATCATCTAACCGTTTGCGAAGCACTTCTTGTCTGCATTTCTCTTTTTCTCTGCGAACTTTCGATTTATCCATGATGAGAGGTTTCCCATGCTTATCTTTAATTTTAAAATCTTGCAAAAGAGCGGTTCCCAATGCTGATGCTACTCTGTCAGGCAAACCAAATCTGTCACATACCAAGGCAAAGTTAAAACAATCGTATCTCTCTGTGTATTGTGAACTTGTGCTTCTATCCATATCTTCTTGAACCGGTGGCGGTGCGTATGTTGAATTATCGGGATCTTGGTATGTTGGCATTGATGACATAGACGTTGCTCCTTGCTCTTCAGTTTCCATCATAAATGCATTCATTGTTAGTCTTCTCTGATTATGTTGATCGTGCATGAACTCATTGAGGCGTTCGGGACCCCGGCCGCATGCACATGGAGATGCCTTCAAATCGCATTAACATGTTCCAATGTAAAAAATTGTTTTCAGAGATTTTACATACTCTGTAAATTGTTGGGTGTTGTTTCTTCTCTTGATTTGACCTGATACTTGTCAAGCAATTTATTCAACTTATTACATACACTTTTTTTCAGCATTATTTCCATACCAAGTTTTTCCCAAATTCCAATCAACTTATCCTGTACTTGAATAGTGAATGATTTATGGGATTTGCGATCTTCAGGGCAAACCTAATTGTCTTTTGTTAGTTTAGGATCATTTGCGATCTCAAGGGCAAACACAATTGCCTATTGCTAGTTTAAAATCATCACTTAAATTAATTCTCATTTACATATGTTCTGACTAAATAAATTTCTTAAGAGAAAAAATAGATATTATTATAAATCTTCTTATATATAAAAATGAAACCGTTTTCGTTGTCACGGCATCACGCGTGAATGGCTGAACCGATTTGGCTGATTTTTTTTTGTTGTATTTGTTATTTTTAGGAGAAGGTTCTTATGTAAGAAAAAATTACGAAAGTTGCCGGAAAACCCCTAAAAACACCCCTTTTCTTTTTCCCATACAAACGTTTTATTTTGTACATACATACATTTGTAAGTAAAAATTATTGTTTGTTTGTTAGTGAGCTAACGCACGAGAACGGCGGAACCAATCTTCATGAAATCAGAAGTTGTTTACTGTGGATCTGGAAAGGGTTAGATATAAAAAAAAAACCATATACTTTCAATATTTTGTTTTGTAAATTATTTGAATTTTCAATTTCGGTCGCTTGCTGTTTTATTCCGGCTAT
Source organism: Bactrocera neohumeralis (assembly GCF_024586455.1). Classification (NCBI taxonomy): domain Eukaryota; kingdom Metazoa; phylum Arthropoda; class Insecta; order Diptera; family Tephritidae; genus Bactrocera; species Bactrocera neohumeralis. The sequence continues at coordinate 32,146,847 of NW_026089622.1, forward strand.
TTAAAAAAAAAAATTATTGAAAATTGTTCAGTGAAAACTTTATTTGTGTTTCAAACGAATTGATCAATTACAAATTGAAAATTGTTACGAGGCAACGAAGACATCGCGCTAATATCGGTCGGCGTTCTTTTTGCCATCAACGTATCAACATGAACTACATGAGACTCCCAGGATGCGATGACATATGTGTGGAATTTTGGATCGCTGTCAATCAGCAAGCGATCATCACGATAATACAGCAAGATTTTTCAAACAACAGCTACGATATTTGACGGACTTTATCTTGAAGCAACGTATGTATATACATACAAGTATGGTGCAGTCAGATGCAGGATGTACTCTGTTGAGTTGCAAAAACGAGGTTTGCCGCACGCACACATTCTTCTTTGAATGTTGGATGGTGGTTACACCAGATCAAATTGATGAAATCATTTCTGTGGAAATTCCTCATGTAGAGAAAGATCCATTATTCTATGAAGTGATGAAAACCATTATGGTGCATGGACCTTGCGGACACCACAATCCTACTTGCAATAAATGCTCGAAACACTATCCACTTGCTTTTCTTTCGGAAACGCAAACTGAAAATGATGGATATCCACTCTATCGTCGTAGCTCATCAGACGACAATGGCGTGACATTTACCGTTCAACTTAGAGTAGTGAATATCGAAGTCGACAACATATGGATCGTACTATATTCGCCACTATTGTCTAATTCACATTCAAAACTCATGCCAATGTTTGATATTGTAGTTTGGAGAAATCGACTTTTCGACTGTTGTGCGTTTCGCAGTTCATTTGGAGAATGGCTAGAGAGTGTTTTTCAACTCAGAGAATACAGTACAGCCAGCGGAAACAATTCCAACAACAAAATTTACATTGACGAGTTTTTTATCATCTTGCGTCAGTGATTCGTTTGTGAGAACATTGCTCTATTTGGAAATGCCTTGATATTATGCATGGAATGCATCGCCGAAGAAATAGGTACGCAGAAAGCAATGCCAACCAATAGATTGACATCCAGGTGTGTTCTCAACTAATTCCTTAGGACGAATTTACATAATCCACCCGAGAAACTACGATTGCTAATACCGTCGGTTGCTATAAAAAAAATATACATTATAAACATTTTGCATATTTTAAAAAACGCGCGTAACGAATGTAAACGTAATTCAATTTAAATGTCAACGTCATTCAATTAAAAAAAAAAATGTGGTAACCTGTTTTCATGTAAATTTTATTAAGTTTTTGATAAAGTTCGTTTTGTTTTAAAGACTAAGGAGTTTTTTGTTAGCTAATAAGTGTTTATTAATCACGGTATGTTAAATTTACCTTATATCGATTTTTGGTAACTTTTGCTGACTACACAATATTACAATTTGGTATACATGGTTTAACAGAAAAAATATGATATCATTTTATTTTCAGTTGGATTTTCGTTTTTAACAATGCCACCAACTAGACGTACAAACAAAGATCAAATTGATGAAATCATTTCTGCGGAAATTCCTGATGTAGAGAAAGATCCAAAATTAAACGAAGTGATGACAACCAATATGGTTCATGGACCTTGCGGACACCACAATCCCACTTCGGTTTGTATGTCTAACGATAAATGCACGAAACACTATCCACTTGCTTTTCTTTCGGAATCGCAAACTGGAAATGATGGATATCCACTCTATAGTCGTAGTTCATCAGACGATCATACAACTTAGAGTAGTGAATATCAAAGTTGACAACATATGGATCGTACTATATTCTCCACTGTTGTCTAATTCACATTCAAAACTCATATTAATGTTGGTCTTGAACGATACGGTCGATACGTGAATTGCAATAAAGCGCTTTGTAGGGTATTTACTTTTGCAATTCATGAACGTTTTTCGACTGTTGTGCGTCTCGCAGTTCATTTGGAGAATGGCTAAAGAGTGTTTTTCAACCCAGAGAATACAGTACAGCCAGCGGAAACACCTCCAACAACAAAATTTACATTGACGAGTTTTTTCTCAACTTGCGTCAGTGATTCGTTTGCGAGCATATTGCTCTATTCGGAAATGCCTTGATATTATACATGGAATGTATCGACGAAGAAATAGGTACGCAGAAAGCAAGGCCAACCAGTAGATTGACATCCAGGTGTGTTCTCAACTAATTCCTTAGGACGAGTTTACATAATCCACCCAAAAAACGACGATTGCTTATACCTTCGGTTGCTATTGATATTTCCAACGTAAATTCAACTTTCTTTTCATTTCAAAACACATAATTTCACGCAGGTCGACGTATGCGGGGTCAGCTAGTAAATAAATAAAAATAAAGGAAAAACATAGCAATTTTAGCTGATTTTTTCATGTAAATCACCAAAAATGGTGATTTTTTTAAATGATTGCATGGGGAACCCCCCTGGGAAGTTCCAGGGGGTGTGCCACTGGCATGGGTGGATCGGCAGTCCAAGTTAGTAGGGGTCGGTCATACATTTGGACTCGATTGGAGCACTCTAAATGGGTCAAATTGGGATTTTTCAAAATTTGCCCCTACCCAAAAGTTCGACCCAAATTGGGGGACATCAAAATTCGTTTCAGAGGTATGGTTCCTTCGGCAAAGTATCTTATTTTGATCCCTAGAATATGATTTTCATAGAGCAATGGGCGATTTTTTTGCCTCCCCACAAATCGACCCGGCCTAATGCATACTATATGTACATATGTATGTATGTATGCTTTTGCGTTTTGCCCTCAGTAATTCAATATTGACATGTAAACATAATTATGATATGAGTACCTATAATTTTGCATAGTAATATTTATAGTAAATTTGGACTTGCATATTTAATAACTTTATTTGAATTTTACATAATATACTCTAATATACTAATAAATATTTTTGTATTATGTTTCTTACTAATAGAAATATAATTTATCACAACAATATATAAATAAATACATCGTGTATCATATTAATTTTATTATCTGCTCATATGAATGTATGTATACGCATGTGCACGTTCAGAAATTCAAATCATGATTTTATCATTTTTTTATCAATATCAAATGCGCGCGCATTGATCTGCATGTTCATACATATATATTTATATGTGCATACATTTGTATACATTGCCGAACAAATAATGCACAAGCATACAAACATACATATGGGTACACATGTGAATATGTCACCAACAAAAAGTTTAAACATTGTTCTACAAAAACAACAATTGTCTCAAATATCAGAAGCATAACAAGTCAATATGGCAGCCAAATTGGCGAAGCCCAAGTATGGTAAATTTTACAACAAAAACGATTTCATTCATAAACGCAGGCGCAAATTCCACAAGCGACCTCGCTTCATTCATAAAAGCAGACGCCGTAATATCTCCCCTAGCATTCCTTTGCCTACAAGCGTCTTTTCGCGACGATGGCAAAAGCTAAAAATCATAAATTGAACAACTTTCTGATATTTGTTCTAAGAAAGAAGTGAGAAAAGTGGCAACATAGCTGTTGTCGATTTACAATATCTGTCAATTCTAAAATATTTTTCAGTGCCTCGCAAAAATCAGCGTCGATATGTATGCAAGCTCATAAAAAACATACATATTTACGCTAGTTTATTGGCGAAGCTGTTACAGCGGCAAGGAAAGCGGTGACAATCGGCGCCATTCGTTTATTTTGTCGGCACAGCTTGGATTTTCTATCATCACACAATGTTGTGGCATTTTGTCGTCGCGTCAGTGCTTCGACAGAATGACAAAACGCCAGTTTCGGCCATTGGTTGACCGTGACCGTGAGATGCGTGCGACACTTGTTATTATGAATGTATGTCCATATGTATGTATGTGGCTCGCACTTGCTTTCGCAAACATACAGACAAATGTGCCAAAGAAATAATATATGTATATAGTAATGTAAGCCTCCATATCGTCAATATAATATATAGTAATGTAAGAACCCATTCACATATTCACATTACCACATTATAACTAATACTACCTTATTTTAAGAGAAATTAGAGTAAGAGAACAAGAAGATATTAGAAGAGTAATTAGGATTAAGCTTTAAAATAAAATAGGATAAGTGTAAATGGTACAAATATAAATAAAGTAGCTATTTAACAGACACTTACGAAAGCGTTTGTTTAATTCTGAGAACGGGATTGGCGACGAGGAAAAGGTACCACTGAAGAAAATACTGAAAAGTACCACGTGGTCGATTTTGTTAGGGGTTTACGAAACGCAACACCCTAAAATAATTAAAAAAAAATGTGAGAAACATTTCTAATTAGCCGCTGAGCAAAAATTTAGTTCTTTAAATCTTTTCGTAAATCGCGCTGAGCAAAACAATTAAAGCACTAAATAAGCAAAGGAGTAGTATATTATATCAATAGCAATTACAAAATAAAAAACGTATTTATAATAAAATAAATATAAAAAAGCCGAACTAAATAAAGAAAAGTATAAAACGCGCACATTCGAAAATAAAAGGATTTGAGGAACTCATCGAAAACCGCAAACAACTAGCTGGCTGCAACGGTCATTGTGTCCTCTATGAAAGTGAAACAGTCGCGGTTAAAAGCGGACGACTATGAATTCGTGACCTCTGTGAAGGTGAAACGAACTTTAAATCTCGGTGCCTATATTATCTAAGAAGTTTCAAACGGGACACACAACGGCAAAACTTTTCAGTGCAGCAGAGAAAACATAAAACAAAAGAGAAGTCAAAAACAAAAACAATAATTGTGCATTTATGTTTGGCGAAACTAAAATAACAACAACTATTCTATATTGCCATAAGCAATTAACTGGAGCTTAATGCAGCAGCAACAAACGTCCAGCAAGGCAGCAAGAGTAGCAGCAAGAACACAGGATTTACAAACATATACATAAGTATACACATATATATATAAGTTAGCACCCCATATATTCAAATAGTATCATATGATGCATTAATATCATAAGATACAAAGTAATATAATATGACACCACTAAATCGCTGAGAGTGCGAAACGTGTAGTGGCAACCTGTGGGAAGCGCAGCGTCAGCAAACTCCGTACCCGTTGCAGCGGCAAACATAGATCTAGAGTTAAATATAATTAATTGCAAATTTTAGTCTTTAAGCGGAATTCAATAAAGGAGCATAGCTCCCGGAAAACATTTTTTTTTATTAAAACTAACTAAACGTTTTTAACTGGCGCCCGAGCAGGGACCAGCGCGCGTAAGTAGTAATAGCCTGAAAACCAAAAATTAAGGCTTTGCGAGTGGCGAACGGTAGTGATTGTGAATAAAAAACAAAAGCCTTAAAATAAAAAAGTAAGGCTCCGCGAGTTAAAAACAAAAAAAAAAATGTGTGAAAAAAAATACAATAAATACTGTGCTAACGAGCCGCTACAACGCACAACGTGGGATTTGGAAACGCCGAGGGACCTCAGTACTGGTAGAGAAAAGGGACAACCCCGGAGCGCATCATAACATCCTATGGAAAGCTGGAAACACCTAGTGTAAGCTCTATAAAATATTTTAAGACTATTATAAAGAATTTTATTATTATAAAGAATACGAAATTTTAATTGAAAGAAATTAATTATCCGACACAAAAAAGGAAAAAAAGCCCTAAATTAACGTAAGCTTTACAAAAAGATTCCAATACTGTCAAAGAAAGTACTATTACAAAGAATTTTTTTTTTTCAACTAATTAACTTAAAAGAAAAAATTATTATAATGCCAGACAAAGCTGAAGAACTAATTGAACAACTTAACCAAATGAGGTTAGATTATGGGCAAACCACCCATCCTTCAAATCCTTCCAACCATCCTTTAAACCCTCCCACCCTTAACCCAATTTTAATAACGACAATAGTTCGAGAAGTACTCGAACGAATGAGTACTCAAACTATAACTGACTTTCCCGAACCTGACAACAGCGTGACGCTGAACGCGAACAATATAAACGAACTAGATAAAATTCCGGACATGGCTAAATGCCTTAGAGAATTTTCAGGAGGACCAGGAGAATTTAACTCCTGGAGGAAGAGCGTAGACAAAATTTTTAAAGCTTATGAGGGAGCCAAGAATACCCCTAAATACTTCGCGATACTCCATACGATCAGGCATAAAATAATTGGCGATGCCGACACCGCATTAGAATCGTACAATACTCCACTCGATTGGAGTCAAATTCGAAAATGCCTTATGATGCATTATTTGGATAAAAGGAACATAGGTACCCTCGAATACCAGATGAGCACTCTGGTCCAACGCCACGACGATATTCCGACCTTCTACCAAAAAGTTTACCAACGCCTTTCCTTTATATTTGACAAAATTTCATGTCTCGAGTTAAGCGACGAGTCTATACGGACAAATTCATATAGGGACAAAGCCCTTGACACATTTATTAGAGGACTAAATGGCGATTTACCTTGTCTTCTCAGCATGAGAGAACCGACAACCTTGCCCCAAGCACTACATTTATGTCAAAAACTTCACAACATGACGTATAGAATTATTCTTGCAAATAATACTCTTCCCACTCCCCCAGACGAAATTTCGACCAACAAACATTCGGTCGTCAAACAAACCGATATCTCCCAACTATACGCAAAATAACCAAGTATTTATGCCGAGGTTCAACAATTACCCGAACAACCCCCATATTACTAGAGAAAATACTTCTTTTAATAACAGACCGAACCTACCACCTAAACCACCGACCCCAATGGAAGTAGACCAGTCCATACGGTCAAGACAAATTAATTATCAAAATAGGCCCTATATATTCCAGGACAATCCACCACCGAAACGTCCTATTTCCGCACAACTGACCCACCCTCCAGGAAAAATACAAAGAAATTTTTTTTCTAACGCAGTCGAATTAGACCCGAACGGGATATACGATGACAATTCCCATAGCAGTTATGATAATGCAGGTAAAAATGAACCTGATACTATTAATTTTTTAGATTAGCACCGTCTTCGCTGCCTTATTACGAATTTAGAACAAGGCGCGGAGACACAATAGATTTTCTTATTGATACCGGATCCAATAAGAATTACATTCAATCCACTAGAATTAGGAATCCAATCCTGAACGAAAAGCCCTTTACAGTAAAATCAGTTGGCAATCAGGCAACGACACACTTAAAGAATTAAAAGCAATTATTCATACCGATAAAAATTTAATGACGATTTGTCAAAGTATAAATATAATGTTAAAACAATCATATATCACACGAAGTGAATAATGTGGCAATCAATACTCCACATCTCTCTTTACAACAACAAAACCAAATTAATAATATTATCGATAAATGCCCAAACCTTTTTTCTGATCCTGATGAAAAACTCACCTACACCACTCTCGTAAAAGGTGAAATCCGGACAACAAACGAAACCCCTGTCTACTCCAAGCCATACCCGTATCCGATGGCATTAAAATACGAAATCGAACGCCAAATTGAAGAACTCCTAGATGACGGAATAATAAGGAGATCGAAATCTCCGTATAATTCCCCAATATGGCTAGTTAACAAAAAGTCAGATGCCTCTGGCGAAAAAAAGAATCGAATGGTCGTTGATTATCGTAAACTTAATTCAGTTACGATTCCCGATAAATATCCGATATTAACGAAGTCCTTGCCAATTTGGGAAACAATAAACTATTTACTGTTTTTGACTTAAAAAGTGGATTCCATCAGATTCCACTTCGCGAGTCAGACATTGAAAAAAACGCATTTTCCGTAAACAACGGAAAATACGAATTCCTCCGCTTACCCTTCGGTCTAAAAAATGCTCCAGCCACATTCCAAAGAGCACTAGACGATATCCTACGACAACATATAGGAGTAAGGGGCTATGTTTACATTGACGACGTAATTATATTTGGCAAAAATGAAGAAGAGCATTTTAAAAATATAGAGTTAGTATTCCAAACCTTAGAAAACGCAATATGAAAATTCAATTAGACAAATGTACATTTGCTAAAGAGGAAGTTTTGGATATGTAATCAGTTAAAATGGGATAAAAACAAACCCCGAAAAAGTAGAAGCGGTAGCTAAATTTCCAGTTCCACAAACTCTCAAAGAATTAAGATCCTTCCTAGGTATGTCAGTTTACTACCGACGATTTATCCAGGATTACGGAAAAGTAGCTAAACCATTAACAGCACTACTAAGAGGAGAAAACGGTCATGTCTCCAAACGGAACTCGAAAAAATAGAAATAGAATTAGATAACGAGGCCTTAGAAGCATTTAATAAAATAAAAAATACTTTAGTATCCAAGGATATAGTTTTAGCGCACCCAAATTTCGATAAAGATTTTGAACTAACGACCGACGCCTCAGATTTCGCATTAGGTGCCGTCCTATCGCAAGACGATAGACCAATTACTTTCATATCGAGAACTTTAAGCAAATCCGAAGAGCATTGTTCACATGAGCTATGAGCGTTCTGCAGCATCCCACATCGCATCACCTCACGTCACATCGCATCACGTCACCACACAACACGTCATCACACAACAGTTCACAGCACACACCACTACACACACACGCATCAAACACAGTACCTGACACCGTTCACTATTACAACACAACAACCACACGATCATAAACGAGACGACTTGGATTAATCTAATATTCACCACCCAAACTATCAAAAGGGATAGATCCGAACGGGATCACTCTCTTTTTCGTTTCATCCGCAAAGTAAGACGGTTGACCCGCAATGATTTTTTTTCTTAAAACCGCAACCCCCGCACATTCTTTTTGTGACTTCCCGCCAAAGTGACGTTGTGACGTGAGTGCCGGATTTCACCGCAGTGTCAGTGTGTGAAAAGAATAATTAAATGGTTGTATTAATAAAAGATATACAATTAGTGAAATTAACTAAATAAAAATTGAAAGTGTGCGATAGAAAGTGTTGGTTTTATTTGGCATAAGTATACTACAAGTATATCTAGTAAGTATACTAGTGTTGCACCGTAAACATGGTCCTTCGAGCCTTACCGAAAGGCACCTTCGGATTTTTATAAACAAAATATATAACAATTAAGTGCATCAAAAACAATTGTGGAGACAAAAACCAAAATATAGTACGGGAACTTAGTGCAGTGACCTAAATTAAATAAAATGCAGTGACACAAAAACGAAAAACAGAACAAAAACATACAAGTATGTGCTTACATATAGAACGAACAAAAAACAAAAAAAAAAAAAATAAAAAAAGCAGTGACCCGCACAAACAAACCAAAATACAATCTTTGGGTGGATTATAAGTGGCCAAGTCCCTGAAAAAATCAATTCTTTCACCACACAAGTGGAAAATATCTCAAACGAGCTTTTAAACAATCAACTTCAAAAATTCTGGGAAATAGAAGAATTACCCCAAATTACCCAGCTTTCAGAAGAAGACCAGGCATGTGAAGCCTATTACAAGTCCACAACAACAAGAAACGAACATGGTCGTTATGTTGTGCGACTACCATTCAAACCAACTTTCCCTGAAACCATAGCTCTAGGCCACTCTAGAATATCAGCAGTCCAGCAATTTCTAAGCCTGGAAAAAAGTCTGATAAAGAAAAGTGAGCTTAAATCGGCATACGATAATGTGATGGACGAATATCTTGACCTCAATCATATGGAAGAAGCTGTACCATATGAAAAAGTGTCTAAAGGTAGATATTTATCTTTTTATCTGCCACATCATGGGGTTTATTACCCTGATAAAATTACAACAAAAGTACGAGTGGTTTTCAATGCCTCAAAGTGTACGAGCTCAGGCAAATCACTCAATGATGTACTATACACAGGTCCAACATTACAACCTGATCTCATGTTGCTAATTCTAAATTGGCGCATGTTTAAATACGTTTTTAATGGGGATGTAGAAAAAATGTACAGGCAAATTCTGGTACATGAAGATGACCAAGATTTCCAACGTATAGTCTTCCGCAAATCAAGTAATAGTCCAATCAGCGACTATAAACTTAAAACCGTCACCTTTGGCATCAATTGTGCACCCTATTTGGCCATTAGAACATTGCATGAAGTGGCACAAACAAATGCAACAAATTTGCCTTTAGCATCTTCTGTGTTGCAAACACAAACATACGTGGACGACATACTATCAGGTAGTCCCAGTATCGCATTAGTATGCGAATCACTATCGCAAGTGATCAAAGCATTAAATTCTGCAAGTTTCCCCCTAAAGAAAATTACTTCAAATCACCCTGAAATTATAAAAGACATTAAGAAAGAAGACTTATTAGATACAGACTTCCTTAAATTTGAAAAGGCTAGTACAACAAAAACTCTAGGGATTCAATGGAATGCGATAACAGATCAATTCTCATACACAATTGAGTCAATATCTGCAATGTCCGCCATAACAAAACGCCAAATACATTCCTCGGTGGCAAAACTTTTCGACCCCCCAGGATGGCTTCGCCAATAATGATTCAAGCTAAAATTCTCATTCAAGAATTGTGGCAAGATGGCACTGAATGGGATGAACAGGTAAAACCTGTACGTTTGACAAAACGAGTTCAATTTTCTAACAACCTACATACTATATCAGAAATTCGAATCCCTCGATGGGTAAATTTCACCCCTAACATTAACGCAGAATTACACGGTTTCTGTGATGCCTCTGAAAAGGCTTACTGCGCAACAGTTTACGTACGCACTCAGTACGATAACAAAATATCCTCACACCTCTTGGTAGCCAAAGCCAAAGTTGCACCTTTGAAGACACTCACTCTGCCACGGCTTGAACTGAATGGTGCTCTTCTGTTAGCAAAATTAATGGGGAAACATTAGTATACCATCCCACGATTTCAGGGTTAAAAATGGTATGGTTGGATAGGGCTGATGCTCCAGATTAAGAAAATATATAATTGTTGCTGCCGCAAACTTATAGTTTTCGAGATATTTGCATTTAAAGTTGAAAATTTCGCTAATTTAATTTTGCAATTTCTCGAATTATGGTTAGTTTTTCTTTCATATTATGCCCTTTTTATACACTTACACTTCACTACAATATTTCTACATATTTATTTTTTATTAATATTTGAGATATTTGCTTAAAATAAGCATTTTATATTTTACATAAATATTACTACACGCACAATAACAATAAGTGTTCCGTGTTGTCAAATAATAAGTGTTACCATATCACAAATGATTGAAAACAATAAAAATAAATAAAAAAAAACTCAAATGCATGAAAAAAATGATCCTGGGCGACCAACACTGGGGTGTATCAGGTTTTTTTTAATTAAAACTCCTTTTCGCGTTGGCGGCCTTAGCCCGCGCTTCAAAAAAATAACCCTGGCCGATCCAACACCGAGGTGTATCAAAAATCTTGATATATCAAGAAAAAGGGCAATGATTTATGTATTTGTGGTATAGTCCTATTTTTTATTCATTTTTATTCGTTTGATAAATGTGTAATTATGGCAACACTTATTATCTGTCAACACGGAATACTTTTGTTATTGTGCATGAAATGAAAATTGTGTAAAATATACAATGCTTATTTTAAGCAAATAACTAAATAATTACTGGAAAAAAAATTTGTAGAAACAATGTAGTGAAGTGTAAGTGTATAAAAAGTGCATAATATGAATTAAATAATTACTAGCAATCGAGAAATTGCAAGATAAAATTTGCAAAATTTTCAACTTTAAATGCAAATATCTCGAAAACTATAAGTTTGCGGCGGCAACAATTATATATTTTCTTAATCTGGAGCATCAGCCCTATCCAACCATACCACTTTTAACCCTGAAATCGTGGGATCGTATACTAAAGCCGACCCAAATTAATTTCAATAGTCCAAACCCATCTCAAATTAAACGATCATAAAATGTATCTTTGGTCAGACTCAGAGATAGTTTTAGCATGGTTAGAAAAACCACCCTATACCTGGAAGACCTATGTATCTAACCGAATATCTCAAATCTTAGACTTAGTTGGCCCAGCAAAATGGCAACATGTTGCAAGTGCAGATAATCCAGCGAATCTTGGGACAAGAGGCTTCAAGCCACTGCACCTCACCAGCACTACACTCTGGCGGAACGGTCCCACATGGCTAACAGAATCTCCAGAATTCTGGCCTAAATCTCCTGCTCGGAATATCATACCTCCGGAAAGTCGGAAAATAGAAAATTTTCATGTCACTCCAGAAGAGGATGATATTCTCCACAGATTTTCATTATTTCCTAGAGCACTAAGGGTAGTCGCTTATATGAACCAAATCATTCAAAGACTCAAACAAAAAATGAAAGGAGCACCAAATGATCCTAGCGTACAACTAACACATTCCGACTTGCAACATGCCAAGGTCAGTCTAATACGATATACACAAACTCGCTATTTCAGCAAAGAGATATAAAAGTTGCTTGAAAAACGACCTCTCGAAAAGGGAAGCTCACTTCTCGTCCTAAATCCATTCTTGGACTATAAGGGATTAATAAGGGCAAATGGAAGATTAGCGAACTCCAGCCTTAGTTATAACGAACGACATCCCATTATAATTCCAGAGAAATCCCGTTTTACTTACCTATTTCTATCATATCTGCACCAGCTTACACTGCATGGTGAGCATCGCTTAATGCAACAAATGGTCCGTCAAGAATTTTTATACCGCGACTAAAGCCACAAATCAAAAGAACGATTTTCATGTGTAAACCATGTACCATGTACAAACACAAAATGCGTACGCAGAACATGGCAGCTTTACCACCTGAACGCTGCAACTATGCTCTACCCTTTACCATCACTGGGGTTGATTTTGCTGGACCTTTCCAGATAAAGGCCTCCAAGTTAAGGTCTTCTTCATTTAGAAAAGGGTATGTGGCTGTCTTTGTATGTTTTACGACAAAGGCAGTACACCTCGAGCTTTGTTCAGATCTGACTACTGCGGCTTTTCCTGCAGCATTTGCACGCTTTGTCGGACGACGCGGATTTCCTTCAAAGATTATGAGCGACAATGGGAAAAATTTTATCGGAGCTCAAAGAGCCATCGAGAAAGAGTTCATAAACTTTATGAAAGAAGTCTCCCCTGAAATTGTTAATAAATATGCACCCCAAGGGATCGATTGGCAGTTTATACCTCCATGTTCTCCACACATGGGCGGACTTTGGGAATCAGCAGTAAAAAGCTTTACGTCCCATTTAAAGAAAACGGCTGGTAATCATAAATTCAATTATGAGGAGTTTACTACACTACTCACTCGTATCGAAGCCGTATTAAATTCAAGACCCATATCACCCCTCTCGCAAGATCCCTCCGATTTCACAGCTCTTACACCAGGTCATTTCCTCAGAGGAGCTCCTCTTCTCGCCATACCTGAGGCAGAAGGGGACTCACTCACTTTAATAAATCGATGGGAAAGAATCAAGATTCTCCATCACGAATTCAGCCACAGATGGAAGGAAGACTATCTCAAAGATCTCCATAAGAGATATCGATGGAAAACGGCCCAGAAGGAAGCCAATGCAGGAGAATGCGTCATCATACAGGACGAATGCCTTCCTCCAACAGAATGGCGGCTAGGCCGCATTGAAAAGGTTCATCGAGGATCAGATGGTCAATAAGAGTAGTCGATGTGCGAACACAAACCGGCATATTAACTCGACCAGTCACCAAACTGTGTTTTCTTCCAAACGGCGAAGAACAACTTCAACCAAAACCGCAAAATAACTCGTAAAATTAATCGAAAAATAATAAAACAATTCCGCTAATTCGAAAATAACCCGCTTTATAATCCGTACATAAAAATAAATTCAAACAAGCGCGTTGAAGATCAACTTATTATACATATACATATGTATAGATATGTAGCTACAACCACTACATCATAACATTATAGATAAAATCAATTTAATGCAATCTTATATTCCCATAGAAATGGACGTAGAGGAGACCCAAACCACCTCCAACACCGTAAGGTCCGAAATCGCTGCACCCAAAGCGTCGGCTGCACCCGTTGCCGCTCCAAGGACCAATGTTATGCGCCCCCCGCCATCCGCCGCAGCAGTCAGAGAAATAAGAGAAGAGTAGCTAGTGGAGCCACAGGGGCCTCCATGTTACAGCCTGTGCCTTCGCCCACACGCCCTGAAACGATGCACCATCTTCCAAAGTATGAAGCCCGCTCACCGACAGCAGGTTGCAAGGGCCCACGGGCATTGCATGACCTGCCTGGCACACTCTGTTCCATCGATTTCCCACACGAGCTAATCACACCAACTCCCGTATCAGACCACGCAGCGATCCTATCCGGCGACGACGAGGCACCCAACCAACCACAACACGTACACGGCCATCTCCGCCACGCCACGCTCATCGCCAGCAACAACGACGCTCAACAGGGTTGAGCGCTGTACTCAATACACTACAACAGCTGCAACGGCTCCTAGCCGATTAATTCGCCTAGGGGGGCCGGAATGTTCATATGAGCTATGAGTGTTCTGCAGCATCCCACATCGCATCACCTCACGTCACATCGCATCACGTCACGATACAACACCTCATCACACAACAGTTCACAGCACACACACGCATCACACACAGTACCTGACACCGTTCACTATTACAACACAACAACCACATGATCATCAACGAGACGACTCGGATTAATCTAATATTCACCACCCAAACTATCAAAAGGGGTAGATCCGAACGGGATATACTCTCTTTTTCGTGAAGTGAAGTGAAAATTATCACCGATCATCAACCTCTTACCTACGCCTTAAGCCATAAGAATACTAATAGTAAAATGAAGCGACAGAAAGCCATTTTAGAAAAATATAACTACGAACTAACTTATAAACCTGGTAAAACAAATTTAGTTGCAGACGCCCTTTCAAGGATACCAATACAAATAAATTCACTCACGCCTACGATTCATAGAGATGAAAGCTCAAGTCATAATTTAATCCCTTGTACAGAAGTTCCAATTAATGTTTTCAAAAACCAAATTTTTTTCAAGATTAATGAAATATCGTCATATCAATTTAAAATAATTTTTCCAACAGTTCATAGACGTATAATTACAGAACCAGAGTACAACGAACAGTTATTGATTTCTTACATGAAACGATACCTTAACCCAACTGTTATAAATGGAATTCATACAGAAGAAGGGATAATCGGTATGATGCAAAATATCTATCCTTTTCATTTTAGTAACATTAAAAGTCGATATACCCAAAAATTAGTTGAAGATATTGGTAACGAACAAGAACAGGAGAACGTCATATTAAAAGAACATTTAAGAGCACATAGGAATGCCATTGAAAATAAAATACAAATTCCCGAAACAAAATATTTTCCAGGTATGTTAAATAAAATAAAACGACTAATAGCCAACTGCACCGTTTGTAAAGAAAATAAGTATGAGAGACATCCCAATCAACCGAAAATTGCAGAAACTCCATTACCAACATATCCAGGACACACAGTCGATATCGATATATTTTTAACAGAGGGAAAAATAGTCATGACAGCTTAAGATAAATTTACAAAATACGCAATAATAAAAATAACTAAATAGCAGAGGAATAGAAGACGTCAGAAAACCCTTAAGAGATATCATATTTTTCTTCGGAGTACCAAAATTAATAGTTATCGACAATGAGCCATCTTTAAACTCAGCCTCTAAGGATGTGTTGCGTTCCACGTACTTAGTGTACAGCTTCAGCACATCGTGTACTAACTTTATAGCTGGGTTCTAAGCTACCGGGGGGGTCGGCAGGTCGCGGATAGCCGGACGGCCTGTAGTAGCAGGTTAGTTGCGAAATAAGTTTAAACGAATAAGCAATCCCCGACGATGAGCGACAGGAGTGGAGGATGCGGTATAAAAGCTAGCAGATCCGTTGAAGCTTCTATGACGGTGGCGAACCGACACCGCCTCTTAGAAATATGTGTCCCCCTCAACACGCATAGGCGTGATGAGTAATAAAAAAACCCAGGCGCGACGGACCCATAGTGGGCGGCTCCCTGGTCAGCGTCTGTTCACCAGGTTAGGTGCGGCTGTTAAAAGAACTAAAGTTGACCGGTACACAGCGTGGCGCACTGGGAGTCCCTCGAAACTCTAACAACGACTTCTCTTTTGCTAGGGTGAAAAGGGTGATGTGAGCTTGCTCTGCCGAGGTGTTAGCCACGTTGTTTGCCTGTAACCAGCCCTTCGGGCTCTGGTCAAGAAGTGTGCATTGGGCGTAGGATTAGTAGCCTGCGTTGCCCCGGGCGAGCGCTGGTCCGCCCGTGTTTTCCGGGACCGGTCAAGCGAAGGACAGGCTGCAGGGAACTGGGGTAGGAGCATAGACACCGAGGGTATACCCGTTCCTGTCTATTTCGGCCCGCCCCCCTACACACGATGCGCTGGTAAAACAAAACAGAAGATAATGAATGACGTACTGAGAAAAAATACAACCAACGCTACGAGCAACAGCGATAACAGTAGCAACATCTATGCCGCTCTGATGAGTAGCGGACCTAGAGCAATGAACAACGGAATTAGCAAGGAGCTAGATATAAACTCCTCTCAGGGAACTCCAAGTTCGGATATAGACCCCTTTAAACGGGCACCGAGATTAGGTAGATCGCCCACAAATGCGCTGAGTGTCGAAAAGCCGACAAGGGCAAGATCATCACCACCAGCCCTACAAGATAGCACACCACAGGCTAAGCAAGCACTCTCATGTATATACTACATGAGAGAACTAGGAGAAGAGATTAAGAAGCTAACGGAATTGATGTGTCCACCCCAGCGAACCATCACTAATAACATAGGGGACCTTCTTAGTAACATAGGAGTACTGTATGGAAAAGCACAGAGTGAGCACATAAAAATGAAAGAAAGAAGAAACTTTCTGAATATGCCCCCGACCACGGATGTAACACCAAAAAGACCCCGTAATGAAAAGCAGGTCAAACGATGGACCCCACCGAAGAAAAACAAACCCACCCATGCCGAGGAGTCACGGCAGCCTAAAGAGGGGAAAACAGATAAGCCTGCCATAGGTGTTCCAAAGGATGATTGGACCGAGGTAAAACGGAAGAAGAGGACGACATATAAGCAGCCGCGACGGCCTGATGCCATCATAATTGCGCGAACAGGGAATATGACCTACAGCGACATTCTCAGGGCAGTTAAGAAAGAAGATGCTCTCCAGAAGCTGGGTGAAAATGTAATCCGAATCAGAAAGAAGGCCAAAGGCGAAATGCTGCTAGAATTAAAAGATGCGCAAAAGGAAAATACAAGCGACTTTAAAAATGAGATAGGTAAAGTTCTGGTTAATCAGGCAAAAATTAAAGCACTTACCCACGAAACAACGATAGAGATTCGGGATCTAGACGAAATAACCTCTGAAGACGACATCTGCAGTGCTATACGTGCACAAATAAAGGAGCTAGATGACATTGATAAAGCGTCAATAAAAAGCATCAGAGCGGCATATGCGGGCACGCAAACGGCCGTGCTAAGCCTCTCTGCTCACCAGGCGAAATTCCTACTTGACGCGAGGAATAATATAAGAAATAAGATAAGATAAGATGGGTTGTTTGCCGGATCAGGGAAAGACTGACCCTTAGGAAGTACTATAGGTGCTTGGAATATGGCCACCAAGCGAAGAGTTGTAGCAACCCAGCTGACAGAAGCCAGTGCTGCCTTAAATGTGGAGAAAAGGGGAACTTTGCAAAGACATGCGAAAAAAAACCATCCTGCGACGCGTGTAAAAAAATGGTCGAGAGAGCACAGACCACCAAATTGGGAGTAAAAAATGTCATTTGTACATAGAAGCGTGCAAAAAAGCGTAAACATGAGAGTCTTGCAACTTAACCTCAACCACTGTGAAGCAGCGCAAGAGTTACTCACGCAAACGGTGTTTGAGCAAAAAGTGGACATAGCAATAATAAGCGAGTAGTACAAAAATCTGGGTACTGAAAAATGGAGCTCCGATCAAACAAAAAAAGCTGCTGTATGGGCCTGCGGGAACAAGCCATTCCAAAGCAAGCCATTATCAGGACAAGCCTACTACACACGTGCAAAAATTTGTGGCATAAACTTTTACAGCTGCTACATCGCACAGAGCGTTCAACAAAACGAATACGAAAGAGTTCTAGATAATCTGGTACGAGACATTGCAAAGACAACAATGAACATTGTAGCAGGAGACTTCAATGCGTGGGCAATAGAATGGGGCAGCACCCACACAAATAGGAGAGGGAACGCGCTCCTAAAGGCGTTCTCAACGCTTGACATTGTGCTGTTAAATACTGGTAGCAGGAACACCTTCGAAAATAACGGACGCGGTTCCGTAATTGACGGAACTTTTGCCAGGAAGATTACTTGGCAGGTAAGCGACCTATACACGTACAGTGACCACCTGGCCCTCTTGATAGAAATAGACAACCCCACGCCGTTACAAGGATTCTGTCCATCAAGAAAAGCCCAAACCAGAGGCTGGAAAGTCGACACCCTTGATGAAGAGGTATTCAAGTTGATATTGGATAGCAACCCGAACAACGCTGCTACAGAAACGGAACAACAGGCGGAACACTTAATACGACACATCAGCAAGGCATGTGACGCCGCTATGTGCAGAAAATGGCAAGGCACGCACAGGAAACCTGCATACTGGTGGAATGACGAAATTGAAGTCCTACGAAGCGAATGTCACAAAGCAAGGCGCCTGTGCCAAAGAGGGCGACAATCGACGAATTACGCAGTGCTACAGGAATGTTTTGAGAGGAAGCGAAACGACCTCAAAAAAACTATTAAAAGGAGAAAGGCCTGCTGCTTCAAAGAGCTGTGCAATAAACTCGACGAAAATTCATGGGGTGATGCCTACAGTATAGTGCTGACAAAAGTCCGAGGACACAAAGGCCAAGCTCCAACCTGTTCCAAACTACTAAAGACTGTAGTAGAAACCGTCTTTCCCGCGCAACCGTCAGAAGAATATCGATCAGATGAAACCGGAACAATACCTACACCAGTCACTAACAAAGAGGTTGTAGAGGCAGCAGAAAGGTTCGCCAATAACAAGGCATCGGGGCTGGACGGCATACCTAACAGGGCCCTAAAGATAGCCATTAAACACAACACTGACCCGTTCCCAAGACTGTTCGAAAAGTGCCTACGAGTGGGCTTAATTCCAAAAATTTGGAAAATGCAACGTCTGGTTCTAATTCCAAAACCAAACAAACCGCCTGGAGAACCAAACTCATACCGACCACTGTGCATGTTAGACACGGTGGGGAAAATACTAGAAAGAATAATAAGCGTACGCCTGGAGCAACATCTCGAAAAAGAGCAACCCGGACTGGCCGATAACCAATATGGATTTCGCAGACACAGGTCAACAATAGACGCAATCAAAAAGCTTACTGACGTCGCAAGTAAAGCTATAGAAGGAACTCGATGGATGTATGGCTCCAAAGAGTACTGCGCGGTAATCACTTTCGATGTTAAGAATGCCTTTAATTCAGCCTACTGGCCGCATATAATAAGAGCTCTCCAAATAAAGAAAACACCACCCTATTTGCTGAATATCGTCTCCAACTACCTGTTGGACAGGGTCCTGCTATACGAGACAGACGAAAGACCACAACGCTATATGGTGACGGGCGGAGTTCCACAAGGCTCAGTCCTAGGCCCACTCCTGTGGAATATCTTATATGATGGAGTGCTGCGCCTCCCATTACCCAAAGCAGGTGCAAATAATTGGATACGCGGATGACATCGCGGTGACTGTGGTAGCAAAAGAAATTCACGAAATAGAGCATTTGTGCAATAATGCAGCGGAAAAAATCAAAGAATGGCTTAGGGTAACAAAGCTCCAACTAGCTGGCCAAAAGACGGAAGCAGTACTAATCACAAGCAGAAAGAAATTAAAGGTCGCTACACTCAATATTGACGGATATACCATTACCACACAGCAATCCCTGAGATATCTAGGAGTGATGATAGACTCGAGGTTAAGTTACAAGACGCATATAGACAAAGCTTGTGAAAAAGCATCTAGGGTGACGGCGGCGCTAACAAGGATAATGGCCAACATTGGTGGACCAAGTCAGAATAGACGAGTTCTCTTGGCCAAAGTGAGTCAGTCTATACTTATATATGCTGCACCCATATGGGGGATAGCGCTGCAGCAGAAAACATACGCAGAAAAGGCGAAATCAATAGTATGACTGAATGCAATCAGAGTTGAATGTGCTTTCCGCACTGTATCACACCAGGCGGCTGGAGTTATATCAGGCCTCATGCCATCAGACATAATGGCCATGGAAATGAAGCGAGTATTCGACAAAACAAAAAGCACAGGCGCTCGCTTAACAAATTAAGAGAGGAAGCAGGAAAGACAAAGGAGCCTAACCGAATGGCAGAAACGATGGGACGAAGCAACTACGGGGAGATGGACGCACAGACTTATTAGAAGCATACAACCATGGATAGAACGGAAACACGGGGAAACTGATTTTTACCTTACGCAGTTTTTAACAGGTCATGGATGTTATAGAGAATATCTACACAAATACGGACATGACGACGGAACAAACTGCTCCTACTGCAGCAACAGCAATGAAAATGTATTACATATCTTCTTTTCCTGCCCAAAATATGAAAAAGAAAGACTAGAAATAGAGAATGTGATAAACGATCGCGTGACTCCGGAGAACATAGTGCCTTACATGATCGAATCGAAGGTGGTCTGGGACAGAATGAGAGCGTGGGCAGCTATAGCTATGCAAGAGTTAAGAAAGGAAGAGTGGCAACGCAGCGAAAACAGAAGGATAAATCGGAATCAGACTGAAAATGTGTGAATGAAGAGCCGAATGGCTAAGCTTGGTCCCACGACGTAATGCCTAACGGCGGGTTCCGTTGGCCAAATACAAGCAAAGACGGCGGAGTTCAGGGTTTAGTACGTAGGCGTACTGTGTCGCAGGTCCAGCTTGGGCGTGCGGCCAATACGAATCGTGCATATCGTCCGGAAAAATGACGATATCTTTGAAGATTCCCCCTCCGAAACCAAAAAAAAAAAAAAACTCAGCCTCTTTAAAATTTATGATGAAAGACGAATTAGGAATAGAAGTTTACACTACTCCTCCATACAAAATCCAAGCTAACGGACAAGTGGAAAGGTTCCACTCTACATTAAACGAAATAATGCGTTGCATAAAAGAAAACGGTGGACACAGAAATTTTGAATAACTTTTAGAAAGAGCAGTATCTGAGTATAATCATTCAGTTCATTCCACAACACTTAAAAGACCAGTAGACCTATTTTTTCATAGAAATGTTACATTTACCCCTGAGGACATAGAAAGAACTAGACAAAGCAACTTAGAAAAATTAGCCGAGAAACAAAGAAAGGGCATCGAATACCATAATAAAAATAAGAAGGAAATAAAATAATATCTACCAGGACAAATAATATTTGTTAAGAAAAATAGGAGATTAGGTACTAAGTTAAGTAAACCCTACAGTAAGGAAATAGTTAAGGAAGATAGAAATAGTACCGTGTTAACTGAAAAAGGACAAATAATTCACAAAGGTAGAATACGTAACTAAATATGTACGACATTTACCCCTTCATATCCCACTTGATAACACAGATAAGAGCCCAACTTAACAATCTCAAAGTAGAACAAAAAATAAAATGATCAATAAATTTCCTGGGTAGCGCATGGGAATGGATTGCAGGAAGCCCAGACCATGAAGACAACGAAATAATTTCAAATAAAATAAATAATGTCTTACAAAATAACAATAATCAGGTATTAATTAACAAACTTACAATTGGCAAAATTGGCGAGATAACAAATATTAAAAATAATATAATTAAAGCCATGCAAAATGAAAAAAGTTAAGAAATTGAAGCATTTTTACACCTAAAATATAAAATAGAAGTAATTAAGAAAGAAATTTTAAATATTGCATACGCAATAATTGGGCAAAAGCCAACATAATAAATTATTTTATTTTATCAAATGAAGAAATAAATATTGTGAAAGATGTAATAGACAATGACAATATTCCATATGTAAATTTAGACAAAGCACTCGAATTTTCCGAAATAAAAATTGCAACTAATGGCAAAATTATAATTCATATTGTTAGAATCCCAACCGTAGATAACCAAAATTGTAAAACATTAGATATTAGAGCAGTAAAAAATAACGGGAACGAAAAGGGAATTTATGGAATAGAAAATTATTGTAAGAAATACAATTCCCTACAAATATGCTTAAGCAATAATGTAGTAGATTTAAGTAATGATACTTGTATAATTAATCTTTTAAAAAGTCGTTTGCCAAACTACACGGAGGTCAACAACCAGCATATCCCAACTATAGAGGAAATGGGACCTGGAATTTTTACCCGTTGCAGCGGCAAACATAGGTCTAGAGTTAAGTATAATTAATTGTATATTTTAGTTCTTAAGCGGAATTCAATAAAGGAGCATAGCTCCCAGAAAACATTTTTTTTAGTAAAAATAACTAAACGTTTTTTAACTTATATACACAATACTAAGCAAAATATTCGCCTAGGGGGCCCAGGATGTTTAAATGAGTTAAGCATCCACCCACTTTACCCGGAAAATCTGGCGCACCTTAATAAGACAGCTTAATTCACCACAGCTGATGACAATACATCACACCACAATTGAGAACATCACCACACCCAGCAAGCGGTCACCACACGAAGACATCGCATGCCGCTAAACTAACAAAAGGGATTGGGACGATTCGATTCCCCACTGCGCCGCGTAAACACTACTTTCGTTCAACCTTACCGCCATATACCTCGCTGTTAGCAGCTTTCGTTCGTCGTACAAAATTCGCCAGAACTCTACGTGATTCAACAACAATTTCGCACTGGGATAATTTAAACACCACAGTTCCAATTCTATTTAGATATGTATATTGATAATTGTATTGTATTTTAAATATATTATAAAACATTAAAGTTAATTGTACACAAAATTACTAGCGCATTTTCATTTGTATGCTTAATCGCGGGTGAAAGTGAGTCAAAGTATCGCATATATGAGAGTCGCGCGTCGTAGGCCATACATGTAAGGTTAATAAAAAGAAAATGTCGGCGATAATAGATCACGAAAAGTGTGGAGAAAGATCAATGAAGAGTCACAAAAAGACAAAATGTATTGCCAATGAGTCAAAGTAATGTTATGGTTTGCGCATCTGGCGTTATAGTTGCCCCTTCAACTTTATGCTTGAGTCGCTCTATGAATCTGAGCATACAGGCGACCACTCTGAGCGCTCGCGGGAACGATGAGAATCGTGCAAGGATGTCAGTATTATCCAGGGTTGTATGATAAGTGTCGATTTTTCGACTTTCTGGGGCAATTATGTTGCGCATGGGCGATTGTGGCCAAGAATCGCGAGATTCTGTTAACCATTGGGGGCCATTCCACCAGAGGGTGGAGGTGGCGAGATGCAGAGGTTTGCATCCTCTTGTACCTAGATCAGCAGGATTGTCAGCACTGGCTACGTGTCGCCAAGTGGCTAATCCTACTAGGTCAAGTATTTGAGACGTTCTGTTGGAAATATATGTTTTCCACGCATGTGGTGGTTTTTCCAACCAGGCTAGAACTATTTCGGAATCGGACCATAGATATAACTTGTATTTTGCCATGTTCAAGTGGGTCTGCACCATGGAAACTAGCTTTGCTAGTAGCAGAGCGCCACAGAGTTCAAGTCGTGGTAGACTTATGGTTTTTAGAGGCGCAACTTTTGCTTTTGCCACTAGTAGGTGGCTTGTAGTTGCAATATCGCCTTGTGTGCGCACATATATAGTGGCACAATATGCCTTTTCAGAGGCGTCGCAGAAGCCGTGTAGCTCCACTTTGTATTCGGGGGAATAGTTTACTCACCGTGGAATTTGTATCTGCGAAATGTTTTTTATGTTATTAGCAAACTGGGACCATTTTTCTAAGCGAAGAGGCTTCACTTGTTCGTCCCAGTCGGTTCCGATAGCCGTAATTCTTGGATCAGGATTTTCGCTTGTATCATAATTGGCGAAAGCCATCCTGCGGGATCGAAAAGTTTCGCCACAGAGGATAAAATTTGTCTTTTTGTTATGGCGGATAATGCGGATATTGACTCTTTAGTACATATATGAAAACTGGTCAGATATCGCATTCCATTGTGTGCCCAGTGTTTTTGTTGTACTTTCTATTTCGAATATAAGGAAATTAGTATCCAAGAAATGGTCTTTAGAAATATTTTGGTGATTGGCCGTAATCATTTTTAAAGGAAACCCTGCGGTATTGAGGGCATTGATTACCTGCGATAAGGTATCGTATGCTCGTGGAAGACTTTGGCTTCCAGACAGGATATCGTCTACATACGTCTGTGTTTTTAAGACTTGTGTTGCCAGAGGAAATTCTGACTTTGTGTTTTCTGCCAGTTCGTGGAGTGTACGAATGGCTAAGTGTGGAGCACAGTTTACGCCAAAGGTTACTGTTTTTAATTTAAAGTCGCGTAGTGAACTATTGGCAGATTTTCGGAAAATAATTCGCTGAAAATCTTGATCGTTTTTATGTACGACTATTTGTCAATATATTGTTTCCACATCCCCATTGAATACGTATTTGTATATACGCCAATTTATTATGAGGAGCATTAAATCTGGTTGGAGTGTGGGTCCCGTAAATAGAATATCATTTAGGGAATTCCCCGAGCTAGTGGTTGAGGCATTAAAGACAACTCTGAGCTTTGTTGTTTTTTTGGCAGGCTTTACTACTTCATGAGATCTAAATGAAGGCATTCTTCTAAGACACCATCATAATCTTGTTTCACCTCACCTTTTCTAAGTAGGTTTTTTCCATACTTA
The DNA here is from genome assembly GCF_024586455.1 of Bactrocera neohumeralis. Taxonomy (NCBI): domain Eukaryota; kingdom Metazoa; phylum Arthropoda; class Insecta; order Diptera; family Tephritidae; genus Bactrocera; species Bactrocera neohumeralis. Next base: position 32,171,707 of record NW_026089622.1, read on the forward strand.
GAAACTGCTGTATTGCAGAGGTGCGAGAGTGACCTAAGGCGTTTTAGTGTTAGTCGTACGATTATCTGATCGAGTAGTGGTGGCTTTGTAAAAGTCTTCACAATACTGATCTTCTGGTGTTGAAATTGGAACGGGGGGGAGTTCTTCTACCTCCCAAAACTTTCTCAATTGTGTATTGAGGTACTCGTTGGAGATTTCCTCAACTTGAGTTGTCACTGCTGTGACTTGTTCCGCAACTAGTCCAGTTAGGACCCATCCGAAAAAGGTATTTTGCGCCAGTAGTGTTTTCGAAATCTTTTCAACACTTTCTAGTATAATTTGCGATATAAGATCGCAGCCTAATAGAAGGTCTATTTGAGCGCGTGTGTTGCAGTTGGGATCTGCTAGAGTCAGGTGTGAAATCTTATCCCAATTGTTGCTATTTATTTGATAGCTTGGAAGCATGTTTGTTAGTTGCAGTAAGACAATAGCATTTGCTTAAATGCGCTTATCCGGTTGGGGGGAAATTAGGGTAATGGGGCATTTTTGTTAGAATTTTGTACTACTCTTCCGCCCATTCCCGTAATTTCATATTTTGCTTGGCTTGTTGGCAATTTTAATTATTTTGTGCCTTAGACGCTATAAAGGATCGTTGTGATCCTTGGTCTATTAAGGCTCTAAGTTTAAACAGTTCTCCTCTGTGTTCGATGGAGACAGCTGCTGTTGGTAGCAATACTTTACTTTGATTTTCGCTGTGTAGCGTTTGAGTTTTTAATGCCTTTGAGCAGCATGGTGTCTCTTGACAAATTTCGAGATTTTGTGTTTCGGGAGTTGCTGTTGCAAATAAACCCGTGGCTTTTCTTGAGAATGCGTTACTTTGAGGTGTATTGGGAGACGGGTTGTAATGTAACATGGAATGATGTCTTTTATGACAATATACGCACTTGAATTTGCTTTCGCAATTAGTAATATTGTACGCGTGGGACAAGCAGTTTGTACCTACAGAGTCTTTTTGACCTGACAAAGTTGTTCCTTTCGTTTATATTTAATTTTTTAAACTTCTCGCAAGTTTTGAGTTTATGCCGAGTTAACAACAGCGCGCCAGTCGTTTCTTCTTTTCGCTACGTGGCGCCAATTGAATATTCCAAGCGAAGCCAGGTACTTCTCCACTTGGTCCTTCCAACGGAGTGGAGGTCTTCCTCTTCCTCTGCTTCCCCCGGCGGGTACTGCGTCGAATACTTTCAGAGCTGGAGTGTTTTCATCCATCCGGACAACATGACCTAGCCAGCGTAGCCGCTGTCTTTTAATTCGCCGAACTATGTCAATGTCATCGTATATCTCGTACAGCTCATCGTTCCATCGAATGCGATATTCGCCGTGGCATATGCGCAAAGGACCATAAATCTTTCGCAGAATTTTTCTCTCGAAAACTCTTAACGTCGACTCATCGGTTGTTGTCATCGCCCAAGCCTCTGCACCATATAGCAGAACGGGAATTATGAGCGATTTATTGAGTTTAGCTTTTGTTCGTCGAGAGAGGGCTTTACTTTTCAATTGCCTACTCAGTCCGAAGTAGCACCTGTTGGCAAGAGCAATCCTGCGTTGGATTTCCAGGCTGACATTGTTGGTGGTGTTAATACTGGTTCCTAAATAGACGAAATTATCTACAACTTCAAAGTTATGACTGTCAACAGTGACGTGAGAGCCAAGTCGCGAGTGCGACGACTGTTTGTTTGATGACAGGAGATATTTCGTTTGGCCCTCGTTCACTGCCAGCCCCATTTTCTGTGCTTCCTTGTACAGCCTGGAGAAAGCAGAACTAACGGCGCGGGTGTTGAGGCCGTTGACGAGTGCTCTCAGAAAGCAGGAGTGCAAGCCGAGTAGAAAATCGTTCGGCTGTCTGTTGTGATGGCAGCTTCTCGACGTCGAACCCTCCTTGTGTTGGTTGGCGTGCGTTTTTTGCTGCACAGAGGCGGGTGCGAATCTTGGCTGCAACAAGATAGTGGTCCGAGTCGATGTTAGGACCTCGGAGTGTACGCACATCTAAAACACTGGAGACGTGTCTTCCGTCTATCACAACATGATCAATCTGGTTGGTAGTTTTTTTGATCCGGAGACAGCCAGGTAGCTTGATGAATCTTCTTATGCTGGAATCTAGTACTACAGATAACCATATTTCGGGATCCGGCGAAGTCAACCAGCCTCAATCCATTTGGGGATATTTCGTCGTGGAGGCTGAATTTACCGACCGTAGTGCCAAAGATACCTTCTTTGCCCACCCTGGCGTTAAAGTCGTCAAGCATGATTTTGACATCGTGGCGGGGGCAGCTCTCATAAGCGTGCTCCAAGCGCTCATAGAAGGCATCTTTGGTCACCTCGTCCTTCTCTTCCGTCGGGGCGTGGGCGTAAATCAGCGATATGTTGAAGAACCTCGCTTTGATGCGAATTTTGGCTAGACGTTCATTCACCGGAGTGGATGTTAGTACTCGGCGACGGAGTCTCTCTCCCACCACGAATCCAACACCAAACTTGCGCTCCTTTATATGGCCACTGTAGTAAATGTCACAAGGACCTATTCGTCTCAGTCCTTGTCCCGTCCATCGCATTTCTTGGACGGCGGTGATGGGCAGCGGCACCTTCCCATTAAGGGTCCGGACATTCCAGGTGCATGCCCTCAAATCGTAGTCCTTATTTCGTTTGCCATGGTCGTCATCAAAAGGGGGGTCTCTCATCCGAGGCTTGTTGTTCCTTTTCACTGGGGGTGTTTTTTTACGTGGCGGGTCCCAAACCCAGCGCACAACCCTATGTAGGGGATGTTTCGCCTTCTCACATTAGCTCGCCTTCGAACGGATGTTCTTAGGCTACCCAGAGGATACTTGGTCAAAGACCGCAAGTAGTGAGCTGCTTGAGCCATGTGTAAAAGAATCGTTTCTGGCCACTCCCAAGTGAATGGCGATCAGAGAACTTTCCTCACTTGCGTGAACTTCTACACATGACTCCATCCTCCAGTGTACATAGTTCACATGACGTATATTTGTTCTGTTCAGATGTGAACGATTGTGCTTTGAAAAAGCTTCTATTTAAATTGTTGTTGTTATGTATTTGGGGTCTATTTAAGCTTCTGTTTACGTCGTGTTGAACGTTTTTGGTTCTAACTGTTTTTTTTTATCTACCCTTTCCGCAATTTCATATTGGGCAGTTAAGAAATCTTTCATTTGCTGCCACGTTGAGCAGTCTCTTCTGGATGAGAGCGATTGCTCCCATAAAAGTAATGACTTTTCTGGTAATGCTGCGGTGCACATATGTATGTATTTACCAGAATAGGGTCCCAGCTGTCTGTGGGAACATTTTGTGTCGATAGAACCGACAAACAATTTTAAACAGTGGATTCTAGTTTTATGAATTCTTCACTTGTTTCTTTTTGAATTTTCGGCAAGTTCATGAATATCGTTACTTGCTTGTCGACCAATATTCTTTTGTTTTCATATCTTGCTTTCAGAGCTTCCCACGCCAAATTGAAATTGTCATCACTTAATGCGAACTGGTTTACTATTACGCCTGCTTGACCTTTTGTTTTGTATCGGATATGATACAATTTTGCGCTTGCGATAATTTTGGATGGTTTATGTACACGGCAGTAAACATGTCCCCGAAGGACGGCCATTGTTCATAACCTCCCTGAAATATTTCTGTATCGCATGCTAGCACTTTGAGGTGAATGCCAGAACTTGCTTCTTGGGCTTGTATTTGTGGCAGCTCTACTCTCGAATGGGGGGTAGGTGCGATTGATTTAATAAGTTTTAGCTGATCTGCGATCATAATTTTTGTGTTTTCATACTGGTCTGAGCAGTTTTCAAATTTGGAGTAAGCAGAAGATTTAAAGTTTTAGATTGGTAGATCTGAATCGTCAGTATCTACAATTGCGTCATATGCAGCTTTGAGACGTGTCCAAAAATTTTCAATCGCTTGGCTTTTTATTTCTAGCGGCTATTCAGAATTGTCTTGAATCGGCGAAGAAGCAAATCGAGTGCAGTATTTTATTAGACAGTCACTCTCAGAAATGAATTTAGGGTATGATATGTCTTTCCCCCTCTTTTGTTTTGTAACACCTTGCTTAGACCGGGTAGCTTCTGCAGGTGTACATGGACTCTTATCGTCAGAAATCATTTTGGAAATTTTCAAGAATTGAAATGTTTTAGATTCTTTTGAATCTATATTCATTTCTTCTTCTTCTTAATTGGCGTAGACACCGCTTACGCGATTATAGCCGAGTTAACAACAGCGCGCCAGTCGTTTCTTCTTTTCGCTACGTGGCGCCAGTTGGATATTCCAAGCGAAGCCAGGTACTTCTCCACTTGGTCCTTCCAACGGAGTGGAGGTCTTCCTCTTCCTCTGCTTCCCCCGGCGGGTACTGCGTCGAATACTTTCAGAGCTGGAGTGTTTTCATCCATCCGGACAACATGACCTAGCCAGCGTAGCCGCTGTCTTTTAATTCGCCGAACTATGTCAATGTCGTCGTATATCTCGTACAGCTCATCGTTCCATCGAATGCGATATTCGCCGTGGCATATGCGCAAAGGACCATAAATCTTTCGCAGAATTTTTCTCTCGAAAACTCTTAACGTCGACTCATCGGTTGTTGTCATCGCCCAAGCCTCTGCACCATATAGCAGAACGGGAATTATGAGCGATTTATTGAGTTTAGCTTTTGTTCGTCGAGAGAGGACTTTACTTTTCAATTGCCTACTCAGTCCGAAGTAGCACCTGTTGGCAAGAGCAATCCTGCGTTGGATTTCCAGGCTGACATTGTTGGTGGTGTTAATGCTGGTTCCTAAATAGACGAAATTTTCTACAACTTCAAAGTTATGACTGTCAACAGTGACGTGAGAGCCAAGTCGCGAGTGCGACGACTGTTTGTTTGATGACAGGAGGTATTTCGTTCGGCCCTCGTTCTCTACCAGACCCATTTTCTGTGCTTCCTTGTCCAGCCTGGAGAAAGCAGAACTAATGGCGCGGGTGTTGAGGCCGATGATATAAATATCGTCGGCATACGCCAGCAGCTGTACACTCTTATAAAAGATGGTACCTTCTCTGTTTAGTTCTGCAGCTCGAACTATTTTCTCCAGAAGCAGGTTGAAGAAGTCGCACGTTAGGGAGTCGCCTTGTCTGAAACCTCGTTTGGTATCGAACGGCTCGGAGAGGTCCTTACCGATCCTGACGGAGCTTTTCGTGTTGCTCAACGTCAGTTTACACAGCCGTATTAGTTTTGCGGGGATACCAAATTCAGACAACGCGGCATAAAGGCAGCTCCTTTTCGTGCTGTCGAAAGCAGCTTTGAAATCGACGAAGAGGTGGTGTGTGTCGATTCTCCTTTCACGGGTCTTTTCCTGGATTTGGCGCATGGTATTCTATGTATTCATTTAGAGAATGTAAATTTGTAAAATATTTGTATATATTTTCTTCCAGATTTCGGATTTATTGGTATGCCCTCGTACTTATGTGCCGGAACGGGTCAATACCAGAGAGCTGCAACGAGTATGATAAAATCAGAACAAACAGTGGTGCCAAAAACACAATCAAATCAATTCAGTTCAGCATAGACAACATTGTTAATCAGTTCGTGTATCTGCGAGCGTCAGCTGACCTAATGCAACACGAACAATCTGTTCTTCGGCAATCACGATCGTGTAAACGTATGGCTGGCTTCGGTTGCAATCGTATCATGTCACTGATTTGAGTCATGTGTGGCAAAAAATGTATCAGCTTTGAAAATGTGCGCGTGTTACAAATTTTCGAAGCGTATACGATGGAAATTGCATCGAATGCGTACATATGTATGTACATTCATATATACACACCCCCGTTGGTCTTGGTTTCTCAGTGGAGCCAGACTTTCCAGCTGAGCTCTAAGCTACCGGGGGGGTCGGCAGGTCACGGATGGCCGGACGGCCTGTAGTAGCAGGTTAGTTGCGAAATAAGTTATGACGAATAAGCAACCCCCGACGAGGAGCGGCAGGAGCTAAGCTGATGAAACCCCTGCGACAAAGGCGAACCGATACCGCCTCTCAAAAATAGGTGTCCTCCCCCACCATGCAAGGGTATGGTGGGTAATACAAAAATCCAGGCGCGACGGACTCACAATGAGCGGCTTCCTGGTCAGCGTCTGTTCACCATGTTAGGTGCGGCTGTCAAAGTTTTCTCTGACCGATGCACATCGCGGCGCACTGGGAGTCCCTTTAAATCTTTTCAGCGACTTCTCTGCTTCCGAGATGATAGGGTGATGTGAGCCTGCTCTGCCGAGGTGTTAGCCGCGGTGTCCATCAGAAACCAGTCCCTTCGGGCTCTGGTCAAGGAGTGTGCATTGGGCGCAAGATTAGTAGTCTGCGTTGCCCCGGGCGAGCGCTGGTCCGTCCGTGTTTTCCGGGACCAGTAAAGCGAAGAACAGGCCTCAGGGGACTGGGGTAGGTGCATAGCCACCGAGGGTGCACCCGCTCCTGTTTATTTCGGCCCGCCCCCCTACACACGATGCGCTGGTACAAAAGAAAGGAATGGAATTTTGCATGAGAAAAAACAATACAAACGAAGAACGAACGAACAGAAGTGGCAGCAACAGTCCCACCGCAGCGAACAGTCAACAATAATCTTACGTACCTCGTTGGCAACATAACGAAGACGTACGAAAAAGCATTAGAGGAGTACCAAAAGATCAAGGAAGCAAGACGGAGTATCCTAAATATGCCCGCAACAACGGAAATAACGCCTAAAAGATGTCGAGACGAGAAACAGGCGAAAAGGCAGACTCCTCCAAAAAAAAAAACCCCATGGAGAGGAACCAAAGAAGGCTAAAAATAACGAGGAAATAGGAGATAAGTCAACCGCAATCAACAAAGGACAGATACCGGGAAAACAAGATGGCTGGGTAGTAATCAGAAGAAAAAAGAAGGCAGCGTATAAGCATCGACCTAGGCCTGATGCGATAGTGATTGCGCGAACCGGCAACATGACAGCGATATTTTAAGGGCTGTTAAAAAAGAAGATGCCTTGCAGAAACTGGGGGAAAGTGTAACCCGGATTAGAAAGACGGCCAAAGCAATATGGAATATGCTTGGAATATGGCCACCTGGCGAGAACCTGCTAAAACTCGGACGATAGAAGTCAATGCTGCCTCAAATGTGGGGAAAAAGGTCATTTTGCAAAGACATGCAACAAGGAACCGTCTTGCAGTGCATGTAAAAAACAAGGAAAAGAGAACTCTGACCATCAGATAAGTAGCAAGAAATGTCCCCTCTACCAAGAAGCGTGCAAAAAAGCCAAAATATGAGGGTTCTACAGCTCAACCTCAACCACTGCGAAGCAGCACAAGATCTGCTTACGCAAACAGTGTTTGAGCAGAAAATCGACGTGGCAATAGTCTGCGAACAATACAAAAACGTCAGCGCAGCAACGTGGACCTCCAACCTAACGGGCAAAGCGGCCATTTGTGCCTGTAGGGAAAACGTGTTCCAAGAACAGCCACTAACAGGACAAGCCTATTACACACGAGCAAAGATCAGCGAAATAAACTTCTATAGCTGTTACATTCCGCCAAGCATCTCACAAGGTGAATATGAAATAATCATTGATAACCTTGTACGAGAAGTGTCCAACACCACAATGAACGTAGTGGCAGGTGACTTCAATGCATGGGCAGTGGAGTGGGGTAGCACATACACAAATAGACGAGGAGAAACCCTTCTGAAGGCCTTTTCGGTACTGAACACCATCTTGCTGAATACCGGTAACCAAAATACCTTCGAAAAAAACGGCCGCGGTTCTGTGATCGATATTACGTTTGCTAGTAGCTCCCTTGTGCGGTCGTGTACATGGCAAGTGAGCGACTTGTATACACACAGTGACCAGTTGGCAATTCTGCTTGAAATTGATAAAACGCACAAAATGCCTAAGTATCTCAAAAAAGTTCAAAACATAGGCTGGAAAACTGAAACCCTTAATGAGGACATGTACAAATTAATGCTGGATGACAACCCGAACTACGCCATAGACATAGAAAAGAAGGCTGAATGCCTTGTTAAATATGTGAGCAAAGCTTGCGATGCCGCTATGTGTAGGAAAAAACAAGGCACATACAGGAAACCCGCATACTGGTGGAATGAGGGTATTGAAGCTCTAAGAAGTAAATGCCACAAAGCGAGGCGCCAATTGGTTGGACGGTTTGGACGGTTGTCAAAACTCTTTTTCCGACGCAATTGTTACAAAGGTAGCAAATAAAAGAATGTGAAGCTATAAACGCACCGCTAGTCACTGACCAGGAAACCTTAGAAGCAGCAGAGAGATTCGCAAATAGTAAAGCATCAGGCCTAGATGGCATTCTCGAATAAGACCCTAAAACTGGCTATTAAATATAAACCCACCCCGTTTACGAGAGTTTATACGCGATGTTTACGAGAGGGAGTATTCCCTAAGATCTGGAAAAAACTGCGGCTAGTGCTTATACAAAAGCCAAATAAACCAGCAGGGGAGCCAGGCTCCTACCGACCACTATGTACACATGCTGGACACAATGGGGAAAATACTGGAGCGTATAATCTGTGTGCGGCTAGGGCAACATCTAGAAAGACAGCCGCAGGGCTTAGCCGAAAACCAATATGGCTTTCGAAGACACAGGTCAACAATAGACGCCATAAAAAAGGTAACGGAGGTCGCAAGCAAGGCTATTGAAGGAACCAGGTGGTTATATGGCTCCAAAGAATACTGCGCGGTAGTGACGTTCTATGTAAAAAATGCCTTCAACTCGGCCTATTGGCCGCACATTATGGAACCCTTGAAACAAAAGAAGACACCACTATACCTGCTGAGGATCTTATCCAGCTACCTCTCCGACAGATTACTGCTATATGACACAGAAGAAGGTCCTAAAAAGTACATTGCAACAGCCGGTGTATCGCAAGGCTCTGTACTAGGGCCGCTACTGTGGAATGTTTTGTATGACGGTGTGTTACGACTCCCATTGCCCAAAGAAATACAGATAATCGGGTACGCTGATGATATAGCAGTAACGGTAGTGGCAAAAGAAATAAACCAGATAGAGTACCTGTGCAACGACGCGGCGATTAAAATAAAAGAATGGCTCACGAAAGCAAAGCTCCAGTTAGCAAGCCAAAAAACCGAAGCGGTGCTGATAACGAGTAGGAAAAAACTAGAGGCGAATACGCTCAACATTGATGGATACAATATCCCAACGCAACGGTCGTTGAAATACCTAGGTGTAATTATTGACGCGAGGCTAAATTATCGGGCCCACATCACGAAAGCCTGTGAGAAAGCAGCAAAGGTGACGGCTGCATTAAGTAGAATCATGGCCAACATAGGTGGACATAGTCAGAATAGGCAAAAGTTAGCCAATCAGTTCTAATGTACGCCGCACCCATATGGGGACCAGCATTGCTGCACAAAACGTATGCGAATGCGGCAAAAGAAGTAGTCCGGATAAGTGCAATCAGGGTAGCGTGCGCTTTCCGGACTGTGTCACACGAAGCGGCTGGAATTATTTCAGGTATCATGCCTCCAGATATTATGGCAATGGAGCTAAAAAGAATGTATGACAGAGCGAAAAACGCGGGCAGACGACCAAATAATCAAGAAAAACAGCAAGAAAGACAAACCAGCCAAAATGGCAAAAACGATGGGACGAAACAACAAAAGGTAGATGGACACATGCGCTGATCAGAAACGTGCAAATGTGGGTAGAGAGACAACACGGAGAAACGGATTATTATTTGATACAGTTCATGACTGGACACGGTTGCTTCAGAGAGTATTTACGCAAATATGGACTTGACGATAGGTTTGAGTGCTCTTTTTGTGAAAACGGAAATGAGAACTCGTGGCACATTTTCTTTCTGTGCCCCCGTTATAAAGATGAAAGAGAGGAACTAGAGAAACTACTTTCAGAGAAGCTAACCCCTGAAAACATTGTACCACACATGCTACGTTCCCAACAGGTGTGGAACTTTGTTATAGAATGGAGCGCGGCAGCCCTAATAGAACTTAGACGGAATGAATGGCAAAGAAAGAGCGATAGACAGGTGATCCACATGGAGTTGGTAAATTTATAGATCGAGAACCAACCGGCTAAAACTTATCCTTGTGAAGAAATGCCTAGCCGCGGTCCCGCAAGGAAAAATAAATAGCTGGAGGATACGGAGTTAGGGTTAAGTACGTAGGCATCCTAGCCAGGTTCTGCACTTGGTACCAAAGGCAGCACATGCGCGTGCATGCCGTCTGAAACAGGACAGTCTCTTTCGAAGATTTGTTGTACATATGTATGTATGTACTCGATGTTGATGTAGAACAGAAGTGCACTAGAGAAAATCAGTGCTTAGGGGATGATGTACAAACCGAACGCTGTCGATCATTTCATTCATTGAAGCATGAGTTTGCATCACTTTGGGTATTTTCTGCTGATACGTTCATAAATAATTCAGGTATAAGCCGATCGCTAGTGATACAAAGTTGTTCCAGAGAACGTATAATATAGAGAAGGTCCAACTACGGACAAGCGTGTAAACTGTCAAGAGCCATGAATTTTCTATTAGTGGATTTCTCTGCAGGAGCAATTTTAACAGAAATGAGTGAACAGAGCTGAGAATTCAATGAAAATTATGCTCAGAAATATACATTGCTTTTACAGACGCATCTTGGCCTTTTGGCTTATATTTTTATACGCTTACATGCTATCATATCAATTGATATGAATATAATTTTGCGAATTTTTGTGAATTCATGCAAAATTGATAACATTATTATTAAATTATGCAATTCTCCAAGCTATATTTGTAGTTAATGTGCAAACAAAAGCAACTTTTTAAATATTTCTTATATTTGATAATTTAATATAATTTCATACATATGTATGTATATATGCTATATAAGTATATGATATATTATCGTAATATCCTAAAAACATAATATATTACAATAATAATATACATACATATGTATGTAAATCACACCTTTTATCATTTACAACTTTCATACGCACCTATCCTTCAGATATGTATGTAGGTACAAATCAATTTCAAATCAAGATATTATCGTTTATCAGTAATATAAAAAGCCCGCGCTTCTCTATATGTACATACGTACATACATATGTATGTATGTATGGGCGTATGACATTCTCACACAAATAATATATGTACATATGCGTACGCATGTAAATCAAAAAATACAAACATTCTTCTGGAAAAACAACAATAGTCTCAAAAATCATCATGCATACTAAAAACATGTGTTCATATGTAAATATGTATGTCATTCCCACACAAACAATGCATACACAACATACATACTTATATGCGTTCACATGTAGATATGTCGCCCGCAAAAATTACAAATATTGTTCTTCAAAACAAGCAATCGTCTTTTCGCGACGATTTCAAAAGCTAACAAGTAAGGAAGGGCTAAGTTCGGGTGTCACCGAACATTTTATACCCTCGCATGATAAAGTGATAATCGAGATTTCATTATTCGTCATTTACATATTTTTCAAATACCGAATTTTTGTAAAGTTTTATTAATATTAAAAAAATATTATATACCGAATTTCATTGAAATCGGTCTAGTAGTTCCTGAGATATGGTTTTTGGTCCATAAGTGGGCGAGACCACGCCCATTTTCAATTTTTAAAAAAAAAGCCTGGATGCGGCTTCCTTCTGCAATTTCTTCCGTAAAATTTAGTGTTTCTGACGTTTTTTGTTAGTCGGTTAACGCACTTTTAGTGATTTTCAACATAACCTTTGTATGGGAGGTGGGCGTGGTTATTATCCGATTTCTTTCATTTTGAAACTGTATATGGAAATGCGTGAAGGAAACGACTCTATAGTTTGGTTGACATAGCTATAGTAGTTTCCGAGATATGTACAAAAAACTTAGTAGGGGGCGGTGCCATGCCCACTTTTCCAAAAAAATTACGTCCGAATATGTCCCACCCTAATGCGATCCTTTCTGCCAAATTTCACTTTTATATCTTTATTTATGGCTTAGTTATGACACTTTATAAATTTTCGGTTTTCGCCATTTTGTGGGCGTGGGAATTGGCTGACTTTGCCATCTTCGAACTTAACTTTCTTATGGCGCCAAGGAATACGTGTATAAAGTTTCATCATAATATCTCAATTTTTACTCAAGTTACAGCTTGCACGGACGGACAGACGGACGGACAGACGGACGGACAGACGGACGGACGGACAGACAGACATCCGGATTTCGACTCTACTCGTCACCCTGATCACTTTGGTATATATAACCCTATATCTGACTCTTTTAGTTTTAGGACTTACAAACAACCGTTATGTGAACAAAACTATAATACTCTCCTTAGCAACATTGTTGCGAGAGTATAAAAATCATAAGTTGAATATATTTCTGAAATTTTATGGAAGGAAAAAGTGACAACCCTGCAAATATATACATATATAGAATAAAATTGCCAAAATAGTTTATTTGTCGATTTTCATGTCAAGAAATATTTCAAAGAAAATATTCAATATTCCTCTGATTTATGTGTACAGTCAATCCCGGTTAAGTAGTACTCCGCTTAAATGAAAATCAAATCCCTCCCTCATCACTCTTAACAGCCTATATTATACTCTTGCTGCATCTCACGGTTTTTTTTTTAAGTTCATAGAAATTATTGTTTAAGTATCACTCGCTTAAGTATCCACACTCGCTTATGTACCATATTATATTTTTATTTTTAACTAACTACAAATATCTGTATCTTTGAATGTGTATAACCAGAACCAGTGTGTATATGTATAACCAGAATTGACTGTAATTGTCAAGGAATGTAAAAAATATTTTGTAATTCTGAAAAATTTTTACGCAGCTGCGTCGATATATATGCATGCTCAAACACAAACATACATATTTACGTTGGTCTGTTGGCGAAGCTGTAAAGCGGCAAGGAAAGCGGCGACAATCGGCGGCCACTCGTTAATTTTTTTCGGCACAGCTTGGATTTTCTTCCAACAACACAATGTTTGACTTTTTGATAAAACGTGAAGTTCGGCAATTGGTTGTCCGTGACAACGGAGTTTTTGTATGAAACAATGGGTGCATATATTTACACACAAATTGGTGTGTAGACAAATTTACAAACATTATACATACGAATGATTCTTTCAAATTTGTTTACGTGAATACAAAATTACATATGTACATACATACATATGTGAATATGTGAACATTATGCGTATGCACAGTGGTCGGGCTTGTATAGAGCGAGCGGCCAAAAATACTTCTAGTGGAGATAAAAATTCTAAATTTTTTCCGAAATTCTATAAAAATATAAATAAAACAAAAAATATAAAATATCGTTCACATTCAACTCACTCCTTAAGTTACACCCCCTGCTCGTAAGTTCCCATATCACAGAATAATGAATTTGTTTGTAATTTTAACAAGTACTAAGCATATTATTGTATAATATATTATTCTAAAAGATCATACACATATTTATTTAAAATTGACTTCACTTTAGGTGGTATCTTTCGTTGTCCCGTTATGAAAGGATCCGATGAAAGGAGTAGACGCTTTAGTAGGTCTTCATTTGTTGCTACTCGAGAAATTTTCCTTGTATGCTGCAGACGAAATTTTTTTTATGTCCTTATTTCTTGACTCAGCAGCTTCCTCCGACAATTCCCCAATCGACAACAGAGCGTTTTCAATTATGGATGGTCCATGAATTAAAATCTTATGAACAGTAGGCGGAAGGTATTACCATGAATATATCCTTGTTAAATCAAAGGCTATTTGGAGTGCAAATGTCCTAAATTTTTCAACATTAATTTTGTATCCTGAACAGAGTGCTTGCAATATTGTTGCACATCTTTCAATAAGGTCTTTATCTAGGCCTGTAATTTCCGAAGATAATCCAGGATTACTGAAGAATTGTCTGGCAGTGTTTCCATCATTCGATGTCCCACATCCACCAATCTTCGGCTTATCGACAATCAATCCCAGTTTTAAGCGAAATTCTGTTTGCATTTTTCTTTTCCTTTCAATAACTTTTTGTTTTCCTTCGGCGCTTCGAACTTGCCAGACTTGTACATCAAGTCTGTATGACAAATGAACAAAATATTCAAAAAATCGTATGTATGCATGAAGTGGTGACAATCCAAATTGAAATCGATCCTGATGAACTTGCCTTTCTAAACTTTTTTCAATATTGTTCATCTCTGTGGACCTCGCGTTGCATATACATATAGCATTTTGAGGACGATGTTTGGGTTAAGGCACTACAAATTTTGCCATCAACCATTGTGAGCTGCAGAACATGCTTGTTTTATCACCAACAGTTACATATCTTCGTCGGAAAAAGATTCTTAATTTTGTCTTTAAAGTATTTTTCCTTCTTGATACTCAATTCAGTTGATTCCTTTATAAATTGAAACGCACAGGTCGACAGTATCGTGTGGATGCTGGTCGTAGATTTTTCCATATAATTTTCGAAGCATCTTCAGTTATTAACAAGCCAAGGGAACATGTGACGTGACAAATAAGTGGCTGTCTTCCAAACTATTGTTCGCACAGGTAAAGTGTGTAGATCGGAATTGAATGAAAACGATTCATTTTTCGAAAGCCAATCGGAATACTTTTCTAAACGAATATTTTATTTCGTTTGCAGTCACTCCAAAATATTGCAATTCTCTTGCAGCAGTAATTAACGCGTTTTTCCAATTAATCCAAATATTCCGCTTTCATTATAAGGCCATCATTCTCTATTTTCGATTTCACAGATTGTAATCAGCCCTATTCTGCATTTCGATTACGTTCCCGCTCTACGCTCCGTCTGAATCGAAAGTAGGTATTCTGAGTTACGATTGGATTGAAAGAAGAAGAGGAAGAGCTGTGGCTCTTTCGAAGTCAGCTGTGTGCCTTGAAACGTGTGAAAATGAAACATAACAAAGCAAAAATACACAAATTATTGTTGATTTATTAAAATAAAGAAATTATATCGCGTTTTATTTAAAAAACACTAACATGGAATCAGTAGCGGCAGCGATATTACTTGAGGAGGAGAGCAATGCATCCGATAATGCCGTGGCCAGAATTGAAAGGAGAAGATTAAGAGATATGTGCAATCCTTTTGAAATGAGTGCCGAATTGTAAGAAATTGAGTTGAAAGTGATAAATTGTATTTTTTTTTAATAATTTATTTACTTATTTAGGTTCAAAAAAAACTTTAGACTCAACAAGGACGCTTTCAAGTACGTCCTAGGCAGTTTTGCGGAAGGAACTCGAGCAAGTACTTTGACGTCTTTATCTCCGCTCAATCGAATAGTTGCTGCTTTGAGATTTTTTGCGGAAGGCAGTTACCAACATGGAGTTGGTACTGATTACAACGTAGCAATGGGTCAGTCAACAGTGTCAAAGTCACTATCGAATTTTCTCGATGTCATGGAAAGAAAGCTTTGCCGTGAGTGTATAAAATTTGAGCAGACCGACGAGGAAAAAAAACAAGCAAAACAGGAGTTTTATGCGAAGGCAGGCTTCCCAGGAGTCATAATGTGCGTTGATGGTACGCATATAAAAATAAGAAAACCGTCTAAAGAGGGTTTTCTATACTACAATAGAAAAGGTTTTTACAGCATCAATGCTATGGTGGTGAGGATTATTTTTTCTTACATCAGTGCCACAATTGAAATTTTTAATTTTATCAATTTATTTTTAGGTATGCGATAACAGATTACGCATAAAAAGCATTGATGCGCGGTATCCAGGATGCAATGACGACTCACATGTGTGGGGATTGAGCAAGTTGAACTTTCAGATGGAACGGCGATATCGCGAAGGCGAAAGAAATACAGGCGAAAGAAATACATGGCTGTTAGGTATTTAAATACATATGTACGTTTCTTAAACTCAGTGTTGAATAGTTATTTGCTTTTTTAACAGGCGATGCTGGGTATCCATTGCAGCCTTGGCTAATGACTCCGTATCGGTCCGTAAATCATGGCAGCCAAAAAAGAAGTTACAATATGAGGCACTCTAAAACGAGAAATATTGTAGAGCGGACAATTGGGGTCTTGAAGAATCGTTTTCGATGCTTGTTGGGAGCTCGAGAACTACACTACTCACCGGAAAAAGCATGTCAAATTGTAAACGTTGCTTGTGCCCTCCATTATATTTGCATCCACTACAAAGTGGATGATTTGAGCGCAAATGAATTCGATTTTGAAAACCGTGAGGAAGAGGAAGAAGAACAAAGCAATGACCCCAATTATGCTTCCATAGCAAACCGTATTAGAGACAATATACTTTCTGCTTTTTAAATTAAAATATTTTATATTCATTTTTTATTTTATTCAAAATATGCCCTACATTACTCTATTAAATAAAAACAATTGCATTCAGTCCATTTTACAGCTCCTACATTAAAAAATTAAATGCTTTTTTTTCATTTCACAGCTCGTTATATAAATGAATAATAGTAAAATAAATAAAAGGCTAACAATTAAAAAATGACTACTTTGAATCAGGCTTATAATTTGGATCTAATCTTAGCATTTGCATTTTTATTTCTACTTTTTCCTTCAACAGCTCTTCCTTAATTCTATTGTGTCGCTTCTGTTCTTCAAGTTGCTTCACTGCAGTTGCCGCCAAAGTTTCAAGAGAACGATTCATGTACCGTAAATATTTAGTAACTTCTTCCATTTTACCAAAGGCAGCTTCATTGAATTTTTTCGTCTCTGCATAAAATTCTTTTTGATTTTGAATCTGTTGCTTAAGTAATGAAGAATGAGTAATGAAGAAGTCTGCTCTCGGCTCTCTATTTTGGCTGCTAGCTCCACTGGTTGAAGGGATATCATCCGAACGAGCGGAAGTGTCCATTTCAGTGGTTTCGGCAGCATCTTCTACCTCCACACTATCGCCATAATCGCGGGCCCCACTTATTCCACTTGTGCATGTTTCCAAACCCGTCAAAGCTATCACCTTTTCCTCCAGTGGGCTTATGCGTTGTAAACGGCAAGGACCTCCACCGGTGCTCATCCTTTATTTTTTGTTATGCGATAATTTTCGCTTCATGTAGCATTTCCAGTCAATCCAGACCTGCACGAAAACGTTAGACTTAACTTAATTTTTTGAAATTAATTGTAGGTAATACCTTACCTTTCTCCATGTATTGGAATCTTTTGTTGGTGGGCCAAGTGCATTTAAATTCCTTGCAACCTCCTCCCAAAACTCTTGTACTTCTTCCTTCGGTCGCTTTTGGAAGTCCTGCGCAATATCTCTTTTTGTGGCCATCATATCACACAATTTTTCGTATTGCTCTGCCGTTGTTACTTTTGACCTGCAAACATATCAAAAAATATCATTTAAGCACAAACAACCAAGGACACCACCATTATATCTTTTACAACTATAATCATAAAGTTTTACTTATGTACATATTTGAGGAAATTATTTTATCCAAGTGCACGAAAATGAATATAACGGCTTTCCGCCAACAAAACTTCAACGTACAAAAACGTAATTACGATCGCAATGCAGAATACATAGAATTGGAATTTTCGAAGTTGAATCGAAACGCAGAATACCAAAGTTGCCAATCGGAGAAAATTTCGATTCGAGTAGAAATGCAGAATAGGGCTGAATATACTTTTAATCTTGACTGGATTTTTACCTGTCACGGAACACCACTTATTATATGTGACCTGGTCTACGGAAAGGGGGCTTAGGTGTCAAAAAGAAGGAGAACAATTAATGAGATAACGAGAAACTGACGACTATTTTTAACAGCTTTTCCCAGAAAACTAGTTTTCACATATAGTCACATTTCGTAGACCAGGTCACATATGTATATATAAATGCGGCTTACTTCGCATTCGTAAGAAGCTCCTATATAAAAAGTAAAGAATAATATAATTAAAAGTTATAAATATCTTAAGAAAAGAAAATTTACAAATGAACGGAATCAAAAAACAACACAAGAAAACGCACAAAGACAATAACGATATTAACAACACACACCACATAAAGCACAGTTACACAAACGAAAAAAATGCTCAAAAGCGGCGAGACAACGTTGTTCTTTTCAAGGTTACGTAGCGGCTAGCAAAAACTAGCAGCTAGAATTTTGTATATATAATTTGTAAATATTGGCTTATATTCCGATATAAGTTTGATCGTTAACTTCGATTAACTTCACAACTAAAAGTCTAAGTGAAAAATTTGTTTAAGTATAAATTTTTAATACAACCCAATTTTACATTACAAAAATTAAGTTAATTAATAAAAACTAACACAACATTTTGAGTACATAAATATAATTAAATATAATAGTTCATACTTTTATTTACAATATTAAATACTTCCATTATTCGTCTTATCTTTTTTTTTAATTGTTTTAATTTTTTGTTTTAATGCCTCACTTGCACGTTGCTTACAGTGCAGCGCATTGAAAACCAATAAAATGTTTTGCTCTATGTTAAACAGTTATTTTTGCAGAGTATAGCTGGAACAAAACAAAAATAACAGCAGATTAAAAAAGTTTGAGCTATTATGAGACAGTGTTGACACATTTTTAGCGAAAACTTTAACTTGATTTTTTTATTTTTGGCCTATGGGGCGACCACAGTGGTATGGTTTTATAAATTCTTTTTACATGCTTATGTGAATCTGTGCGACGGCATGGTATTTTAAAGCGTTATCAAAACCTTTGATGCCCAAAGCAAACAAATACATAAATGTGTATGTAACACTATATAATAACTTAAAAAACTTTATATTATTAAATTATAATTATATTAATTATAATGTTTAGGTAATTATACAAATATGATTAATGGAATTCATCATTTAATAGGTCAAATTGCACATAAGTATGTACATGAATACTTATGTGCTTTGATATCAAATAGGTATATTAGAGTGATTCAAAAAAAAAATTTTTTTTTTTCGTTTCGTACCTCTAAGAAAGCCTCTCCAAACATGAGTTTTTAATTGTAACGGGAAGGTCCTCCTACATACAGTTTTCTATTTTTTCTTATTATCACATAGAAAAATTTATATCTCGCTTCCAACTACTTGAAAAAATATCTTGTTTCTTACATTTTGTGGGAAATTGAATGTTCTACAAAAAAGGTCTACTATGATTTTTTCGTAAACCCAAACGTTTAAAAGATATTAACAGTTAAAGTTTGAACAACAATGAAATACAAGTTAACACCAGAAATATTACAAACGAATCAATAACTGCCGACGAACAACATCCGCCATGCGCCGCAAGTCAGCAGAAACAAACAATTGCAAAACAACATCCGCTATGCGCCGCATAAGCGTACGTTAAACAAAGTGCTAACGCAAGTAGATTTAGGTAATATTAAGAATATGTTAATTGTAAATTAAGTTTAGTAGTTATTTGGTTTTTGGACAATAAAGGTCAATTCGACCATAAGAAAAAAATATTATTTTTTTTACGACTTTGTAAATAATAAGTCGTTAATTGGCGCCCGAGTCAAAAAGCAGCTGAATTTAAATTCCTTACCCACGCTTGAGGAAGGAAGGTGAGCACTTGGAGCAAGACGGTGATCCATTAGTATCCAGAAGGAAAAAAGGACCAAATCATCATTGCCAGCCACCATGAAGCTGATCATAATGTAAGAAATAGGTTAAGATTGTGAAAAATTGTAGAAACCAAAATAAGTTAAAAGAATTCAAAAGTTTAAAAGAGTGAATATATGTGTATGTATTTCCATATATTTAAAAACAAAAGTTGTTTTAAAATTGTGAAAGTTTAAAAAAAAAAAAAAAAAAAAGAATCAAGTGAATTGTTATACAAAAAGGAAATATATTTTAATATATGTGTATGTATTTCCATTTAATATCCTTCAAAACAAAAATTGTTTTAAAATTGTGAAAGTTTAAAAAAAAAAAGAATCAAGTGAATTGTTATACAAAAAGGAAATATATTTTTCTCTTCCTCTCACGAAAATTAGTAAAAATTAAGTTTATATTAAGCAAATTTAACAATAATACAAAATCGTTCATAATATAAACAAATCAAATAAAATAAGGCTTGTACAGCCTATAAAAAAATATTTTTAAATATAAAAATAACATTAATTATCTCTGCGATTCCGTAGCCAACTCAGGAGTTGACCGGACCCTCTAGAGTATAAATCAAATAATACAAGGCTCGTAATAAATCAAATAAAATAAGGCTTGTACAGCCTATAAAAAAATATTTTTAAATATAAAAATAACATTAATTATCTCTGCGATTCCGTAGCCAACTCAGGAGTTGACCGGACCCTCTAGAGTATAAATAACCTGTTCCTAGAAAGGATAACATAAATTTTCTGTAACATAATCATAAAGGACCTCTCCAAAAATGGCTAACCCAAACAACCTGATTAGGCCATCATTGCTAGGGAATGCTGCTCCCACTGCTACAGCAGGACCTTCGGCTCCGGCTAACCAAATTTCGCCAGAATTGGTAAACATAATTAAAACTATGGTAGCCCAAGCCCTAGAAACGAATGGACCCAACTTAGTTCAAAGTGTTCTTAATAACACAACAAATCCCATAGTAACCGATCAGACAATAGACGTACAATTTCAGAATAACATGAGCGAGATGGATAAAATACCAGATGTAGTACGCTCATTACGAGAATTTTCGGGAAACTCTTCAGAGTTTAGCTCCTGGAGGAAAAGCGTAGAACGCATTTTGAGGATATACGAACCCTCAAAAGGCACTCCGCGCTATTTCGGTATTTTAAATGTAATACGAAACAAAATAATCGGAAAGGCAGATATTGCACTAGAGTCCTATAACACACCATTGGACTGGACAGCAATCTCTCGCTGTTTAACTACTCATTACGCCGACAAACGGGACATTGGTACGCTAGAATACCAAATGACTTGCCTCGTACAAGGTAGACTGACAGTGAACGAATTCTACCAAAAGGTATACGCACATTTATCACTCATATTAAACAAAATAGGCTGCATGGAAGTTGGAGAAGAAGCAGTACAGTTGTTGACAGAAAATTATCGTTCAAAGGCCCTCGATACTTTTGTCAGAGGACTTTCAGGCGATCTACCTAGGCTTCTCGGTATTAAAGAACCAAAGAGCTTACCTGAAGCCCTACACCTATGCCTAAAGCTCGAAAACCAGAATTTTAGAGCCTACCACGCAAATAATCAATTTTTTAACGCGCCGTCAACATCTCGACAACAAGGCTTTACCCAACAAAATTCACGACAACATTTTGCCCAACCAAGATACTCCCAACCACAAAACCAACAAGTTTCACAGACAAAATTCCATCCTGAACTAGCTTATCTACCGCAACCTTTGACAAATCCTAACCCATACAACTATCAACGCACACAACAAAATTATTACCCACCTAATATTCAGAATTCTATAAACCAGAACCCAAATCAATTTAACCAGCAATATAACCAACAAACCCATACTCCACCAAGACCTCCTAAACCACCTCAACCCATGGACGTAGACGTGAGCCTGCGGACAAACGCGATTAATTATGCAAACAGGCCAAACCCTAAAATTATTGGTAAGCGACCTGTAAGTGCATCCAATAAAAATGAAATTCAACCAAAAGTGCAAAGAAACTTTCACTTGAATTCAACCCCAGATCCATATAATGAACAGAATTACCAAGATAATCAGTACAATTACGACTATCAGGACAACGAATATAATCACGACTATAACTCAACACAGGACGATGGAAATGAACACTCTTTAGACCTGACAGACGTACATTTTTTAGATTAAACAGCTCTTCGTTGCCATATTTCAGATGCAAAACGAAGAGCGGACAAATCTTAAAAATATTGGTTGATACTGGTTCCAACAAGAACTATATTCAATCAAGTTTAGTAAAAAATCCCAAAGAAAATGATAACCCTTTTTATGCAAATTCCGTAGGTGGTAAAATAAAAATTACGCACCACGCACTTCTAAATCTTTTCAATATCAAAGAATGCAATTTAAAATTTTTCCTACTACCAACTCTCACCACTTTTCATGCCATACTAGGAAACGATAGTTTAAAACAACTTTCAGCAATTATCCACACTAAAGATAATTTTATGGTCGTAGCAAACAAACATAAAATCCAACTCCAACAATACACAGCACAGGATGTAAACTCAATACAAATACGTGACGAACATATGAATGAATTAGAAAGAATTGAAATTATACGACTTGTACAGAAACACCGGAATTTATTTTCAGACCCGAATGAGAAATTGACGTATACAACAAAGGTAGTAGCCGATATACGTACAAATTCAGATACACCCATTTATTCCAAATCATATCCATATCCTATTAGTCTTAAACAGGAAGTAGAGAAACAAATAAATAAATTATTAGAAGACGGCATCATCAGACAATCACGATCACCATACAATTCCCCAGTATGGGTCGTCCCGAAGAAAGACGACGCATCAGGTGAAAAAAAATTCAGACTGGTAATCGACTACAGGAAACTGAATACGGTTACAATTGCAGACAGGTACCCGATACCAGAGATAAATGAGGTACTGTCCCAACTAGGAGAAAACCGAGTATTTTCAGTAATCGATTTAAAAAGTGGCTTCCATCAAATTCCTCTTAAGGAATCTGACGTGGAAAAGACAGCTTTTTCAGTGAACAACGGAAAATATGAGTTCACCAGACTTCCCTTTGGCTTGAAGAACGCCCCTGCCATTTTCCAACGGACGTTAGACGATATTCTACGACAACACATAGGCAAAATATGTTATGTATATATAGACGACATAATAATATTTAGCAAAGACGAAGAAACACATTCCCAAAACATAGACACAATTTTCGATACTTTAAATAATGCTAACATGAAAGTACAAATCGATAAATGCGAATTTTTCAAAAAACAGGTCGAGTTCCTAGGATTTGTAGTTTCCTCGGATGGAATCTCTACAAACCCATCAAAAGTACAATCAATAGTAAATTTTCCTTACCCTCTTACTCTCAAAGACTTGCGATCTTTCCTAGGCTTATCCGGATATTATAGAAGATTTATCAGGGATTATGCCAAGCTCGCAAAGCCACTCACATCCTTACTTCGAGGCGAAGAAGGCAGGATGTCAAAAAATATCTCAAAAAAAACTCACATACATCTGAATGACGAAGCTAAGGCAGCGTTTAATAAAATCAAGGCTGCTTTGACTTCAAAAGACGTCATTTTACAATACCCTGACTACAAACAAGAATTTGAACTAACTACAGACGCTTCCAAATACGCAATAGGCGCTGTTTTGGAACAAAATGGTAAACCTATAACATTCATTTCAAGGACATTGAGCAAAACCGAGGAGAATTATGCAGTAAACGAAAAGGAAATGCTTGCCATAATTTGGGCACTAAATTCCTTTAGAAATTATCTGTATGGCACGGCAAAAGTAGTAATCCATACGGATCATCAACCTCTCACGTACGCTCTGAGCAACAAAAATAACAATTCAAAGTTAAAGCGCTGGAAAGCAATACTCGAGGAATATAATTATGAAATTAAATATAAACCCGGAAAATCCAATGTGGTAACAGATACACTATCCAGACCTTTCGAAATAAATTCCTTATCAGTTGCCACACATTCAGATGACAGTTCATCTCACAATCTAATTCCAGCTGTAGAAGTACCCATAAATGTTTTCAAAAACCAACTTTGGATCTCTTTAGGAGACGAAGATAGTTACCTATTTAAAATACCATTTCCTACATACCATAGACATGTAATAATTAAACAAACATTTTCCTCAGAAAACCTAATTTCACTTCTTAAACGTTACTTAAACCCTTCGGTGATAAATGGCATATTTACTTCCGAAGAAATAATGGGAAAAATACAAGAAATATACCCACTCCATTTCTGTAATTATAAAATCCGATATACCCAAACAAAGGTAGAAGACATACCAAACGAGGACACACAAACTGAAGAGATACTGAAAGAACACAAACGAGCGCACAGAAATAGGGAAGAAAATAAAAAACAACTCATACAAAAGTTGTACTTTCCTAAGATGAGAGCAAAAATAGCAAATATAATAAAGCAATGCAAAATTTGTAAAGAGAATAAATACGACCGCCATCCTAATAAACCACAACTACACGAAACCCCAATTCCCGAATATCCTGGTGAAATAGTCCATATAGATATATTCAATACAGAAAAAAAACTGGTACTCACTGCAGTGGATAAATTCTCGAAATATGCCCAAGTTAGGATAATAGAATCAAAAGCAATAGAAGATATCAGGGAACCATTGCGACAAATACTTTTCGCTTTCGGTGTACCCAAAACAATAGTCATAGACAACGAGAAATCTCTAAATTCATCTTCAATACAATTTATGGTCGAAGATCAACTTGGTATTAGAATTTTTAAAACACCCCCTTACGCGAGCAAAGTTAACGGACAGGTAGAAAGATTTCATTCTACCCTATCTGAAATTATGCGTTGTCTTCAAACTGAACATACCCATCGCTCCTTTCAGGAACTCCTTGACCGTTGCACATACGAGTATAACTACTCCATACACTCTGCTACAGGGAAACGACCAATAGAAACATTTTTTGGTAGACGCATTTCAATAGACCCAGAGCAATACGAGAAAGCAAGACAAGAAAATATCATAACTCTTCAGAAAAAACAAGCAAAAGATTTAGAATTTCACAATAAAACACGAAAGCCAACGAAAACCCACTCTCCTGGGGAAATAATATATGTTAGAATAAATAAACGATTAGGATCTAAGCTCACAGCTAGATATAAAAAAGAAGTTGTGAAAGAGGATAAATCCAGTGTAGTAATCACGGAGAAAGGACGAACGGTACACAAAAGCAACATTAAAACCTAGTTATATTACCCCTTCTTTTTTCCTTTTTTTTCCTCTTACAGATTTTTCGTAAATCTGGTGTACGCAGACTTCCAAATAATAGACTACACCAACTCGCAGTTAGCAACATTTAACACAGGACTAACCAAAATTCAAACAGGAACGTACAGATTAATACATAAAATCGACCTGGATGAATGCCAGAAAACATTGAATGAAATAAGCAGCATCATTAAGATAAAGATCACTGAAGGAAATCCCCTCCTTCCTATTCTCATTAACGAACTAAACTTGACACAGACTTATTTAAACAGACTTAAACCAAGGAGATTTAAAAAATCAATAGATGCACTAGGGACAGTCTGGAAATGGATCGCTGGAAATCCCGACCACGACGACCTAGTAATTCTAGAAAATCAACTTAACAATATAATAGAAAATAACAATAAACAAGTAATAATTAACAAAGTAATTTTTGACAGAATTAACAATATCACCACAATATCAAATAAAATAATAAAATCTTTACAAACGAACGAAGAAGTACAACACCATTTGGCTCTTGAAATAAAATATAAATTAAAAATTATTAAAGAGGAAATAATTAATATAGATTACGCAATGCATTGGGCAAAGGCCGGCATCGTAAATTCATACATTTTGTCAAATGATGAACTTAGATTAATAAAATCTGTATTTGAAAATAATAATTTTACATTAAATAATATGGAAGACTCACTAGAGCTAGCGAATATAAAAGTCGCCTCAAACAATACAATGTTACTTTATATAGTCGGAATACCCGTAACAAATGAGGATATTTGCGACTCAATTTTGATAAAACCAATAAAAATAAGGAAAAATATTAATAAAATCCCCTATGAGGATATAGTTACTTGTAATAATGACAAAGTTTTTGGCGTTAAGAATAAATGTAAGGAACATAATAATATAAGAATTTGTAACCGTAGGAATTTAATAGATATAAGTAACACTACTTGCGTCCCTCGACTACTTCGAAGCGAACCAGCGGAATGCACTATAATAAACAATCAGCACATCCCATCAGTAGAGAATATCTCACCTGGCATCATACTACTAAATCAGTACAATGGCACAATAGAGATCGACAACCAAAAAATAAATCTTACTGGATCGTACGCAGTACAATATCACAATTCTACAGTTAGCATTGACGAACAAAAATATACCTTTAGCGAAACGTTAAGCACCAAACCACTACCTGCAATCCTGCAACCAAATCTCCCTTCAAATAGGGAAGAAGAAATCCTAAGTTTGGAAATGTTGAAAGAACTCCACATGAACAACACCAAACACCTAAAAGCACTACATATAACCCACAGAGCAGCTTTAATCACGAATTTATCTCTTTCAATCATCAGTCTGATATTCGTAGCGGTAATAGTCATCGCATTAGTTCTAAGGGAACTTTTGAAAAGCAAACTGGTAGAACGGTCAAGTTATAACGTAAACGTAAACGTGAATGACCCTAAAGAGTTCACAACATCCGAAACACCACAGTTAACAGAGTCAATAACGCTAGTAAGCCAAATGCAGAAACCCAGTAGAACAAACGGGGACGTTTGTTTTTAGGGGTGGAGGAGTTAACACCAGAAATATTACAAACGAATCAATAACTGCCGACGAACAACATCCGCCATGCGCCGCAAGTCAGCAGAAACAAACAATTGCAAAACAACATCCGCTATGCGCCGCATAAGCGAAAGTGCTAACGCAAGTAGATTTAGGTAATATTAAGAATATGTTAATTGTAAATTAAGTTTAGTAGTTATTTGGTTTTTGGACAATAAAGGTCAATTCGACCATAAGAAAAAAATATTATTTTTTTTTTTTTACGACTTTGTATCGTCGTTAATTTACATAAGTATGCTTAAATTACTTTAATATGGTGCAAACCTGCTTGTTTTTGTTGTGCAAATACAAGGGGTATTGCTTGAACCGGACCAAAC
The DNA here is from genome assembly GCF_024586455.1 of Bactrocera neohumeralis. Taxonomy (NCBI): domain Eukaryota; kingdom Metazoa; phylum Arthropoda; class Insecta; order Diptera; family Tephritidae; genus Bactrocera; species Bactrocera neohumeralis. Next base: position 32,198,595 of record NW_026089622.1, read on the forward strand.
AAAAAATGAAAGAATTAACTCATTTACAAAAATCACAGTGCAAGTTAAATATGGAAATAATTACAATTATAGATCAATTTGAATATTTAACATAAAACTTAAAATTAAAAGAAATATTTAAATTAAACAATTCAGATTTTATAATGTCTTTTATTTTATTCTGCTTGTGTTTTTTATTTGAATATGAATAGACGCAGATTATTTAGTTTTTTTTCTTTTTAAATATTTTTAGTTATATTTTAGTCATATTAAAAGTTATTTATATAATCATTTATTTCTTAAATTTGCTTATTTTACGTTTCTTTTGATAATTGAATTTCGCAATATTGGCATTAAGTTTTCGAATTTCAAAGAACATTCGAGATCTCAAAAAAAACTTTTAACTTTTTTTCAACATTTTTGTAGTAAAACTCAGATTTATGTAGCTAGTTTTACTTTTAACTCGCTTATTTCAAATTCAAGTTTGCGCTTGGCATGCGAAAAATCATCTTTAGCAGCGTTTTCAGTGCACAATTCATTCAAACTATTTTCCATTGAAAGGTCTGCACAATCCTCAGTCACATTAAAATCTTCAGCAGGTATACACTGTACTCGCACTTCTTGAGGTTGGTCAACATTTATCAACAATGAAGTCACTATTTTCTTATTTTCCCTGCGCTCAGCTGAGGTGCCTCGCTGCTCATTTTCACTAGCTGGAACATTATAGCGACAGGGAATAGCTCCTGGTTTCAAAGTCCTTTTGGCGGCAAGGCCTATGAAAAGTTTAAAATTAAAATATTTTAAAACAAAGGTAATTTATCAACGTACCCATTTCGTACATCCCGTTTCCAATAATGCCTTCATCGTTGAAGTGGTCCATGCGAATTCGCCATGTTTTCGGCTTAAATGCTTGATTATTTCTACAAAATTGGATCCACTTTTTTTGCTGCCCTTTATCGTTCGGAAACATAAAAAATGTTTTCTTCTTTCTATCATTGACACAGTTTTTCACTACACACTTCATTTTGTTATTTAAATACAAAATTACACGGGTAAAATAAATTGTTTCTATATTCACATTGATTGGTACCACGAATTTATAGCTGTCAAATTTTTTACACCGTCGTGTGACGTAAGCAATTGCTCGCAATGCGTAATCTCTTTTCTATCATTCTTGGACTTTGAATATATTGGTTGTCAAAAAAGTCTTGCGGTATTTTCACTAGTTGGCGCTGAAAGCGCGTAGTTATCGTCGCATCGGGTCATGCTATACCTTTTTGGAAAGCCCATTTCACGCGCTAACACGTGTTTGATTGATTGTCGTTTCTTTTAAGTCGTTCGTTATAGCGTCGCAAACATGGAGCAAAATAAAGAGAAAATACGGCATATAAGTACTACTACGATGAAGGCAAAAATGCATCTCAAGTCGCCAATAAAATTTGTGCAGTTTATGGACCCGATACAGTTTCCATTTCCACCGCACAACGATGGTTTCAACGTTTTCGTTCTGGTGTAGAGGTGGTCGAAGATGTGCCACGCTCCGGAAGGCCTGTCGTCGAAAATTGTGATAAAGTCGCTGAATTGGTCGACAGAGACCGGCATAGTAGCTGCCGTAGCATCGGTCAAGAGCTGGGCATGAGTCATCAAAAATTCATTTCAATTTCAATAAAAAAAAAAAATTCAATAAAAATACCGCAAGACGTTTTTGACAACCCATTATGAATATTTATATGTATGTGCATATACATAAGTACATACATATGTATGGGATAATAATTTTTTATGTATTTATATAATAACTTTTTTTTCGTTTTGTTGTTAATTTGTGTTAGCAAATTTCTTCAACTCTCCGTTTATTTATTCTCCAAAATTGTATCACTTTCCAGTAACTTAATTGTCCCTATGTATATGTGGTATATACTATGTAGGCAAGCAATTTATTTAAATACAATTTATTGTTGTAATCGCGGTTCGAGTAAGTGACGAAGGAAAGTTAAATTGGTAAAAGTGAGATGAGATTTGCAGGTATTTAACTTCTGCACTCAACACACATGTGTGACGGTATGTATATACTCGTATGTATGTTCCTATATTTGCCTCTAATAAATTTTTGTAAGTATATGTCTAAACCGTATTATTAGTTAAGCTATGAAAAGTTGGTTTGCATGTATATATGTATGTGTGTTTCAATTTATAAATCATATGTTCTGTATACATATATGTTTTCTTTTATTTCTCGTTTTGTACTTTTTAATATGCCTTTTGCTGCTTTAAAAGCAGAAGAGGTGCCGGAAAATACTGCAATGGATGTTTTTGTAAGGTTTTAATTTGTTTTGTGTGATTGTGTTCACAAAGAAAAGCATACATAGGCATTAGTAATTTAACTACAAGTATGTATTTTATCAACTTTAATATCGGTATTTTGATGCACCGTATTAAATTTTAGTATCCGTTTAGATGAAACTGTTGAAAGTTATAACAGAGTTATAATTGGTAAACCAGTTTTTTAAACATACATATGTACATGCATATAAGTAAAAGAGGAAGCGATACACTTACCCTTTCTCGCATCAAGGGAATTTTGGGGGAGTGTACTTATTTGTGGCTTGCCCTAATGTTTGTTTCCTTAATCTTCTTATCCCACTGCTCTTAGTATGCCTCCTATTTTCCTGTGTGCCTTTTGTCCGTGCTTTTGGGTCTGTTGTCTTTGTTTTTATTATCTTATGTTGCCTTTTTGTTGGAGTCCGCGCCCGGTGGTGTGATTTTAATTAGTTTCGCGCCCGCTATTGTTGTTGTTATACTCTCGCAACAAAGTTGCTAAGGAGAGCATTATAGTTTTGTTCACATAACGGTTGTTAGTAAGTCCTAAAATTAAAGGGTCAGATATTGGGTTATATATACCAAAGTGATCAGGGTGACGAGTAGAGTTGAAATCCGGATGTCTGTCTGTCCGTCCGTCCGTCCGTCAGTGCAAGTTGTAGCTTGAGTAAAAATTGAGATATCATGATGAAACTTGGTACACGTATTTCTTGGCTCCATAAGAAGGTTAAGTTCGAAGATGGGCAAAATCGGCTCACTGCCACGCCCACAAAATGGCGAAAACCGAAAACCCATAAGGTGTCATAACTAAGCCATAAATAGAGATATTAAAGTGAAAGGATTGCATTAGGGAGGGGCAAATTTGGACGTAATTTTTTTGGAAAAGTGGGCGTGGCCCCGCCTCCTACTAAGTTTTTTTGTACATATCTCGGAAACTACTATATCTATGTCAACCAAACTCTATAGAGTCGTTTCTTTCAGGCATTTCCATATACAGTTCAAAAATGGAAAAAATCGGATAATAACCACGCCCACCTCCCATACTAAGGTTATGTTGAAAATCACTAAAATTGCGTTAACCGACTAACAAAAGACGTCAGAAACACTAAATTTTACGGAAGAATTGGCAGAAGGAAGCTGCACCCAGGCTTTTTAAAAAATTGAAAATGGGCGTGGCGTCGCCCACTTATGGACCAAAAACCATATCTCAGGAACTGCTAGACCGATTTCGATGAAATTCGGTGTATAATATTTTCTTAACATCCTGATGACATGTACGAAATATGGGTGAAATCGGTTCACAACCACACCTTCTTCCAATATAACGCTATTTTGAATTCCATCTGATGCCTTCTCTGTATAGTATATATAGTACATTAGGAACCAATGATGATAGCGGAATAAAACTTTACACAAATACGGTATTTGAGCTGAGGTATCCCTTGTGGAAAAATTGTCGTGATCGGACTATAACTTTTCAAGATCGCTGATATCGAACTCGAAGAACTCAGTACCTAACCTAACCTAACCTAATTTTTCACTGAAAATATCGGTAAATCTCTCAAATATTTTCATGTAATTCAGAGGGCATCATTTTTATACTCTCGCAAAAAAGTTGCTAATAGCGGTATCTCGATTATCACTTTATCATGCGAGAGTATAAAATGTTCGGTGACACCCGAACTTAGCCCTTCCTTACTTGTTTTTGTTTTCGTTTAGTCTTCCTATTCTTTATTTTTTTTTTCTTTGATGCGTTTTTGTTCGCTTCACTTTATGTATATGTGTTTATATATCCTCACTGTGTTGCACTCCCCTTACACTGTATATGTCAATTTTTTAATGATTTTTAAGTATTTTTCACCCCACTGTTTTCTAATTTTTTTTTTTTTCACTTGTATAGTTTTAGGTAATGTATATTAGTCACCACACTTTTGTTTAATAAAAATTTTTTATTATTATTATTTTTTTTTTTTGTTCTTTTTTAAGGTTCCTTTCTGTAGGCTCGTAGGACCATGTTCTCGTAAGTAGCGAACTCACCTTTTGTTTTACCGAAACTCACTTTTCTAAAAAATAACGCAAAGTACGGTTTTTTCTTTTTAAATATTCTTATATGTATGTGTATTAGACCTGGCGCAGCTTATATGAGATTTTTTTTTTTTTGGAATTTTGAGTACGGGGATTGGTCAAATATGCAATTCGATGTAATAATTCATGTGGTAAATTTTTAACTCGATCAGAGTGTGCCAACCTGTGCCATAATGAGGTCAAAATATAGAAAAACACTTGTTTTTTTTACTGTCATCTGTTTATTTATTATATATAGAATGTAATGACCTCATTTTTCCTCAATATTTTGCATAGTAATTTTTTCGATATGTCCAATAATGATAAGAAAATTTATAAATATTAGAAAAGAGTAAATTAGTAAAAATTCCATTGAACTAAGGCGGGCCACTGACTACACAAATTATCTGCACAAGACTGTTGTTGGAATTGAGTGGAATTGCGTTCACTGAGTTCACAACAACAAATTACTCGAATTTGCGCGGATAATGTAGTCAGTGGCCCGCCTAACGGTAAATTCATACATTACGGTTCACATACGCCAATGTTGATTATTAGACAGACTGAGACGTGCAAAAAGAGCTTTTAATATTCTGTCATTGCGAAATTGACTGTGGTTAAGAAAGGGTCTTTATTAAAATAATTAAAAACAGTAAAAGTTATACTGCAATATCGTGATGGCTGTAAATAATTTTGTTACACTTAGATCTGCTGACACAAACGTATATTTGATAGGAAAATGTGAAAAAAATATACTTGGAAGCAAGTTACCGTCAAAACTACAAGTGCTGAAATGTTTTTTTTACTATGTGCGGTGTGAAAAGAAAACAATTAAGGAAAGTGCTAAATTCGCTTCGAAGGAAATATTGCCTTTTTGGGAAAGAGCACATATTCCAACGTTAAACGAAAGAACATGTGACGATAAACTGGTGAAATTATATGATGAGTGGAGAACAGTACAGAAATTTTGTACATCTTCGTTTCCTAGTTCTCGTAAAAAAGAAAATGATTTCAATGATAAGTTGAACAATTTATTCGATATTGCACATGCTGATGCTTTAGAAATGATAGCTATTCCTGAGGACCGAGACTTTTTAATTAAACAAAGCGAGCCAGGTGGTGTTGGGAGCATGATTTCTATAGATCAATGTCTCGCAAATAAAGAAAAATGGAAGGCGCAAAGGTTAGAAGAAGAAAATCGACGCAGAGCGAAGTATCAAAGATTGGAAAGCACTCAAGGTATTTATTTAATTCTGCTGAAACAAATAAGATGTAAGTTTCTCTTTCAACTAATTTTTTTTAGAGTTGAGTGTAGACTATGATGTAAGTGATGAAAGTAAATGTGTGTCTGAAAAATCTGTAGAGCAGTTGATGATCGTATCAAACACCAACGAGCTGAAAAAAAACGTGGTAAAAAAAGCTTCATAGATGATAGAATGCTTGCTTGCATGGATGCTGGCAATATGTCAACCCCACTTGCAATTCATTTTATTATTGCAACAGCTAAAGCTTTGGGTCACAATATTGAAGATCTGGTTATTAATTGTACAAGTTTGAGAAAACAGCGCAAGGAATATCGTCGGCGTCATGGTACAGAAATTATTGAAAATTTCAAGGTATAAAAGTTAATTTTGGATTTGTTATGAATACTTCTCAGAGCGAAAATTTTTCAGATCCCTGATACATTTGTGTTACACTGGGACGGTAAACTACTTCCTGCAATGACTAGAAAGGAAAAAGTAGAACGCCTAGCTATTGTTTTAACGGCAGATAATATAGAAAAATTAATTTCCATTCCAATTATTGAATGTGGAACTGGTGAAGCAATCGCCCAGTCCAATTATATATGGACTTAGAAGAATTAATATGATAAATTCGGTGGAAATGGTATGCTTTGACATGACAGCTACAAACACTGGTAAACGTAACGGTGCTGGAATGTTGCTGGAACAAAAATTGAAACGTAGCTTGTTGTGGTTGCCATGCTGGCATCATATTGCAGAAATCATACTACGAGCTGTATTTGAAATATATTTTGGAAAATCTTGTGGCCCGGAAGTTGCCATATTTGAACGTTTTTCGCGGGAATGGAACACTTTCAATTTAAAAGATCTTTCAATTGGAATCATGGATGAAGAAGTGCGACGTGCTATAAATGCAGAGGAATGTGAAGCCAATAAAGAATTTTGCATCAAAAATATAGCAAAAGACCACATTCGCCATGATTACAAAGAGCTATTGCAACTCATGTTTATTTTCTTAGGTGGCAGTATCCCGAACTTTTCCTTTCGTGCACCTGGCGCGACGTCACATGCCAGGTTTATGTCAAAAGCGATATATGACTTAAAAATGTTTGCTTTGCAAAAACAATTTAAAATGTCTTCCAGCCATTTGAATGGATTCCGCAATGTGTGTATTTTCCTGGTGCGTCTTTATAAATTTGGATTTGCAGCTGGTAAGAAACATTGCCGGTTATTACGACCCAAAAATATCTCTAGCCTTATTAGATAAAATGAAAAACCACTCATGGTATCTGTCCGAGGAAGCCGTTGGTCTCGTCTTTTTCGATTCTAACGTGGACTTAAATGTGAAAAGAAAGATGGTTGATGCACTAGAATTAGAAAAAGAGTTTGAAAGCAATGACGACAATGGCGTTTATCTGCATAAAAATATAAATGCCAGCATTGAAGAAATGAAAGCATTCATAAGTAAAGATTTAAGTTGTTTTGTAACGCAAAGAACTAGAAATATCTTTTCACGATTGGAAATAAGCGTAAAATTTTTCAACTTAGATCCCTCAAACTGGTGCGAAACTGTAAATATTCTAAAGGTGTTCAAATCCTCAAAAACGTCACTCCTGTTAATGATTCTGCTGAGAGGAAAGTTAAACTAATAACATATTTTAACCGGTCTTTAACTCATAGCGAAGAAGATAAACAATACTTGCTTCATATTGTCGAGAACTACAGGCAAAAGTTCCCTTCATATACTAAAACTTCGCTTTTGTAATATTCTTGAGACATACATATATTAATGATTGAAATGCAAATTGTGGAAAAATTGCGTCATTTTATTTTTTCTTTAATAAATAAACAGATAACAGTAAAAAAAACCAAGTGTTTTTCTAAATTTTGAACTTTGACCTCATTATGGCACAGGTTGGCACACTCTGATTGAGTTAAAAATTTACCACATGAATTATTACATCGAATCGCATATTTGACCAATCCCCGTACTCAAAATTCCAAAAAAAAAATAACGCCAGGTCTTATGTGTACATGTATTATATTTCGGATTCAATGTAGCAACGATTTCAAAATTATAAATTACACCAATCGGCGGAAGAAACTGATTATATTGGACGGCGAAAAAAAGCCGTGATGATGCCAAAAAACGTATGCGCAAGTGCCTGAATCTTAACATGTACGGAAACCAAAAACGAAGTGTAGGCGGCTCGAGTTGTCCGTCCCTTTTGTATAAGTTGTTGTGTTCTGGTTGGTAGTGTGGTGTCATATTTGAGTGTATTGGTGTGATGTGTAGTGATGTGGAAGGTGAGTGGTGAGTGTGGTGTGCTGTTATGATGATTTTGTCTGCCAATGTGGGGTGTTGAAATGTGGTGTGGCTGTGTTTCATGACGGTGTAGGCCAAGAGTCATTTAGACAGTGAAAAAAAATTAAATGACAACTTTCCAAACAAACATATATGTATACAAGTTCGCATACTTATAGACACTGACTTGTGTGCATCGTCGGGAAGTTGACAAACATTGTAAGAATCGACATTTATTATTGACAATTGACTTATGCTCTTTGAAGTACTAAATTTTTTTATTGGGCTGCTAAATCGAAAAATCATTGACATTATATATTCAGTAAACATATAAAAGTACTATATGGAGTGTAAAACATATAGATGTAATAAAAAAGTTCATGTAAGGCAATTTTATATAAATTTTATAATTAAATACCACATATAGAAGAAAACAAGTAAAAAGGCTAATTTCGGGGGCAATCGAACATTTTATACTCCAGCAACTCGCAATAATCACAGCCAGGAAATATTATCTTGGGTAAATGAAATTCCACCACACGATTCCGTTGATAGACATGCGCATAGCTGCCGACGCTGAGGACATCTTTTTAAATCCAGCAGTCGACAAGCCCTATCAACGTTTAAAGACCACTCTAATTGCTTGCTATTCTAAATCGATAGAAGCGAAAATTCTGCAACTTCTGGACGGTGAGTGCTTCGGCGACAGAATGCCCTTCCAACATTTGCGACACCTTCGAAGTTTAGTTCCAGACATAGATGAGGAAGTATTAACAGGAAGGTGTCTCTCACATTTTCCCGACCAAATGCGCGCATGTTTGATTGCACTACACACGACCGAGCTACAACTATTAAGCGAAGCCGCGGCTCGTTTACACGACGTTTTGCAATCTTCTCAAGGGCATAATATAGCTGCAACATCGCTTACAACAACTCACGACTCGAATCTTACAGCCGTAGAGCGACAGCTCGCTCACATCACTAAATGTCTTCAGAAGCTTTTGGACACCCATCAAACCACTGGACGAAAACGTTTTCGTTCACAATGCATCAACAGAAGCAGATCGGTTTCTCCTGCCATGTCCACCAGTAACACTTGCTGCTATCACAAAAATTTTGGCAGTCTGGCTCAAAAATGTACACAGGATTGCCAACAAGCGAGAAACGCAGCAGAAGGACGTTAGCGGCGGAAAGCGCCTCTCTCCCACCATCGCACCGCCTCTTCATCACGGACCGCCACTTACACGCACAATTTCTAGTGGACACAGGCTCCGAAGTTTCAGTCTACCCTCACAAACGACCAACTAATACCAAGATGGCGACCGGTTACCAACTCATAGCAGTTAACGGAACACTCGTTAATACTTACGGTATCGTGACATTCGTTTTGAACATCGGCCTTCGCTTTACCATGGCAATTTCGACGACCGATATACGGCACATATACGGTTCCAGCAATATCAATGCGGACGCCTTATCTCGAGCTGATGCCATTCACACAGTAGTTAAATCCGAAGAACTTAAATGCGCTCAAACCAACGATGCAGAACTTCAACAACCACTCAACAGCTCGAGCTCGAGTGCACCATTAGAGCTACGTAAAATCAACAGCAATACCACGGACATTGCTATATACTGCGACATATCTACAGGAACAGCACGTCCGTTCGTTTCACAACAACTAAGACGGCGAATCTTCGAGACTCTTCATTCAGTCTCACACACTGGTCACCGAGCTACAAGACGCCTTATCACAAAAAGATATGTTTGGCCATCAATCAACAAGGATTGCATCACATGGACTAAAGCATGCATTCAATGTCAACGGAATAAAATTTCACGTCATACAATTACACCTATCGCAACATTCCAGCCACCTTCGCGTCGATTTGAACATATTCACATAGACTTGGTGACACTCCCGCTTTGTTTTTGTGTCAAGTGAAGTGACGTGTTTTGCTGGTGCACCGCTTATGGCACCAACTACTCGTGTACCAAAAATTACCCAAAATTATTTTCTAAGTGCGCGAAAACACAGTGCCCACATCATCAAAGACAAATCAAAGAACAGAGCAGGTGCTCTCGTGTAAAAGAATTAAGTGATAAAATATATTTTAAATACCTATTTTTCTTGTGCGAAGGTACAAAGAAGAGAGAATTTGCAAAAAACACATATTCTCTCTCTCCCTTCCACAAAAAACAACCTCACATCCCACAACCCACGTTCCACACTAAAAGAAATTCCCGAGGGATTTATTCCTGAGGAATTTCCGTGATCACCAATACTAAAGGATTGCTGTAGGCGTAGCTGAGGAAATATCAGCTAAAGCCAAAGAGGCAAATACCTATACTGGTAATAAGGAGGATGTTAGCCCATTCACTCGGATCAACAAGACTCCCGATCGCCGGACCGTCAGACAACAAAGCCCATATTGCAGAGCATTCAAGTTGCTAAACCATCGGCCTGCGAGGTGACTCTTGTTAACAATGGCTTAGCTTCGACTAACGACTCCAGCGTAGTCAACATGTCTTCATCAAATAAAATCAATAGCAGTGATTTGATGGTAACAATGAGCGAAGGAGAGAACGCGCTCTCCGTTCTGGGAGTGCTAATAGATTAGCAAATCTCTCTCACGCACAGCCAGAAGCAAAGTCAACCAGCACATGCGAAATGTAATAGACCAAACATCGCAACTGCATAAACAAGCAAGAAGAAAAGTTAGAAGGCACTACAAAATCGGTACTAACAACTCAGTTGGGCACGCAAACATCACAAGAGTCTGACTGCTGCTCTCTGAAACCAATGGAGGAACCGTGGTATATAGTAGCTAGGAAAGCTAACCAAAAGTCTACGCAATTGCCGAAGACGAAGCCCCAGGTCATATTGATGCTGAAATCCTACGCATAATTAACACTGACTCTAATCTGAATGCATTCAGATACATGCTAACAAAAATACGCAAAACACAAGGCGGAGAAACGCTGCTACAACTAAGTGGTATAGCGATACCAACGACTAAGCAAACGTTAATTGTTGACCCAGGAGATCCTACTTGAGTGTTAAAATTTGGATGAAATCACCAGTAAGGAAGAGGTTCTCTATGCTCTGCAAAGAGAGTTGGGAGAAAAGGAATTGACGATCTCAGCATAAGAAAGGCTTACGGAGACACTCAAACTGCACTCATAAAACTCCCGGTTGAGGCAGCTAGACAGCTTCTACAAAGTAGAAAGCTGAAAGTCGGGTGGGTAATCTGCCGTAACATAGGCAGCCTCAGCGATGCTTCAGGTGTCTTGACTATGGACACACAGCGAAAGTGTGCAAAAACGAGGTTAGGTCTAAGATCTGCAGAAGATGTGGCGAAGGTGAACATCAGGCCAAGCACTGCACCAATAAGCCGAAATGTTTACTCTGGAAGCGTCTGGTGCCCGGTAAATAAGAAGACAGCACAACAGGTCGTATGAGACTATTACAACTCAACCTTAACCATTATCAAGCGGCACAGGACCTGCTAAAACAGACGATCGCTGAAAGGCAGATTGACATTACTCAGCGAACCATTCAAAACCGGGCAGAGCGTAAACTGGTTAAGTGACACAAAAAATAAGGCTGTATGGAAATGTAACCCTAGCTTCCCTCAACTGGAGTCTACATACTCTTTCAATGGCTTTGTTCGAGCTAAAGTTAGCGACATACATATATATAGTTGCTATTTACCCCACAGCATCAATGATGAAGAATTTAAGAATATTACCGATACCGATACCGAACTAAATTGGTAATAGCTGACAATTTTAATGCCTGGGCTATTGAATGGGGATGCAAAAGAACTAATAGTAGGGGCAAAGCCTTACTAGAAGCTTTTGCTTCCCTTTATCTTGTGCTACTCAACACAAGTAACCAATGCACGTTCAACAAAGGCGGCCGACAATCAGTAATAGACCTTTCTTTCGTAAACTCAAGCCTAGTGCGTAGATCGCAATGGTAAATTAGTAATTTCAGCAATCACTATGCCATTATATTTGAGGTAAGTGCTCCGCAAACACGGTTCCACTTAGAGATCCTAACAAGAAGTTCATGGCGATCCAAACCATTCGACCCAGACCTCTTCGAAGAAGCCTTTGGACCCGCTAACACCACTCCCCAGTGTATTGGTGGGGACTCGCTTATAAAACGGTAATGGAAAAACTTCGCACTGGCGGGAAAATGAAGAAGTCCGAGAAGCAAGCAAACGGTTAAACCCATCTAAAGCCCTGGGACCAGATTGAATTCCGAATATAGCGCTAAAAATAGCAATTGCTAGAAGCACAAACCCCTTTCGAACTATGTATAATACATGCTTTCCCACCATATGGAAAAGGCAAAACCTAATATTATTGCCGAAGCTTAATATACTAATGACAGAACCGTCCAACTTCCGGCCCATAGGAATGTTATATTCCTCTGGAAAGGTTCTGGAGCGGATCATATACCAACTGCTAAATAAGGCAATCGACGATGTCGGTGGGTTATCACCCAACCAATTCGGATTCAGAAAGGCAAGATCTACAATTGCAGCTGTAAACCTAGTAAAGACCCTGGCTGAATGGGCTATAAGCGGGAATAGATGGAAAGGAGGCACAATGTAAAGAATTCCCTTAACTCGGCATCCTGGCACATTGAGTGCACTAAAAAACTCCTCCGTGCCTCTTTACCTTTACAACATAATAGTAAGCTATTTCGAGGAAAGAACTTTGAGCTACAATACATGCGAAGGCTCTGAAAAATATAAAGTCTCTTGGAGCGCTACTAAGGAACGTCATGTACGATGGAGTACTGCGACTGAAAGTACCAAAAAATGTAAGTTCTTAAAATGTTCATATTATTGGGTTCGCAGACGATATCGCTGTTGTGGTTATAGCAAAACACATACACGAGATAGTTACGATAACCAACAGGACAATAGCGTTAATAAGCGATTGGCTCGAAACTAACGGACTGAACCTAGCGGAGAGCAAGACCCAAGCGGTACCAATTACTGGAAGAAAAGTCCGTGAAGTTGCCACGATCACTACACAGGGTGTAAGCATCACGACACAACCGGCAATTAAATACTTGGCAATTATACTTGATGCAAGGATGTCTTTTAAGGAACACTTAGCGTACACATGCGAAAAAACTACAAAACTGTGCAGAGCCTTGACCCGGTTAATGCTCAATACCCGTGGGCCAAAGCAAAATAGAAGATGACTATTAGCTGGTGTACTAATTTCAGTCGCGCTGTTCGGCGTCCAGATATGGGGAAAAGCCCTAGAAGTAAAATCATATCGCCGGGCCTTTTTTCGATATATGCCACTTCCGCGCTAAGAGTATGTTCTGCGTTCCGCACAGTATCAGAAGATGCTGCCCTAGTTATTGCGGGCTTACACCCGTTAGACCTCCTGGCCAAGGATATTCAATCATCATCGCTGCACAAAAAAAATTCTTGTTTTTTCCCGCAGGGAAGATATTTGGCGACACCCACATTAAACATAACTTTAAATTTATTTTAATTTAACTCCTGCATTGATAGGTTAATACTAAGTTCATTTATATTTGTACAATTTAAGGTTAAGTTATCCTACATTCTACTTTACACTGTTGTCCTATGAGTTACAGCACTTCATTCTCTTTTAACATTAAGGTAATCTCGTCCCAGAGGATGGAGGTGATTAGTGGTAATATTCCAATAGCCCTCCTCCCGAAGGACAGCATTACCAAAACAATTAACTTCACGAAGAAGTTCAAAGTTACCCTCGGCAACAAAAATGAGTGGAACGACTCCACTCTTGAGCTAACGCTGAGGGAAAGTACGTTGAAGTGGTACACCGACGGCTCGAAAACGTCGGAGGGAATAGGGGCAGGGATCGCGGGTCCACGCACCAAACTCTCCGTACCGATGGGTAGCTTTCCGAGCATTTTTCAGGCAGAGGTCTTTGCTATAAATCGGTGTATAGAGATAAACCTCCATCGCAACTACCGCAATGAGCGAATAACCATACTCAGCGATAGTCAAGCGGCACTAAAAGCAATCTCCTCCTACGAAATCAAATCGCTACTAGTGCAGGAGTGTAGAGAACGGCTGAATAGCCTAGCTAAACGAAACCAGGTGCACCTAATTTGGGTGCCTGGTCATAGAGGAATAGCCGGCAACGAACTGGCTGATGAGCTTGCCCGCTCTGCAGCCTCAACCAATAGGGTAGGGCCCGAACCATTCACCGGGGTCGGCCCCCATACCGTAAAGGAGCTGCTCCGTAAGGAAGAAAGGGTGGACAGGGAAAGGAATTGGCAACGAGCGCATGGTATGCGACATGCTAAGCTGCTAATTGCGGGGTACAACCGGAATAGGTTTAAATCAATAACTAACCTCCCAAGGAATAAACTCAGGCTACTGGTGGCATTCTACACCGGCCACTGCAAACTGAACAGACATTTATTTAACATGGGTCTATCAGCTGGTGCCAACTGCCGGTTTTGCGACAGGGAGCCTGAAACACCGGAACACCTGCTAACCGACTGCACAGCTGTCTGTAGACGCAGGTTAAAGGCCCTTGGATCCATGTTTCCGAATAGGGATCACATCGCCTCACTAGCACCCAGTAGGTTATTGGACTTTATCAATGTACTGGGGATTAGTGGGACCCTGTGAATTAGGAGAGGGCACAATAGACCTAAGGTCGCGGTGCATTCCTCAATTATTTATCTATCTATCTATCTTAATTACATATAACAACAGCATCACCTGATACTTGTCGATCACCGTTAAGTAAATAAGCATATAAGATATTAAGGGGGTATTCTAGTATAGAAATCAAATTTTGGGCAGTTTTTTGAATTTTATTAAAAAAAACAACAAAAAATATTTTTACTATCCATTTTTTTATGGTGTTTTTATTGATATCTTAAGAATACAGAAAAAAAATTTTCCAAAAAAATATTAAAAATTAAAATAATTAGAGAGGGGCGGAACACGAAAAATTTTTTTTTGAAAAATGGCGACTGCCTGAAATTAAAAATCATTTTTTACGCTTTTTTAATAATTTGCTCTTTTATATATGTATAACAACAACTATCGGGTGATTTTTTAAGAGCTTGATAACTTTAAAAAAAAAAAAAAACGCATAAAATTTGCAAAATCTCATCGGTTCTTTATTTGAAACGTTAGATTGGTTCATGACATTTACTTTTTGAAGATAATTTCATTTAAATGTTGACCGCGGCTGCGTCTTAGGTGGTCCATTCGGAAAGTCCAATTTTGGGCACGTCGAATTTTCAGTGAATGGGCCCTAGAAAAGTTGGCAGAAAATCCGCTTTTTTATCGACAAATTTTGTTCAGCGATGAGGCTCATTTCTGGTTGAATGGCTACGTAAATAAGCAAAATTGCCGCATTTGGGGTGAAGAGCAACCAGAAGCCGTTCAAGAACTGCCCATGCATCCCGAAAAATGCACTGTTTGGTGTGGTTTGTACACTGGTGGAATCATTGGACCGTATTTTTTCAAAGATGCTGTTGGACGCAACGTTACGGTGAATGGCGATCGCTATCGTTCGATGCTAACAAACTTTTTGTTGCCAAAAATGGAAGAACTGAACTTGGTTGACATGTGGTTTCAACAAGATGGCGCTACATGCCACACAGCTCGCGATTCTATGGCCATTTTGAATTCGGAGAACAATTCATCTCAAGAAATGGACCCGTAAGTTGGCCACCAAGATCATGCGATTTAACGCCTTTAGACTATTTTTTGTGGGGCTACGTCAAGTCTAAAGTCTACAGAAATAAGCCAGCAACTATTCCAGCTTTGGAAGACAACATTTCCCAAGAAATTCGGGCTATTCCGGCCGAAATGCTCGAAAAATTTGCCCAAAATTGGACTTTCCGAATGGACCACCTAAGACGCAGCCGCGGTCAACATTTAAATGAAATTATCTTCAAAAAGTAAATGTCATGAACCAATCTAACGTTTCAAATAAAGAACCGATGATATTTTGCAAATTTTATGCGTTTTTTTTTAAAAAAAAGTTATCAAGCTCTTAAAAAATCACCCGATAGTATATGTGTACATACATATGTCTAACAACATATAATAACTACTAATTATATATATATATATATACATATTTACAGAAAAACATCTGCTGAAAATTATACAGCATTGACATCGGGTAAAATTTAAATAAAATAAAATTATGAAATATATTTTTTATTAATTCGTCAAAAATGTAATAGTAATCGTAACATCAGCACTTTATTAAGCGTCGAAAATTTCGATATACATAACTAATATACTTAAATATTTGTACAAACTTGTATAGTTACATATGTAGATACTTACATCGCTTCAAAGCCCACATTGCCATATGTATATCCCGCAATACCCCTTGGTTTTTGATCAACAAAAACAAGCAGGATTGTGTAAAACATAGTAAAGGTAATACATACATATGTACAAATGTACATATTGCAATACATATTGTTCAGAATGCTTAGAGCGCCACATGATATTTAAGTGGCATCACTTACTACTTTTTGTAAATTTTGGCACACTGCAATCGTGTCAAACATTAGATGTAACAATTGCATAAATAAATTTCATTCGCTTTTATAACGTGAACAAAACAACACGCATTCGGCCTTTTTGTTCTATTTCGCTTTTAATCGCTATTCGTTCGACGTGACGTGATACCGCGTGTAGTTACATTGGATATTTTGTTCTACCGTGTACAGATCAACAGATGCTACAGTTAACTCATCGTGGTTATTAGTTTGTTTTTCGTAGTTTTTCTCCTATTTTGCCGTGCAAAAATATATAGTGTGCAAATCACGAACTGTAACTGTTAAACAGTTTCATTTAAACCTTATTAATACAATATAAACAGTTGCCACTTAACTTTCGAGCGGCTTAACAAGTTTTAAGAAAATGTCGTTCTTAAAAAGAAAAAGTAAAGATTCAATAATCGACGTTTGATATTTCAGGCACACATTCAAGAGATTCAAATTAATATCGCATGTTTGAGCCTTGTATTCGTTCGAACAAATAGCAGCAGTACATCGCTGCACAGAAATTGGTTCCCGAAACACTTGCATTGTGGGAAGAAAAGGTTCCAGTAAACGAGTTGCCCACGATCGGAGATGTCAAATATTAGAAAATGTGGCTCATGGTATGGTAACAAAAACATCTAGCACACAGGTGAGCAATAAAAAGTATCGTAAACATGCATTTGTTGTTTCTAAGACTTCCACCACTTGCCCACTATTCGCAAGTTTGAGTCAAAGTGACAGGTAGAAGAAAGCCAAACGAGCACATTTATGCATAATTGTCTCAAACCAGGACATCAGGTGCAGCAATGCAAATACATGTCGATGTTGCTCAATAATTACTGATACTCGATTCTGCTTCACAACTCAACTTGATAACGACGTGATTATATACAAGTATATCAGATATCAACTTAGCTGATCCTGAGTTTCAGAAGCCCCATCGTGTGGACCTTCTCATAGGTGTAAGTATATTTTCATTGCGTGTTCAAAAACGATATTACAACAACAAAACTCAGAGTCGTATTCGACAGCTCAACTCAGACTACAATTGGTTATTCATTGAACAATGCATTGATGGCAGGTCTAACCATTCAACCAAAGTTAGCCTGCACTCTTCTTCCTTTTCGTGCAAATTCGGTTGCCCCAACAGGAGACATTTGCAAAATGTATCGGTGCATTCGAGTCATCGCACCAGATAATTACTTGCAGTGCATACTTTGAAAGGCAGATCCAGGGAATAACATAAAAATATTTAAACTCGATACGGTTACGTATCGGACAAAGTCTGCCCCATTTTTGGCTATTCGCACCATGTATCAACTTGCGGTTGATGAAGCAGTTTTGTACCCCATTGGCTCCATAATAATTCAACTGGTTTTTGTGTCGACGAATTAATCACCGGCGCTCACACCACAGAAGAAGAAAAAAAATAATGAAACAAACCTCTGAGCTACTAAGCGCTCAGTTTTGTCGGTTATAGCTCAACTTTATGATACATTGCGATGAATTAGACCCGTAGTGTGCAAGGCAAAAATATTCCTTCAATGACTGAGGGTGGAGAAGATCGATTGGGACGTATGTATGTCTACCAATGACTTATTAAACAGTGTGGCTTCAACTTTACAATGAATTCAGTAGTATAGGAAATATAACCTTTCCACTATACGCTGGCTTACCAAATTCTAGCTTGGAGTTACATAAATTTAGCTTACGGCACCTGTATCTAGTACCTCGTTTATGTGGACAAGCACATTCCACGTTGCTCTGTTTGAAAGATAGAGACTGAAGTAGTTCAGTCTATATATAATTTACGAATATTTAACTATCGGTTATTTTGCTGGTCGGATTCTACAACGGTTTTGTCATGGATCCAGGAGGAACCTTCACGTTTTATTTACCTGAACGGCGGGAAAATGCATTACTTTCGTCAACTTCAGTAACTGACATTTCGCTTTATAAACTCTTTCATAGTAATGCAGCGCATATATGGTTACGTACACATGTTCCTCAAAACGAACCATTCTGGTATAATCGATGCAACACATATTCAACAAGAAACCTGGTATATACTTCACATGGCGAAAAGAGTGAATTTTTCTACAGAATACAAGGATCTTAAAAGGTAATCTGCCTATAAGTATTTCGAGCAAACTGGGGTCATTGTCACCATTTCTTGACTTATTTGGACTTATTCGAGTAGGTGGTCGTTTAGAAAATACATTATTGGATTACCATTCACGACATCCAATCATTCTACCCAAGGGACATCCCCTAACAGAATCTATTTTAACACATTTGCAATATCAGAATCTACACGCCGGACCTCAAGCAATACTTGCTGCAATACGTTAACAATATTGGCCCCTGGGAGGCAAAAATATGGTGAGTCACATAATAAACAAGTGCATGCGATGTTTCAGATTAAGACCCAAGATTTGCGAACAGATTATATGAAACTTACCAGAAGACCGCGTCCGTCCAAGTCGAGCTTTTCTAATCAGCGGAGTTGATTATAGCCGACCGTTCTACTACCAATCTGAAATAAGAAGCAGAGCATCAACGAAATGTTACATAAATATCTTCATATGTTTTATTACGAAAGCGATTCATATATAAGTTGTAAGGGGTCTATCAACTGAATCCTTTCTAGCAGCATTGTGTCGTTTTTATTGTACTCGCGGAAAACCAAAGGTCATTTGGTCTGATAATGCAAAAAACTTCGTTGGAGGGAGAAATGAAATGGCAGAATTATAGCAACAATTTCTTAAACAGCAACATGTTAAGCAATTTATAGGCAGTGTCTTGTAGACACTTGTAGTTTATTCCACCTCGGCCTCCTCAATTCGGAGGCCTTTGGGAAACCTCAATTAAAATAGCGAAATTTCAATTCTGACGAATTATTGGTTCTAGAGTACCGACTTTTGATGAATTTAGGACTCTCGTATGTCAGAACTCAGCAGATATTAACAATCGACCACTTTGTCCAATTACAGAAAATCCCGATGATTTAGATGTTCTCACACCAGGCTATTTCCCCATAGGTGCACGACTTACATGTGTACCGGAACATAACCTTCTAACAATAAACACCAGTCGACTGAGCAACTGGCAGCGAATACAAATCATGCATCAGGCTTTTTGTAAAAAGTGGAGCTCTGAATATTTATCACTTTTGCAACAACGCTCACGATGGCGATATCCAAAGAACAATATCCCAATTGGAACTCTTGTCCTTATCAAGGATGATGCATTGCCACCACTCAAACGGCTGTTTGGTCACTAAGGTCTTCTTGGGCAACGATTCTAAAGTTCGTGTTGCTGAAGTAAAAATGACTAATGTTATTTGCAAAATAGCCATTTCTAAATTATGCGCTCTTCCCATCGATGATAATTTAGCTGGCGGTATGACTTGCCATCGTGGGGAGGATGTCGAGAGCGCTCATTTGCGTTTCTCCGTCAATGCTTAATGTCTATAAAATTTTATTATGATATATGTTATGGGCAACATGTTTTACAAATGTCATTCATAAAGATATGTTTGAAATATTTAAATTATAACATATTCAAATTATAGACAATACATAAATTTGAGAGAAAAATAATATAGAAAATTGATGAAAACAACAAAAGAACTCCGAATTTCACCGCTAGCGAGTCGGAGCACCTATTGGAACTGGTGGAAATCCCAATCCGAATCCATATTTTTTACAAAAAATAATGTCTTATTTTTTATTATTTTTCTTTTGACAAATAACTGAAAATTCAAAACAATTTAAAACAAAACTCAGCTGTTACTTAAGCACTAAACTTAAGTATGGACTGTGAAACCGGGCATTATTAACTTAAAAGAGTTCGCGTTTTGAAAGCGTTACTGTTCTATTAATCTTATTCAAAACTCTTACTATATTTACATAAAAGAGATCTCGTCCAAACAAAGGCATAAATACGACATTTTTCTTGAAATTCTACGAGTAATTTCGGTACATAAAATAAGCTTGCGAGAAATTTTAAAAATTAAATATCATTGACCGAAAGACTCAAAAAGACTTTCCACAAGGTGCTTATCATATGCACACGTGCTTAAAGACTGTGAAAGCAAATTTAATTGCGTTAGTTGCCATAAACGACATCATTCGGTACAAATACAAGTTTTTCCAGCTCACCCACAAGCAACGGAAATGTAAGAAAAGCAACGGGTTTGTTTGCAACAACAAATCATGAAACAACAAACCCAGAAAGCCGCCAAGAACCACCATGCTGCCTAAAAGCGTTAAAAACCCAAACGCTACACCGCGAAAGTAGTAGTAGTCTACTACTTCCCACAGCAGTGTCTCCATCGAACACCGAGGAGAACGGTTTAAACTCAGATCCTTAATAGACCACCATGACAACCCAAGTTGAGGAAATCTCCAACGAATACTCAATTCGCAATTAAGAAAATTTTTGGAGATAGAAGAACTCTGTCTCACATCAATCACCACCTCTGAAGATCGGTATTGTGAGAATTTTTACAATGCCACAAGTACTCGATCCGATAATGGTCGATACATCGTACGACAACCACCAAAACAAAAATTTCCCCACACACTCGCCTTAGTCATTCACGCATCTCTGCTTCTTAATTGGCATTGACACTGCTTACGCGATTATAGCCGAGTTAACCACAGCGCGCCAGTCGTTTCTTCTTTTCGCTACGTGGCGCCAATTGGATATTCCAAGCGAAGCCAGGTCCTTCTCCACCTGGTCCTTCCAACGGAGTGGAGGTCTTCCTCTTCCTCTGCTTCCCCCGGCGGGTACTGCGTAGAATACTTTCAGAGCTGGAGTGTTTTCGTTCATTCGGACAACATGACCTAGCCAGCGTAGCCGCTGTCTTTTAATTCGCTGAACTATGTCAATGTAGTCATATATCTCGTACAGCTCATCGTTCCATCGAATGCGATATTCGCCGTGACCAATGCGCAAAGGACCATAAATTTTTCGCAGAACATTTCTCTCGAAAACTCGTAACGTCGACTCATCGGTTGTTGTCATCGCCCAAGCCTCTGCACCATATAGCAGGACGGGAATTATGAGAGACTTATAGAGTTTGGCTTTTGTTCGTCGAGAGAGGACTTTACTTTTCAATTGCCTACTCAGTCCGAAGTAGCACCTGTTAGCAGGAGCAATCCTGCGTTGGATTCCCAGGCTGACATTGCTGGTGGTGTTAATACTGGTTCCTAAATAAACGAAATTATCTACAACTTCCAAGTTATGACTGTCAAAAGTGACGTAAGAGCCAAGTCGGGAGTGCGACGACTGTTTGTTTGATGACAGGAGATATTTCGTTTTGTCCTCGTTCACTGCCAGACCCATTTTCTGTGCTTCCTTGTCCAGCCTGGAGAAAGCAGAACTAACGGCGCGGGTGTTGAGGCCGATGATATCAATATCATCGGCATACGCCAACAACTGTACACTCTTATAGAAGATGGTGCCTTCTCTATTTAGTTCTGCAGCTTGAACTATTTTCTCCAGAAGCAGGTTGAAGAAGTCGCACGATAGGGAGTCGCCTTGTCTGAAACCTCGTTTGGTATCGAACGGCTCGGAGAGGACCTTCCCGATCCTGACGGAGCTTTTCGTGTTGCTCAACGTCAGTTTACACAGCCGTATTCGTTTTGCGGGGATACCAAATTCAGACATCGCGGCATAAAGGCAGCTCCTTTTCGTGCTGTCGAAAGCAGCTTTGAAATCGACGAAGAGGTGGTGTGTGTCGATTCTCCTTTCACGGGTCTTTTCCAAGATTTGGCGCATGGTGAATATCTGGTCGGTTGTTGATTTGCCAGGTCTAAAGCCACACTGATAAGGTCCAATCAGTTTGTTGACGGTGGGCTTTAATCTTTCACACAATACGCTCGATAGAACCTTATATGCGATGTTGAGGAGGCTTATCCCACGGTAGTTGGCGCAGATTGTGGGGTCTCCTTTTTTATGGATTGGGCAGAGCACATTTAAATTCCAATCGTTGGGCATGCTTTCGTCCGACCATATTTTACAAAGAAGCTGATGCATGCTCCATATCAGTTCTTCGCCTCCGTGTTTGAATAGCTCGGCCGGCAATCCATCGGCCCCGCCGCTTTGGTGCTCTTCAGGCGGGTAATTTCTATTCGAACTTCTTCATGGTCGGGCCAGTGAACGTCTGCTCCATCGTCATCGATTGGGGAATCGGGTTCGCCTTTTCCTGGCGTTGTGCGTTCACTGCCATTCAGCAGGCTGGAAAAGTGTTCCCTCCATAATTTCAGTATGCTCTGGGCATCGGTCACTAAATCACCTTTGGGGGTTCTAGAAGAGTATGCTTCGGTCTTCAAACCTTCTGTAAGTCGCGCGCATTTTTTCGTCGAATTTTCGAGCATTACCCCTGTCGGCCAGCTTATCAAGCTCTATGTACTCACGCATTTCAGCCTCTTTCTCTTTCTGTCTGCAAATGCGTCTCGCTTCCCTCTTCAACTTTCGGTGTCTATCCCATCCCGCACGTGTTGTGGTCGTAACGTTGCGAGGTAGGCAGCCTGTTTTCTCTCCGCTGCAACACGGCACTCCTCGTCGTACCAGCAGTTCCTTTGCACTTTCCGAAAACCAATGGTTTCGGTTGCAGCTGTACGTAAGGAATTTGAAATGCCGTCCCACAGTTCCCTTATACCGAGTTGTTGTCGAGTGCTCTCAGAGAGCAGGAGTGCAAGCCGAGTAGAAAATCGTTCGGCTGTCTGTTGTGATTGCAGCTTTTCGACGTCGAACCTTCCTTGTGTTTGTTGACGTGCGTTTTTTGCTGCACAGAGGCGGGTGCGAATCTGGGCTGCAACAAGATAGTGGTCCGAGTCGATGTTAGGACCTCGGAGCGTACGCACGTCTAGAACACTGGAGACGTGTCTTCCGTCTATCACAATATGCTCGATCTGGTTGGTGGCTTTTCGATCCGGAGACAGCCAGGTAGCTTGATGAATCTTCTTATGCTGGAATCTAGTACTACAGATAACCATACTTCGGCCCAGCCCAGCCAGTGGCTAGACGTTCATTCACCGGAGTGAATGATAGTACTCGGCGACGGAGTCTCTCTCCCACCACGAATTCCACACCAAACTTGCGCTCCTTTATATGGCCACTGTAGTAAATGTCACAAGGACCTACTCGTCTCTGTCCTTGTCCCGGCCATCGCATTTCTTGGACGGCGGTGATGTCAGCCTTTATTTTCGCGAGGACATCAACCAGCTGGGCAGCGGCCCCTTCCCAATTAAGGGTCCGGACGTTCCAGGTGCATGCCCTTAAATCGTAGTCTTTATTTCGTTTGCCATGGTTGCCATCAAAAAGGGGGTCTCTCATCCGAGGCTTGTTGCTTCCTTTCATTGGGGGTGTTTTTTTACGTGGCGGGTCCCAAACCCAGCGCACAACCCTGTGTAGGGGTAATTTTATATATACTTCACCATAAAACGATAGCTATGCTGATGTAATAAGTGGACAACTTAGTTCTACTACAACCGCAGTAAACCATTGATGAATTGATAAACTCGAAGAATTGGTAGGTGGGCTTCACGCCTTACGAATCCCGAAGGCCGCGAACTGTACAAATGCGTTTCTCAAAAAAACTTAAATGTTGTATATGCAGACAGACCCACATACTGACCAACAGATCCCAACAAAATTCCGGATCTAATTGACTTCGCTATTTATACCGGCATAAACCCACATCATCCAGAAATTTCCAATAATAAAGGTATGAGCTCAGATCAATCCACTCTCATTATCAATATGAATATGCTTGTTGTTGTCACATCCCGAAAGCAGCGTTTTTTAAGTAAAAGGGCGAACATACAATTTTTGTAATCTTGGCTGGTGTCCCACGTAAACCTAAACATGGAAATAACTACAAAAAGAGACTTAGACGACGCTCTGGAAAACTTCACCCAAAACATACGTCAAGCCGCTTCGTTAGTTTCTCCTCTTAATTCATCTAAACCATACTGTAAAAGACGACTTCGAAGAATCTGGCAGAATAGCAGAAATTCGGTTGACTAAGGAAGAATCAATGGCACCTTGCGAATACTTTCAAGCTTTTAGCTCTCAATACTGACCATCAGCGTCAAAATGTTCAGACCTTCGTTGAGAGTTCATGTCAAATTGATAAACCAATAACTTACGTAAAAGTATCACAATTGAAAATTTCTAAATCGCCTGGAACAGATAATATTGATGCATGGACAATCAAACAATTACCAAGGAAATTAATGCTATTCTTAGTTTTAATCTCTAATTGCGGTTTTAGGCGAAGTCGCTTTCTTACGAAATGGAAATGTGCCGAAATTATAATGATTCCGAAGCCAAAGAAGCCCGAGAACGAAATAACCTCTTATAGACCAATAGATTTGCTGACAATATTCTCTAAAATATTGGAAAGAATATTTACTCGTCGATTATTGCCAATTTTGCATTCCTTATTACCATAACTAAACCATATGGGGAATGTTGGGCCACGTTTTGATTTCGGTTAAAAAGTCACATAAAAGTTATTTTTTGTGAAAATTCCAAAGCATGGATTTGTAGTGCGAGTCGTAACCTTCCTTTTGATAACATTGGTTTGATAAAATTCTACAAAAATTTAAAAGTTATAGCCATTGGCGCAAAAAACCTGATTTGCGATTGAAATGTTGGGAATGTCGGGCCAGTAAATGTAAATCTGTAAATCGATTAAAACATGATTGTTACCGATGAAAAACGTTTATCAATGGAAATGAAAGAGAGATTCATAAATAATAAGAAAAATAGGAATTGGCGAAAAAAATTATTCCGACTCGCAGTGGATGCAGGTGTAAGTGTTCGGGTTCGGTCCGGCACATTTCAAGTGAACCCCTCGATCACAAACGATGCAATGGGCCGTGTTTTGACGATTCTCGTGCTTCGGCATCTTTTTCTTGCAAATCGTGCAAAAATCGAAGTCCTCTTCGATGTCGGTTTCGGTCGGAGACGGGCTTCTCTTCCGTGGCGTCTTCGATTTGCCACGGCCTTTTTGCTTCTTGGCTGCTGGTTCATCGGCTGCCTTCGTCAATTTTTGCCGCTTTTTTTCGGCCTTGTCACGCAGATCTGCGACAACCTCAGGCGTGTCAAAATCGATGACTCCATTGTCTTGCGGTCACGTTTTGATTTCGGCGCAGGTGTGCCCAATTTCAACGGGCCAACCGATTTCAATGCATCACGGAGCTGTGGAGCCGAAACAAGAGACAACGACGATGATGCAGCACCACTTGTTGAAGCTGGGGCACTTGTCGATGCCTCCGACGTTGACACTTCCTCATTCGCAGCAGTCACAATGGCATCTCCAGAGGCAAGAACTCGACGTTGATTGTCGGCGTCTTTCCCTTCGTCACCGAACAAATTTTCGCCGCTCAGTTCCGAAGCGACAAAGTCAACTTCAGTGAAAATTTGCGGGTTGAACGGGTAGATGCCAGTTGTTCGGAAGCCGGATTTGATGGTTTTCGGCGTTAACATAACATCGAGGCACTGATCGACAAGGAGCGGCACATGATGCAGATCGGAAGTGACACCAATGTTGGACTTTTTCCATGCATCATGCTTCGCGGTCATCATGCCTTTAAATGGTGCAAATACCGCAACATCTAGCGGCTGCATTTTGAGCGTGCATATCGGCAAAAAAGACAGCAACGTGATGCCATGATCCAACGCCAAATCTATCGCCTCGATCGATAAATGCGAACCGTGGTTGTCCAGCAGCAACATGGTTGGCGAATCGGCATTAGCACCGGTGTGCTTGATGAAATGACGCATGAATTGAGGGAATACGTCAGAGTTCATGTAACCAGAACCGTTCTCAACACCAACAGCGCCATGACTCGCATGAGTCATAAAAATCCCTTTCATGTTGACTCGATGAAAGAGGAAGAATGGCGGTATAGACTGGCCACTAGCGCTGACGGCCAAAGCCAAAGACACATTGGTGCCTTTTTCGGCAGATGTTGATGAGCCGACCTGCTTTTGTCCTTTGCGCGCGATGGTTTTGACAGGTCTGGTTGGCACGGTCGGGCACCCGGTTTCATCCATCTTCCATATTCGGTGAGGTTCAAACGGCGTCTTACCGAGAACGGATGAAAGGTTGGCAAAATGACATTCTCTTTGTTGAATCGCTTCGCACGGCTCTGGCTTACTTGCTTTGGTGTTCGCAGTGACAAATTTTTGTGGCGTTTCATGAACGCCAACTGCCAATCCTTACTCGCCTATTGATTGTCGTTCCATGGATCCCGATACGACGCGCCAACTTTCCGAGCAAATTCATACGCGAGCTTACGAAGCTCCATCAAACTAATTCCATAGTTGATGTCGCTGGCCTGGAGAATGTAGCTTATCAGCGCCTTCTCTTGTTCGATGTTGAAGATCTGAAATAAAAAAAAAAATTATTTATTATTCGATGAGAGAAAAAGAAAGAAACCAGCAGAACTCACTGGTTTTGTGCCCATCGTCGTGCTTTCAGCCAGCAAATTCTTCATTACATCGGCATTGGCAGTAGTAACGTCGATGCTCGCACCATCAAATGATGCAATAAAACGCATCAGGTTGGTCCTCGGAATTTTGTGTGCCGTCGCAGATTGTCGAACGCTGTTGTGATGTATTTTCACCGACTTGATCGCCTCCAAAATGTTGTCGAAATCAACAATTTTCTCTTGTTTGGGATAGTACCGCGGCATAATGACTAAAAAAAATTTTTCGGAGCACGAAACTATCAGGAAATGTTGAAAAACTATTGTGTTGTTGAAATTCTGCACGAAAAATCACTTATACACGTCAAATATATGAAGTTAGCATGTCAAATGTAAAAAACTGCGTGGACGATTGCAGTTGACGGTGCGTTGTTTAGTGTTGTGATTAAAATCACAGGCGAATATTTGAAGGCCAGTTTTTTGCGAAATATAAACGCAAGTGTGCACATAGAAGGCGTTTTTATTAAAACGAAGAGGATTTGGTGCAATAGAAGTGCAGTGTGGGTGTGTGTTGTCGAGGGACAAAGTCCGGTGTGTTTAACGTGGGAACCTGCTGACGACAGCCTAACTCCACGGTACTCAAAAGTACACGGATCAAATCAATGCGTTGATCAGCGCCCTGAAAATGCCTGGCATTTCCAGTACCAATTGGCAGTGTGGAATGGACACACTAACCACCTTGGTAGGGTTCGAGGCCCATCTATAACCTTTGCCGTACTGTGGGTCCGGCACCCGGTTGCAATGCAACTCCACATTGAGTGATCAAAACACTCTTCCCGCGATTTGGGTATAAACCACAACCACCACGATAGTCCCCAAGGAGCCATACCGCATGAGCAGGTTGGAGCGAACTCCAAGGGCTCCTGCTCCCCATGGTACCAGAATTAAGTCTCCGGTCAGACTTCGTAGCCGCAACTACTACCAGTTGAGGTTCCATACTGCTCTGGACTGGTGGCCAGGGGTTAGACCCCATCCTCCCATCCCATGCACCCAACAACCCCCCTTACTTAACCTACCCAACCAAACGTTTCAGCGCGCCCATCAATGCTTGGCAAGCGCGCGCTCAACTATGCCGCAATATACTGGACAGACAGCGGACATCATAAGATGTCCAGCCGGCTTGCCCTTAAAGTGGCAGTTGCGACAATGCGGGGCATTGTTGCAAACGGCAGCTATGTGACCCTCTTGGCCACACCTCCGGCAGACATCGGACTTGGCCCGACAATCCGCAACCCGGTGATCGAAGCCCATACACCGGAAGCAACCGGCAACTGGGCGATCGGCACGCACGCGGAAGGAGAACCACTTCACATAAATCCTTCCTTCCTCCAACAGAGATGACATAACTTTGTCATCTCCTTCCAGGACGACATTCGTCTTACTATCTGCCTTAACCGCCCAGGGCTTGCTTACCACCCTGACGTCAGCTTTTTTTGCCCCAGGGCATTTCTTCCTCACGTTGTGCTCGAAGAGTTCCTCCATGAACTCTTCCAGCTTAAACTCGGTGTGCACACCCTGCACAACGACCCTCTGCCCTTTCTTTTTGTTCACGGTCACACTAAGAATGACCTCCTCGAACTTGGTGTTTTTAGCCACCTTGTCCCTCTCCATGATGGAGGGGGTCCGTATGACCACACCGCCCCCTTTGATTTGCTGCAAGGCGTGCACGCGCACACCAAGAGAAGGACCCACTTCCTTCATAAACTTTTTGGCCACCTCCTTGGAGGTGGCAGGAGCCTTGCTTCTGACCACAGGTCTCCACAGGTTTAGGCACCTTTGGCGCTATTGCCTCCAGCACAGGTACCGGTGGGGCAGGCGCCGAAGTTATAGGAGCCTCCATACTCTTTGTCGATTGACCAACTGCGTTCTTCATCTTTTGCAGTGCATCCACCTACCCGCGAAGTTCAGCATTCTCCAGAATCACGTCCCATAACAGTGATTCGTACCTCCTACCAATATCCATGTATTCCAAAATAGTTTCTTGGGGGAGCAGCTCCCCCCCATCACCATGTTCCATAACTCAATAGTTAATCTCGACATAGCTGCCAAGTGAATCTTAGCGTCAGGCCCTATAAAAGATTCCTTTTTTTCTCCCCCCTTAACAGAACCCTTGGCATCATTGGCAGCGCATTCAACACTGCTGTCCCTTTCGGAGCAGCTGCTTCTATTCTCCTCCTCCTCTCGTGATGACCCCCTAAGGGCCTTCCTTTTCGGCGGCGGCGGCTTCAGAGGCACTTCTTCGGAATCCGAAGAAGCCTCCACTTCGACCGTGATCACGGACTCCTCCACTTTTTCATGGGATTTACATCCCTTCCTCTTTGTTTTAGGCATTTCTGCCTCACGAAATTTCCCCGAATGAGTAGGCACTTATATTGCACCGTCTGTAGTCCTTGGAAAAACCCAACAATTCGCGGGGTTTTTACGCACTGGAATTTCTGTCTGAATAGTTTACCGTCTGAATATAAACCACTGATTTCAATGTTCACTCACACTCGCGCGAGTGTTTAAAATGAAAAAAAGGTTATTTAGTTAAAAGGTATGATTTATTTAAAATTATCGTTTATTTACAATACAATGGTTTGCGAAAATAATTATATCGCGTTGGATCGCTGTAAATCGGTGCAGGCGGAACGATGATGATCGAAGCCAAAGTGCGAATTACGCGGTGCAGTGTGTATGAATGTGTGTTGGCGGGCGAACTTCAGGTCGAATTGTTGACGTGCAAAGGTATGTGGATACGCGACGAGTGTCTGACGAATTGTGTTCGCTATCCTTTTTCCCATCCTTTTTGTTGAGTGGGTTGATTGATGTAGAAGTGTGGTGAGCTGTGTTGAGTGGTATTGTATTATTAGTGTGGTGGCCGCCTGCTGGGTGATGTTCCCAATTGTGGTGTGATATAGAGTCATCAGCTGTGGTGAATTAAGCTGTCTTATTAGTGTGCGTCAGTTTTTTCGGGTAAAGTGGGTGGATGCTTAACTCATTTAAACATCCTGGGCCCCCTAGGCGAATATTTTGCCTAGTTTTATATATATGTATAATCTGAGACATGTAATTCGGCTTACTGTTGGTGAAGTAGCCGAGTCCGCAGAATATTAGAATTTATTATTTTTTCGTTTTGGTATACCGGTTGCTTAGTATTTGCCTTTTCTGTATTATCGGCAATTGTTTGCATTTAATTTATTATTGGCTTATGAAGGATAGTAACTCCACGCCTGGCTCAGATATGGCTAGAATGGGTACTCCTTAGCCCTGGAGTTAGGGCTGTGCCAATAGAGGGACCTTGCGAGAGAGTGGCCGGTAATTGCGAACGGCTTCACTAGAATTATAATTTTTTAAGTGGGATGTTCATGCTTTACAACAGATTCTCACCAACTACCCTTATGAGGAGCGCTTATGTAGGGACGATAAGAGCGATCTCTGCTTTTGTTAGTTTTTTTTTTATTTATCTATTTTAGAATTTAGGGTAATACTTATTAAGCAATATTTTATGAGAATTTCGATTCTCTATCCCTTTGGGACAAGCAGTTTGTACAGAGTCTTTTTGATCTGACAAAGTTGTTCCTTTCGGTAATATTTAATTTTTTAAACTTCTCGCATGTTCTAAGCTTATGCCCTCTTGTGCATAGTTCGCATGACGTGTATTTTTTCTGTTCGGATATGAACGAGTGCGTTTTGTGAAAGCTTTTAATTAAATTTTTGTTCTTCTAGCTTGGGGTCTATTGAAGCTTATATTTTGGTCGTGTTTAATGATCTTAGTTTTGATTCTTTTTTCTTCTAACCTTTCCGCAATTTCATATTGGGTGGTGAGAAAATCTTTCATTTGTTGCCACGTTGGGCACTTTTTTCGTGATGAGAGCGATTGCTCCCATTGAAGTAACGACTTTTCTGGTAAAACGGCGGTGCAAATGTTTACCAGAATAGGATCCCAGCTGTCTGTGGGGATATTAAGTGTCGATAGAACCGAAAAACAATTAGAAACAGTGGATTCTAGTTTAATGAATTCTACACTTGTTTCTTTCTTAATTTTAGGCAAGTTTAATAGTGTCGTTACTTGCTTATCGACCAGTATTCTTTCGTTTTCAAATCTAGCTTTTAGAGCTTCCCAAGCCAAATTGAAATTGTCGTCATTTAATGCGAACTGTTTAACTATTTCGACTGCTTGACCTTTTGTTTTGTATCGGAGGTGATACAGTTTTTGTGCCTTTGATAGTTGTGGATGGTTGATGTAAACGGCTGTGAACATGTCCCGGAAGGACGACCATTCTTCATAACCTCCGTAAAAGGTTTCGGTATCACATGCAGGCACCTCGAGTTGGATGCCTGAACTTGCCTCTTGATTGTCTATTTGTGGCAGCTCTACTCTACTGTGGGGAGTAGGTGCAATTGCTTTAATGAGCTTTAATTGATCGGAGATCATAGCTTTCGTTTCTTCGTATTGGTCCAAGCAGTTTTCGTATATGGCGTAAGCAGATAATTTAAAATATTGTAGTAGATCTGAATCGTCAGATTCTACAATGGCGTCATGAGCCGCTTGGAGGCGAGTCCAAAAATTTTTAAGATTTTGACTTTTGATTTCCAGTAGCGATTCAGAGTTTTCTTGAATCGATAAAGAGGCAAATCTAGTGCAGTATCTTGTTAAACTGTCACTTTCTGAAATGAATTTAATAGCCTGCTTTGAGCGTGTAGCTCCTGCAGGTGTATTTTGATTTGTTGCGTTATTAACCATTTTTGTTTTATTTTATTTTTTATCTGTAAATAATTAATTTTTTTTTGTAAATATGGCTATAGGGTATTGCTTGAAACCGAATATTCTTTTGGGTAAATAGAGTTTTGAATTTCGATTATCTTGCTAAAATAGTGTTTGTTTTATTAACGTCTTATTTTTTGCTATTTACTTGCGATAGAATTAATTTTATTTAAATTTTTTTTTTTTTTGCTTTAATTAATTTATAATTCTTATGTCCTAATGTTGTGTAATTAGGCACACCCTAATAAGTGGCTTGTGTGTACTTGTTTTTGTGCAATTGAGAGCTCGTCAAAGAGATCAATTCGCTTTTTTGATTAGTATGCACAAATTGTTTGTGCTAATGTATATGAGCGAACAATATGCTGTAATGTTTTTTGTAATTTTATTTGGTTTGTTTTTGTTCTTAAGCAATTGAGAGCTCGTTAGAGAGATCAATTCGCTTTTTGTATGCAATCCTGCTTGTTTTTGTTTTTCCACGAACAAGGGGTATTGCGGGATAATTGCCAATATGGTCTTTGAATATTTGTTTGTACTAATGTGTTAATATGGAATATATGAGATTTTGTTTAGTGTCACAGGCAGGTTCTTTGCCGTATATTTGTATATAAATGTTATTATTATTTTTTGAAAAAGTGAGAGAGAGACTTTAAATGGTGTTGAAAAAAGTTGCACACCTTTATATGTGACTACGCACTTTGTAAATATGTTTTGCTATATGTACATATACATACATATATGCAGATATAATATATTTATTTTCTGTTTTTACCTTTTATTTTATATTTTCGACTATTTTTGCCTTTGCTTACTTGTTGTATGCAGTCGTGCTTAATGCTTTATAAAACATAAGGGGTAAAAAAATGTTTGAATTTGTACGGTTTTTTGTAAGTTAAACTAGTGAGTAGGCTTCGAATAGTTAGGTTTTTGATTTTACGTATATGTGTATATATCATATATTAAAGGACTTGATACGCTCACTTGGTATTCCCTTTGTATGCAAAGTGCGCCTGTAATGTACGTACGTATGTACATACATATGTTTCTCCCGCCAATTTTGTTCCTCCGCCTCTCCCAGCTGGCTGGACCTGTTGTGTTTGTTGTTTGTATTTTGAGTTTTGTTTTGTTTTGTTCGCGCCCGAATAGTATTGTTGTATTTATACACCTCTTGTTTGGGTTTTCGCGCCCGGTTTGTGTGTTTTTGTTTTTGTTTTTTTTTTTGGTTTGCTGAAACTGTTTGCTCGTTTTATTTTCTAAATGCACTTTTGTTTTTTTGTTTCTGTCACCTTTTTTCTCCACTCTCTTCATAGTTTTGTTACCTCACAGATATATGTACATATATGTTTTTGGTTTGTTTGTGTGGGTCACTGCTTTTTTTGTATTTTTTTTTGTTTTTTAGTTTTTTGTTCATTACATATGTTTTTGTTCTGTTTCGATTTCTTCTTTTTTTTTGTGTCGATGATGATCGAAGCCAAAGTGCGAATTACGCGGCGCAGTGTGTATGAATGTGTGTTGGCGGGCGAACTTCAGGTCGAATTGTTGACGTGCAAAGGTATGTGGATACGCGACGAGTGTCTGACGAATTGTGTTCGCTATCCTTTTTCCCATCCTTTTTGTTGAGTGGGTTGATTGATGTAGAAGTGTGGTGAGCTGTGTTGAGTGGTATTGTATTATTAGTGTGGTGGCCGCCTGCTGGGTGATGTTCACAATTGTGGTGAGATATAGAGTCATCAGCTGTGGTGAATTAAGCTGTCTTATTAGTGTGCGTCAGTTTTTTCGGGTAAAGTGGGTGGATGCTTAACTCATTTAAACACTGTCCTTTTTGCAAAAGTTCTACCTGCACACAAACCCTTTTATAACTGTGCTTAGTGCACTTTTTCTTGGGAAAAGTATGTTTTTCCGCGATAAATTTGCGTCTATTGTTCGCACAATATTTGGGTAACACCCACACAGCACTTTTATTGTTCG
This sequence comes from Bactrocera neohumeralis, assembly GCF_024586455.1. Classification (NCBI taxonomy): domain Eukaryota; kingdom Metazoa; phylum Arthropoda; class Insecta; order Diptera; family Tephritidae; genus Bactrocera; species Bactrocera neohumeralis. The sequence goes on from NW_026089622.1 coordinate 32,232,286, forward strand.
CACAATATTTGGGTAACACCCACACAGCACTTTTATTGTTTGCACAATATTAGGGTAACACCCACACTGCACTTCTATTGTTTGCACCAAATCCTCTTCGTTTTAATAAAAACGCCTTCTATGTGCACACTTGCGTCTATATTTCGCAAAAAAAACTGGCCTTCAAATATTCGCCTGTGATTTTAATCACAACACTAAACAACGCACCGTCAACTGCAATCGTCCGCGCACACGTCCGTTCACCTCGGCTGTTCACACGCAACTGAGTAGATAGGGACAACAATGTGATAGTGTTTAACGTGGGATCCTACTGGCGACAGCTTAACTCCACGGTGCTCAAAAGCACAACGGATCAATACAATGCGTCGATCAGCGCCCTGAAAATTGGGTAACGATTTTCAGTACCAATCGGCAGTGTGGCATGGACACACTAACCACCTTGGTAGGGCTCGAGGCCCATCTAAAACCTCTGCCGTACTTTGGGTCCGGCACCCGGTTGCAATGCAACTCCACATCGAACCAACAAAACGTTAGTTCTACCCGCAATTGGGTACAAACCACAACCACCACGATACTCCCCGAGGGGCCAATCCGCATGAGCAGGTTGGAGTTACCTCCAAGGGCTCCTGCTCCCCGTGGTACCAGAATTAAGTCTCCGGTCAGACCTCGTAGCCGAAACTACTACCAGTTGAGCTTCCATACTGCCCTGGACTGGTGGCCAATGAAGAAGGTGAGGTTGGACCCCACTGACACACAAAATATACCCAACACGCACAACACTCACACCAAAAACTAACCCTAATTCACAGTTAAACGCCTTCGCCGCTTAAAAACTAAGTAATGTAATTCGGTATTCCGACTAGTGGAGATCACACCACTAACATCTAAGTGCCCATTTGTCCAGCTAATCCCCATACCACCCAAATCCCTAATGTCAGAGTACATCGGGCATTCTGCAATAACATGCACCCAATCTTCTACCCGTGCCCCACAAAAACAACCAGACCGACCAGATAGGTGCCTCTGATGCAAAAATGCATTCAGAGGCCCATGCCCCGTAAACAAAAAACCCAGACTCAGACAAAAACTCAAGTCTGGGTTATCCGCGACAAACCCAACATCCCGAATGTACTCATACGTTACTCGGCCATTGGGACAATTGTCCCAACGTTCTTGCCACCTACACCTAACCCTATCATCTAGAAGCCTCTTGCTCCCTAGATACCCCTCCCTCTCCACATCATCATCGGAGATCCAATCACACTGCAGCAATGACACACTCAAACCCCTTCTTAACCTGAAAGCAACAGCACGCTGTATGACAATCAGGTCAAGAAGGGGTGCTCCTAACAAAACATGCAAAGCCCCCGTCGAAACAGTACGACATACAAGCAGACATGCAAGCATCATACAACGCTGCATCGAGAGGAGTTTTTGGCGACCCGAGACCGCCAATGCTGCCTCCCACCATACAGCAGCTCCATAAGTGGCACAAGTCACAAACAAGCCACGGTATATGGTACGGACAGCACGATGCCCGAGACCCCAATCACTCCTCAAGATGCGTCGTACTTTGCCTATGACCGCCAGTATGCGCTCCTTAACCCTAACCAAGTGTGGAGTAAAACACATTCTTTCACTCATAGTCAGTCCCAGATATTTGACTTGCGTCACATATCTGATACTGACTCCATTCACACGGACAATCGGTGGACGAACCGGCGACAATCTACCTTTCAGCAGCATTGCCACCGTTTTATCCATCGATATGTCAACCCCCACACCTAAACCCCAAGAATTAATGATCTCTAAGAGATCTCCTCCCGCCCGTTCTAGCTCAGACCTCGAGCGACCTTCGACCATAAGAAGAAGGTCGTCCGCATACGCACAACATTTACAGAGTGGCTCGAGCTGCCCAAGCAGTGTGTCCATCATGAGGTTCCAAATATATGGACCACAGATGGAACCCTGCGGGCAGCTTCGTCACTTCCAGACGTTAAATTAAAGATTGTTGTCTCGTTATGCAAAAGATAAACAATGAACGCGATCACCGACGTTGAAGTCGCAGCGACTGCAAAATTAAATTAGATGAAAACAACAGAATAGAAAAAGAAGTTGTTGACATCTGGTTCATTGGTTTTGTGTCTTCTGCAGTTTGTGGTCAGTACTAAAGTGCGATATTGTTTTTGGAACTAGTAAAATTATTTGTTTCGTGGTGTTTTAATTTGAAATATTATTGAAAATATAATTAAAATGAGTGAATTGTTTTTGAGTGATGGCTATACCCAAGTACAATACATCCCACTGACGAATATATCGAATGGTATATATTTTAATAGATCTTAATTCTTTGCAATTTATAATAAATGTTTAATTTTCTAGTAAACACAACAGCGGCGTCTTCAGATCAAGGAACCATACAAACGATCTTGCAAGAGTTACGTTCTTTGCAAACAAAATTTGAAAAATTCGAGGAAAAATAATAAAAACTTTGACGGAAGAAGTCGTTGCGTTAAAAACCGAAGTCAAGCAGCAAAGAAATATGCGTAAGAAGGATGATACGTCTCTAATACCTTCCTTGCCTTTCATGGATGTCAAGGATTTTATTGATTTTGACAAGAAGCTGCTGTTGAACGACAAAATAACATCTCAGCTGGTAGGTCGATTTTCTTATACTAAATGCCCATAATTATGAATAAATTTGTATATTTGGAACATATTTAATTTTAGAAAAATATCATATATGGAGTTGGAGGAAAGGATTTCCCTTCATTCCTAAGAATGGCATTGAAATCCATTATATCGGATGCTATGGCCGTTAATTTAACTTGGCGTGGAACAAATGACAAACCCAGTATCCAACGCTTTACAACATTTGCACTAATAAAAAGTAATATTTCACATAAAACTATAACTCTAAAGAAATCAATTAATTCTATTTTCCTACAGATGCCTGTCATTCCAAATATTCGAACTCGACCGATATGGATATAAATAAAGTGTGTCAACAGCACATACATACTTCACGCCCGAGACAGCGTACAAAAAAAAACAAACAATTAATGAACTATAAAATTAAAAAAATCTTATTTCTAATATTCACATGAATTAATTATTTATTTTTTTGTAATATATTTTTGAATTGAAATAAATATAAAAAATTTAAAAACGAAAATTTTAACTTCCACAAGTCACTAATACGTAACTTCCACAAGGCACTAGTACTTAACTTCTGAAAGTAACGTCCGCGGGGAACAACTTCTCAATAAGGAAGTGACTTCTACGATGAAAAAAATGTATCGCAGACGTTGAATTGTAACTTCTTGAAGTCACTTATAAGTAATGTTGGCAGGGCACTCGTGCACTCTGCTACGGGATAGGCACTCATCGCCATAAACTTGTTTCATCAATTGAAACGTTTCGGTAAAAGTTTTACCAATTTTAAAACAAAATTTAATGTTGGCTCTTTGTTCGAAGCTCATTTTCGCACCGATAACACAAACATACTGACACCTAAAATGCAATAACTTCATTTATAATCGATGAAATTCTCACTGGACAATGGCAGATTCTAACGCACTAATCGACATATAGATGGCGCAACCAGGGGGCGGTAAATTCCAAATACTTTGGAAAATACCTTGTATTTTTTATCTGTATACTACCCACAAAACACATAAAGAGACTAAACAAATATTATAAAACTCTGGGTTTAGCAAAAGGGATTATACTACTGTGGGCATAAAATAGTATGACTTTTTTATTATTATAGTTTTGTTAAACTTGTACGTATCACCGTATCACATATCACGTAACACTAATCGAGATAGATATAGGATCATATATATATAAATGAACAGGATGACTAAGATATAAAGCTGTAATTTGGTACAGGGGATCTCAGTAAAAAGATGCACTTATGGGCCACACCCGCTAATAAGTTTAATGTACATCAGAGAGCTGCAACGAGTATGATAAAATCAGAACAAACAGTCGTGGCAAAAACACAATCAAATCAATTCAGTTCAGCATAGACAACATTGGTAATCAATTCGAATAGTATATACAGTAATAAACCTTTGCTTTATTTACATACTATGTATATATGTATACTCAACTCTAGAAGATCTTAGGGTGTTGTGTAACACTTTTTTTACTCTTTCATAGTAATCAGGGTTTTAAGCTACATATAAATTTTAAAGTTTGATAAGTACACTAATGGATATTATGAAATGCAAGTATATTCACATTATTTAAGTGATTATTT